>NC_084465.1:47956863-48269363 GCF_027409185.1 Cynocephalus volans | reverse complement strand
TCTAAGTCATCCATGTTGCTGCGAATGGTAGTATTTCATTCTTTTTTATAGCAGATTGTGCAGATATACCACAGTTTCCTTATCCACTCATCTGATGATGGACATTTGGGCTGGTTCCAACTTTTGGCTATTGTGAATAGTGCTACAATAAACACTGGCATACAGGTATCCCTTTGACATGATGATTTCCATTCCTCTGGGTATATTCCCAGCGGTGGAATAGCTGGGTCATATGGTAGATCTATCTGTAATTGTTTGAGGAAACTCCAAACCATTTTCCATAAAGGATGTACCATTTTGCAGTCCCACCAACAGTGTAAAAGTGTTCCTTTTTCTCCACAACCTCGTCAGCATTTATCATTCTCAGTCTTTTGGATATTAGCCATCCTAACTGGAGTGAGATGGTATCTCAGTGTGGTTTTGATTTGCATTTCCTGAATGCTAAGTGATGTTGAGCATTTTTTTCATGTGTCTGTTGGCCATTCATATATCTTCCTTTAAGAAATGCCTATTCAGTTCCTTTGCCCATTTTTTAATTGGGTTATTTGGTTTTTTGCTGTAAAGTTGTTTGAGTTCCTTATATATTCTGGATATTAATCCTTTGTCAGATGTATATTTTGGAAATATTTTCTCCCACTCTGTTGGTTGTCTTTTTACTCTGTTGATTGTTTCTTTTGCTGTGCTTTTTAGTTTGATATAATCCTATTTGTTTATTTTTCCTTTGGTTGCCTGTGCTTTTGGGGTCATATTCATGAAGTCTGTGCCCAATCCTACTTCCTGGAGTGTTTCCCCTATGTTTTCTTTAGGGAGTTTTATTGTTTCAGGGTATATGTTTAATTATTTAATCCATTTTGAGTTGATTTTGGTATATGGTGAGAGGTATGGGTCTAGTTGCATTCTCCTATATATGGATATCTAGTTTTCCCAGCACCATTTACTGAAGAGGCAGTCTCTTCCCCAGTGTATAGACTTGGTGCCTTTATCAAAGATCAGATGGCTGTAGGTGTGTGGGTTGATTTCTGGATTCTCTACTCTATTGCATTGATCCATGTGTCTGTTTTTATGCCAGTACCATGCCGTTTGGGTTATAATAGCTTTGTAGTATAAAGTCAGGTAGTGTTATGCCTCCAGCTTTATTTATTTATTTATTTTTTTGCTCAGAATTGCTTTGGCTATTCATGGTCTTTTGTTATTCCATATAAATGTTAGGATAGGTAGAGGAGTTTTCAAGATGGCGGCGGCTGCGGCGGCTGGCGCGGAGTAGCTGAGGTGGAAAAGGTGGCCACTGGGCCTCAGGCAGCCGGGAAGCTTGTGGACCTTCCTCTGGCCATCTCTTAAGGGAGGACTGCTGCTGCTGGCCGGTCGTGGGGGCTCAACGCCACTTTGCCCCCGGCAGGAGAGGCTGCCTCATTTACAGGCAACAGCTTTGAAGTGTGGAGCAGGAAAAGAACTGATTCTTAGCTGCAAAACCGAGTCTTGAAACAGGGAACACGGCGCCAGGGCTGCTGTGGATGCAGCCAGGATCCCGGAGGCTGGGGCCGCACTGAAGGTGGCCAGCTTGCCCTATTCAGGATTCGAGGTTTCAGGCCGGCATTAAAGAAGATTCCTGGGAGCGCCCGAGCGGCGCCGCGACTGAACAGCCCGAGGCGGCAGCGCTGAGAACACGGAAGGCAACAAACCAGAGACAGAGCGAGCGCCCGACCTGGCACAGCACTGTGAGTGATCGCTGGCACAGCCCTGTTCGGGGGGTGGATGCCCACGCGGCTCCCACCTGCACCACCAGGCCACTCACTGCCCCGGTGCTGCCTCCATTTTCCCAGGTGCGGGCAGCTCCGCCCTGCTCGGCCATCACTGAGCCCATTTGCTTGGCCTGGCGCGGGGCTTTCCGGACCCTGTGGACCGGCCTCCTCTCCCACTCCCTCCGCGGTTCTCTGGCGGGGCTGGGGGTGTGGGGCGTCCCGACCAGTTTTGGGAGGGCTAGGAAGTACTGGCGGGCCGACTGTCACTCCACCACACCCTGGACTCCGGCCCCGGTAAACTTCCTGTTACTGGGAGGCAGATACCATCTCTGCGACCACCAGTTTGGAAAAAAGCCTAACGAATTTCTGGTTGGGAATAGTGTGGTAGGAGAGTTCCCAGGTCCGCTTGAACCTGCCGGAGAGCAGGCTGCAGGCGGGCACTAGACTCGGTTTATACTGGGGGGATACAAAGGTGAACAAGACCCGAGAAAGATGTACACAGTGCTACAAAGGCACCCAGAGAGACCGGTCATCTGTGCCTAGCAGAAACCTGGTAGACTTCCTGGGCGAGGCGGTGCTGAGCAGGGTCTTGAAGGCCCAGCTGATAGACGAGGGGTGCAGAAGACACACCCCAGCCCAGCACAGTGTGCACAGAGTGGGGAGACGTGCGGCCAGGGAGGCGGAGACTCGACAGAAACCACACACCCGGTGGGGTCGCCACTGCACGATCTAACAGCCTGGGCCAGAGCACACCGAACGGGGAGAAGTCCTGTACAGAAAGTGAAAGCTCAACAGAGATCACACACCCTGTGGTACGTGATCCACCAGCCCAGCAGAGTACAAGCTGACCAGAAAGGTGGATCCCCGGAGAAGCCCAAGACCCGAGGCAACCACACACACAAGACACTAGTGGCCAACTGAGCAGTCACGGCGGGAGCCATACCAAATTGGCAACCACAGCAACATCCTAGTTAGTCATTAGTCTCAAACCGGTGGACTGTGAAACCCCCTGCCACAATGAATAAACACCAAAAAAAAGACACCAGAAATACAAAAAATCAAGAAAGTACACCACCAAAAGTTAATAAATCTCATACTCTAGATCCTGTAGAACAAGAAGCCCTTGAAATAACTGACAAGGAATTTCGAGAGATAATTCCTTAATAAATCTCATACTCTAGATCCTGTAGAACAAGAAGCCCTTGAAATAACTGACAAGGAATTTCGAGTGATAATTCTAAGGAAACTGAATGAGATACAAGAAAACTCAGCTAGACATCATGATGAAATGAGGAAAAGTATACAGGATCTGAAAGAGGAAATGTACAAGGAAATCAATGTCCTGAAAAAAAATGTAGCAGAACTTGCTGAACTGAAGAAGTTATTCAGCGAAATAAAAAACACAACGGAGAGTTTAACCAGCAGGCTTGTCGAAGTTGAAGAGAGAACCTCTGAACTTGAAGATGGGCTGTTTGAAATAACACAAGCAGACAAAAAGAAAGAAAAAAGAATCAAGGACATGGAAGAAAATCTGAGAGAGATATCAGACAACCTCAAGCGCTCAAATATCCGAGTCATGGGTATTCCAGAAGGGGAGGAAAATGGAGATTCCATTGAAAACATATTCAACAAAATAGTGGCAGAAAACTTCCCAGGTATAGGAAAAATCACAGATCTTCAGATCCAGGAAGCTCAACGATCTCCAAACGTATTCAACCCAAAAAGGCCTTCTCCAAGACATGTCATAGTCAAATTGGCAAAACTCAGAGACAAAGAGAGAATCTTAAAAGCTGCAAGAGAGAAGCGTCAAATCACCTATAAGGGAGCCCCAATCAGGTTAACATCAGACTTTTGATCACAAACCCTAAAAGCTAGAAAGGAATGGGATGATATATTCAAAATACTAAAAGACAAAGATTGGCAGCCAAGAATACTCTACCCTGCAAGGCTATCCTTCCGAAATGAGGGGCAAATAGTATATTTCTCAGACAAACAAAAACTGTGGGAGTTCACTACCACAAGACCACCCTTACAAGAAATCCTCAAGGGAGTACTGGGTTTGGTTCCTGAAAAATAACTACCACTGCCATAAAAACCTAAGAAAAATCTAAACCCGCTAGTACAATAAAAATGGCATTCATGAAGAGAAAACAAGCTAACAAAAACACTATCTACAACCTAAGGAACCAACAAACAAAGAAACCAAACAGTAAATCAGAAAGCAAGGAACAAAAGACACCTAAGACAACCAAACAACCAATAAAATGCTAGGAATAAATCAACACCTTTCAATAACAACTCTTAAGGTAAAAGGCTTAAATTCCCCAATTAAAAGACACAGACTGGCTGACTGGATCAAAAAGCAGGACCCAACTATATGCTGCCTACAAGAGACCCACCTCACCCATAAAGATTCACACAGACTAAGAGTGAAAGGATGGAAAAAGATTTACCATGCAAACAGAAAAGAAAAACGAGCTGGAGTGGCTATTCTTATATCTGACAAAATAGACTTTAAACTAAAATCCATAAAAAGAGACAATGAGGGACACTACTTAATGATAAAAGGACTGATCCATCAAGAAGACATAACAATCATAAATATGTACGCACCCAATGTTGGAGCAGCCAGATTTATAAAACAAACTCTATTAGACCTAAAGAAGGAAATAGACACTAATACCATAATAGCAGGGGACCTGAACACTCCACTGTCAATATTAGACAGATCATCTAGGCAAAGAATCAGTAGAGAAACACAAGATCTAAACAAGACTCTAGACCAATTGGAATTGGCAGATATCTACAGAACATTCCACCCAACAACCTCAGAATATTCATTCTTCTCATCAGCACATGGATCATTCTCCAGGATAGATCACATATTAGGTCACAAATCAAGTCTCAATAAATTCAAAAAAATTGGAATTATCCCATGTATCTTCTCAGACCACAATGGATTAAAACTAGAAATTAATAACAAACAAAACTCTGGAAACTATACAAACACAGGGAAATTAAACAGCATTCTACTTAATGACATATGGGTCCAAGAAGAAATCAAGCAGGAAATCAAAAAGTTTATTGAAACTAATGAAAACAATGATACATCATACCAAAACCTGTGGGATACTGCAAAAGCAGTATTGAGGGGAAAATTTATTGCATTAAATGCTCACTTCAGAAGAATGGAAAGATGGCAAGTGAACAACCTAACACTTCACCTTAAAGAACTAGAAAAACAAGAACAATCCAATCCTAAAGTTAGCAGACGGAAAGAAATCATTAAGATCAGAGCAGAACTGAATGAAATTGAAAACCAAAAAACAATTCAAAAGATCAACGAATCAAAAAGTTGGTTTTTTGAAAAGATAAATAAAATTGACAAACCATTAGCATGGCTAACAAAAAAAAGAAGAAAGAAGACTCAAATAACAAAAATTAGAAATGAAAAAGGCGATATTACAACTGATTCATCTGAAATACAAGGAATCATTCGAGACTACTATAAACAACTATACGCCAACAAATTTGAAAATCTGGAGGAAATGGATAAATTTCTGGACACACACAAGCTCCCAAAACTGAACCGTGAAGACGTAGAAAATTTGAACAGACCAATAACAATAAAGGAGATTGAAGCTGTTATCAGAAGGCTCCCAACAAAGAAAAGCCCAGGACCAGATGGATTCACAGCAGAATTTTACCAAACATTCAAAGAGGAATTGACACCGATTCTTTACAAACTATTCCAAAAGATTGAAACGGATGCAAATCTCCCAAACTCATTCTATGAAGCAAACATCATCCTGATACCAAAACCAGGTAAAGATATAACCAAAAAAGAAAACTACAGGCCGATATCCTTGATGAATATAGATGCAAAAATCCTCACTAAAATACTAGCAAACAGAATACAGCAACACATACGAAAAATTATTCATCACGATCAAGTGGGATTCATCCCAGGGATGCAAGGTTGGTTCAACATACGCAAATCAATAAATGTGATACACCATATTAATAAACTCAAACACAAGGACCATATGATCATCTCTATAGATGCTGAAAAAGCATTTGATAAAGTTCAGCACTCATTCATGACAAAGACCCTCTATAAGTTAGGTATAGAGGGAAAGTATCTCAACATAATTAAAGCCATATATGCCAAACCCACTGCCAATATCATCCTGAATGGGGAAAAGCTGAAAGCTTTTCCTTTAAGAACAGGCACTAGACAAGGATGCCCACTCTCACCACTCCTATTCAATATAGTGTTGGAAGTACTAGCCAGAGCAATCAGAGAAGAGAAGGAAATAAAGGGCATCCAGATTGGAAAAGATGAAGTCAAACTGTCCCTGTTTGCAGATGACATGATCCTATATATCGAACAGCCTAAAACCTCTACAAAAAAACTGTTGGAATTGATAAATGATTTCAGCACAGTAGCAGGATACAAAATCAACACACAAAAATCAGTAGCATTTCTTTTCTCCAATAGTGAACATGCAGAAGGAGAAATCAAGAAAGCCTGCCCATTTACAATAGCCACCAAAAAAATAAAATACTTAGGAATTGAGTTAACCAAGGAGGTGAAAAATCTCTATAATGAGAACTACAAACCACTGCTGAGAGAAATTAGAGAGGATACAAGAAGATGGAAAGATATTCCATGCTCTTGGATTGGAAGAATCAACATAGTGAAAATGTCCATACTACCCAAAGTGATATACAAATTCAATGCAATCCCCATCAAAATTCCAAAGACATTTTTCTCAGAAATGGAAAAAACTATTCAGACATTTATATGGAACAATAAAAGACCACGAATAGCCAAAGCAATGCTCAGCAAAAAAAATAAAGCTGGAGGCATAACACTACCTGACTTTAAGCTATACTACAAAGCTATAATAACCAAAACAGTATGGTACTGGCATAAAAACAGACACACTGACCAATGGAATAGAATAGAGAATCCAGAAATCAACCCACACACCTACAGCCATCTGATCTTTGACAAAGGCACCAAGCCTATTCACTGGGGAAGGGACTGCCTCTTCAGCAAGTGGTGCTGGGATAACTGGATATCGATATGCAGGAGAATGAAACTAGATCCATACCTCTCACCATATACTAAAATCAACTCAAAATGGATTAAGGATTTAAATATACACCCTGAGACAATAAAACTTCTTAAAGAAAACATAGGAGAAACACTTCAGGAAATAGGACTGGGCACAGACTTCATGAATATGACCCCAAAAGCACGGGCAACCAAAGGAAAAATAAACAAATGGGATTATATCAAACTAAAAAGCTTCTGCACAGCAAAAGAAACAATTAAAAGAGTTAAAAGACAACCAGCAGAGTGGGAGAAAATATTTGCAAAATATACATCTGACAAAGGATTGATATCCAGAATATATAAGGAACTCAAACAACTTTACAAGAAGAAAACAAGCAACCCAATTAAAAAATGGGCAAAAGAGCTAAGTAGGCATTTCTCTAAGGAAGATATACAAATGGCCAACAGACATATGAAAAAATGCTCAACATCACTCAGCATCCGGGAAATGCAAATCAAAACCACATTGAGATACCATCTAACCCCAGTTAGGATGGCTAAAATCCAAAAGACTATGAACGATAAATGCTGGCGAGGCTGCGGAGAAAAAGGAACTCTCATACATTGTTGGTGGGACTGCAAAATGGTGCAGCCTCTATGGAAAATGGTATGGAGGTTCCTCAAACAATTGCAAATAGATCTACCATACGACCCAGCCATCCCACTGTTGGGAATATACCCAGAGGAATGGAAATCATCAAGTCGAAGGTATACCTGTTCCCCAATGTTCATCGCAGCACTCTTTACAATAGCCAAGAGTTGGAACCAGCCCAAATGCCCATCATCAGATGCGTGGATACGGAAAATGTGGTACATCTACACAATGGAATACTACTCAGCTATAAAAACAAATGAACTACTGCCATTTGCAACAACATGGATGGACCTTGAGAGAATTATATTAAGTGAAACAAGTCAGGCACAGAAAGAGAAATTCCACATGTTCTCACTTATTGGAGGGAGCTAAAAATTAATATATAAATTCACACACACACACACACACACACACACACACACACACACAAACCAGGGGGGTGGGGAAGAAGATATAACAACCACAATTATTTGAAGTTGATACAACAAGCAAACAGAAAGGACATTGTTGGGGGGGAGGGGAGGAGGGAGAAGGGAGGGAGGTTTTGGTGATGGGGAGCAATAATCAGCTACAATGTATATCGACAAAATAAAATTTAAAAAAAAAAGAATAAAAAAAATAAAATAAAATAAATGTTAGGATAGTTTTTTTCCTTTTCAGAGAAAAATGGCATTGGAATTTTGATGGGGATTGCATTGAATTTGTAAATCACTTTGGGTAGTATGGATATTTTCACAATGTTCATTCTTCCAATCCAAGAGCATGGGATATCTTTCCATCTTCTTGTATCCTCTTTATTTTCTCTCAGCTGTGGTTTGTAGTTCTCATTGTAGAGATTTTTCACATCCTTGGTTATCTTTATTCCTAAGTATTTTTTTTTTTTGGTGGCTATTGCAAATGGGCAAGCTTTCTTGATTTCTTTTTCTGCATGTTTACTGTTGGAATATAGAAATGCTACTGATTTTTGTGTGTTGATTTTATATCTTGCAATTTTGCTGAAATCATTTATCAACTCTAAGAGCTTTTTTTGTAATATATATATATAGGAAAATCCATCGATACAAGAAAGTAGATTGATGGTGCCTAGGGCTGGGGGGAGAGGCAAATGGAGAATGACTGCTTACTGGTTACACGGTTTCCATTGGGGTTATGAAATAACTTGAAACTAGATAGAGATGATGTTTTCACAACATTGTAAATGTACTAATGACACTGAATAATGGTCAATTTTGTTATGTGAATTTTATCTCAATACATTTAAAAAAAAAAAGTTTGCAATCCAGGGCCAATCATTTTAACCGCACCCTCATCTGCACCCAGAGTTTGCTTACAGTTTTGGTCTTCTACTCTACTGGTTCTGACAATTCCCAAACGTGGATCACCCTATGCACTGACTGATCTCTCGTGGTTCCATGATAGTCAATCCTTGTGAGTCTCTCAACAAATGCCCAGTTCCAGAAGTTGCTACAAGCCCTTACTGCTCATCTAAGCCACAGTCACACCCTTCCTCCCTTTATTTTTAACAAATGGCATTCACTTTACAACAAGGAATAGAAGCTATCAATTATCTGGTACATAGTAGGTGCTCAATAAATATATATTGAATGAATGACTAGATGACTGAGCACTCTCCACTCTCCTACATTTCATCACTACCAATATCAATATCTGCACCCTTTGGTCCCTTTCTTCCTTTCTTAGAGAAAGAGTGCCATTCAACATTCCTCCTTCCCAAGCTAGTCTCCCTATCACCTTCCATGGCTTCTTAATGCCTCCAGGAAGAGTCCAGACTCCTTAGCAGGACATTTCCATTCTCACTCTCCCTTGCCGCCTTTCACAGGGACTGTTTCATTGTCATCCCTCCCTGCCCTTTCTCTTACCCTGACTTGGAAAACTCAGACTTACTCTTTAATACCTACCTCAATGCCCATGGAGCCTTCCCCAATCTCTCCAGCCAATGAAACTTGTCACTGGATTTGACAATAATTAGAAAGTTATCAGAGACTTGGGGGGAGATAGATTTAGTGCACATGCCAAATTAAAGCAGAACGAGAGGTAAATTACAAAATATTACCAAGATATTGTTTATTTTTCCACTCCATTCTCTTATGAGTGAACGGTAGAGTTTTCCACAGACTACATGGTGTATGTATTTCAACAGAATTGAATGCAGAAGCAAATATGAGAATCCAGCTGTCTTTTATTAAGGCAGTCATTAAAGAGATTGGCAAAAATGTGAAACAATACTCCTCCTCTCACTAAATTTTAAAATGTTTTTGAAATTTCTGTTTTAATTTCTAATATAAGTATCAATAGATATGATGTATGTAAACAAAAGCTCTTTGGAGTCCTCAATAATTTATAAAAAGGGATCCTGAGGCCAAACTGTTTGAGAACCACTGCATTCCAGGATTGCTAAATAGAGCTGAGAGCCTGCCTAAGGCTGGATATCACATGTTAGCAATGGAGCTGGTGACATGGTTTTCTTCTACAGCATTTATTGGCCTGGGAGCAGAAAGAGGAACAAAGAAAATGTGTTATTGGGTTGATCCAGTACCAGGATTTGGCAGAGTTGTTGTAGTTGGAATAGGTCAGGCTGACTTGCTCTTCCAGATAAAGACGATAAACCCGTCAGCTTAGTAAATTAACCTTCACATTTTACAAGAATTGCTTAATCCTGAACTTCCTTTTCCTTCTCAAATCCCCTTCAGATCATTTTAATCTGGTTAATTATGCATTTTAAGAAGTTTTTACCAGCTTCTTATTGTCTAGCTGTTATGTTTAGTGACATAATCAGAGACCATCCATTGAACTTTGTGGTTTGGTCTGTCTCTAATGAGACATTCCTGGGTCCCTTTAAATAATGGAGCCTGGTAAAAAGCATGTATCAAATCACTCTGACCAAATTATAAATTCTATACAGCTTGGATATTTAATAAAAGATTCCTGATGGAGATGGGATGTTAATGATGATGATGATGGTGACAGTAATGTTGATTTATTGATCCAACAGATATTTTTGAACATTTAGAATGGCACCAACACGGTCCAGACACTGAGGATCCAGCAGTGAACAAAAGAGGCAAAAATCCCTGCCCTCCTGGTGGTTATATTCCATTGGGGAAACCAACAAGGAAAAATATGTGAAACAGAAACTGCTCCTGATATAATGATAAATGCCACAAGGAAAAAAGTAAATAAATCTCAGGAGGTGGCAGAGGAATTGGGGTTATGTGTGTGAAATGCCAGATAGGGTGACCCAAGAAGGTCTCACTGAAAAGGTGACATTTGAATGAAGACCTCAAGGAAGTAATAAAGACACTGGTGACAGGACAGAAAAGTAATCCACGCAGAAGGAGCCGAAAATTCCTTAAGGCTGGAGCAGACCTGGTAACACACAGCAAGGAAGTCAGTGTGCTGGGGTGAAGAAGGAGGAGAAAGAGAAGGGGTGGAGAGGGTGGAGAGGGAGAGGATGAGCGGAGAAGGGAGAGGGGAGGAACAGGAGGAAGAGACGAATGCACCTGCTGCCAACAATTCATAAGCATAGTGAAGCTTGGCTGTGCAAGCTCCTCCCCTCACACTGGCTGCCCTATATCTTTGTTTTTTCCCCACCAAACAAGGCTTATTCCATTCCTAGCATCTAATGAAAGCAAGAAAATGGAAATAACCTAAATGTCCAGCAGTAGAGTTTAAATAAATTTACCTCTAAAATTCATACCTCTGCAGAACATTTATGACTTAAGAAAATGCTTATATCACTAAATGGAAAAAGCAAGACTAAAAGCTGTGTAGCTAATGTTTAAATAAGTGCATCTATATGTCCTTCCTCCTTCCCGGCGAATTATACCACTGTGTTAAAAGCACTTACCTCCAAGTTGCTGAATGATGAGTGTTTTTAATTCATCTATTATGTTATAACTTTTCTACAATAAACCTATATTACTGTTATAATCCAGAAATTATATTATTTAGAAGTGAATCCATAATTCAGTGCAGTATCACTTTACCTTTAATAAAATATTTCAACTTATAAATTTATTAGGCACCCTCAAGATATTAAGGGGGTTTAAAATAGATAAGAGTTAACACTGCTAAGTTCTATATTGTATGAGTCTATAAGATATTACAGTTATTTGAAAATTATGTAAATGACTTTATACCATATGTTATTTGCTTTAGAGCAGAATTAAATGAACAGATTTAGACCTCATTTCATGGGATTAATGTATGGGCATTAACTTCAAAAATACTGTCTTAAGTAGGTCTGTCTCAAAGGTTGTATGATATTAAAAGACCAAGAAGTAGTAGAAAATCAAGACAATACTGCAATATTGTCACTGTAAAATCTCATTACTTTTTAACCAAACATCTTCCTCCAAAAAGTATATTGTCTGATATTATAGGTGAACCTCTTTAATTATTTCAGTGGAGAGATTTTAGAGCATACATATTTTGTTTTGTATAACCTTTGGCTGCTAGCTTCCACAAAGCTAAATAAATAGACTATTACCAGCACCATGGAATCTCTCTTTTGTGATCACTCCCAATCACTGCCCCCATCTCCCTCCCCAAACTTAACCAACATCCTGACATCTAACCCCATAGATTAGATTTTCCCCTTTGAAGTTTACAATAGAATGAAACAGTATGCTTTCTTTTATGCCTGGCTTCTTTCAGTCAACATTAGCTCATCCCTGCTGTTTGGTATTGCGGTAACCCAATTATTTTCATTGCTGTATAAGTATTCCACAATTTAGTTATCCATACCACTGTTGATAGACATTTGGGTTGTTCCCAAGCTGGTGCTGTCATAATGAAGGCTGCTATGAACATTCCTGCTCCATTGTGTTTAGATAAAAGCATACCCATTACAGCATGTGAATGTTCAGGTTGGCTGCCTAGGTCTTAAACCCTGGCTGCACATTAGAATCACCCTGGTGCCCGGGCACCACTTCTGTAGATAATTCTAATCTGAGCTGGGATTAAGAACCACTATGCTAGATGTTGAAACACCCAGACAAAAAAGAGTAATTCAGTTCAGGAAACTCTCAGTGAATTGCTTTCCAGAAAGAGGACAATTAATTGCAATGTAAAAAATAGATTGTGTCCATGTTGATTTTGTCTTTCCTTTTTTAAAACTTGAATCTCCCAAACCAAAAGATTATGTGTACTGGTTTTATGATATCATAAGTGGCCTCTAGAGCATTTTGAAAATTCCCCAGATTCTCAAAAGAAGGTTACTTTAGACAGGTTTTAAAGATATATGTGTCATGGGTGGGCTATCAAAAATTTAGACAGGCATTAGTTTGATATCCCAATTCCATAAATATTGAGACTTCAAAAAGGTGAGAATTAAGAGAAATACCGCATGTCCTTACTCATAGCAGGAGCTAAAAAAATAAACAAATTTAAAAAGAAAGAAAAATACAACAATCATAATAATTCATTGAACTTTCAAAAGGAGAGAACAGAACTGAGGCCACCAGAGGTGGGAAAGGGGGAACCGGAGGGGGTTAGTGAGAAATTGGTAAAGGGCCACAAAAAATGATTACATTGCGTAATATTGGATATACTAATTAACCTGATTTGAGCATCACATTTGCACACAGGTATTGATATTCGACACTGTACCCCACAGATATATACAATCAATCATGTCTCAATATACATATTTTTTTAAAAGGCAAGAGTTAATTTTTCATGGTTTAGATCACAGCCTGGAATTAAATGAGATCCACTTAATAATTATTGTTGCGACTGAAAATTTGATTGGTGCTGTTTAATTCCCTGGTTTCTTGAAACTGTTTTTTGGACCTATGCCCAGCAGCTGTCTTGATGAATGTATTTCAGAGAATGAAAAACAAAAATGGACAATTTGGCTTTAGAAAGTACAGCAACAAATAGCATGGAAGTATCACAAAGCTCTAAAAGTTGATTTCTCTTTTAGTTCAATGTCCAATCGTTGATAGATAGGCGAGAACAGAGGCCATAAACATTATTCTTTTGTCATATATGGAGAATAGGTTAGTAATTTAATAATACTTATGTAGTCAGGTAGTTGAATGCCTTCAACTTGTCATTTCATGAGAGCTGTTTTAAGGTTGCATCTGACCCAGAGTAACGTGATCAGTTCTTTCCAACCTTCTTAGAATGTACTTTGTGCCCATTATTTGCTAGCTCCTATCATACCACAGGTCAAAGCTTACATGTCACTTCCCCACAGACGTCTGCTTTGACTAATCCTCCAATCTGAACTTTGTCCCCCATGTCATTCTCTCTCATGACTCTTGGTCTTTTATTTCATGGAACTTATCACTACTTATAATTATACATGTTACTTTTGTGTTTGTTTAAGGCTTTAAGCACTATGAAAATATGTACCAGGTATGTTTGGTTCACCACTGCGTACCTGTGCCTAGCAGCACCTGACTTGTAGGGTACGTAATAAACATAAATACAATGAACGAAGTTGAGGGAATTCCCACTGCCTCTCCATGTGCTGCACTATGGTATGGATTCCAGTCCTCAATAATCTCTAACACCAAATTTAGTAACTCGATCAGCTACAAGGATAGAAGAAAAATATTGCATTTTTAGATAGTTTAGATAGTTTTTACCCCATATGGGTGGGAGTTTGACCTACAGAAAACCCCACCTTTGAGACACAGTTATATACAGAAGTGGTCAGAAATAAGTTCGTAAAAGAAATCATAATAATATGTATGCATTGAGTGTGGTGAGCCAGGCTTTCTGCTACATCTTTTTTAGGCATTACCTGTGATCTTACAACTTTCCTAAATGTAGTTATCATCGCCCCATGTTACAAATGAGGAAAGTAAACCTCTGAGAGAGTGTTTGTCCACAACCACAGAGCTGGGACAGTGCACCAGGAGTTGGCAGAAAGGATCAGTGGAGCAAGACCTTTAAGGAATCTATAATTTGCCTAATGTAACCTCTGTGAAATTATCAACACATTGTGGAATTTCTACCCTGTTGATATTTCCCATCTTGGTTGAAATGACTTTTACCAATGTTTATCATATTTTTCATAAGAACCACAAATGCATTTTGGGGTTTTTTTGCTGTTGTTGTTTGGCTCACAATTTACTTTTTATTTGCCTTTGAAATAATTTATGTACTTTTAATCACAGATTTAAATTATTCCATTTTGGATATAATATCACCACTCTTACAGCATAACACTCTTATTGAAGAGGATTTTTTTTTAATTTAAAAATTCTTTATTTAAAAAAATAAAGGAAGCTCCTAAGATTTTCCTAATTCACACATAGCTTTATTTTTTAAAATTTTTTTAGTTTTTAAATTTTTATTGAATCAAAATTGGTTATACATATTCGGGGGTTCAACATTGAGATATGTTGATTAAATCAATATTACTAACATACGTATTGTTACAAATCATAATTATTCTTTATGCCCCTTGTCCAATCTCTCTCCATCACCCTCTCCCTCGCACCTTCCCCCCTAATTACCCTAGATTTCTTCTCTCCTTCTGAAAGAGTAATGGTTACTCTGTTGACTTGTTGCCTAGATAATCTGTCCAATGCTGAGAGGTGTGGTCACGTCCCCCAATATTATCACAGAGCAACTGCTTCTTCTGTCACTCTGAAATGGGCTTTGTGGAGAGAGACATCCTCTTCTTTTCTTTATCTCTGCTGGTGACTCTTCTTGTGTCAATGCACTCCAGTGGCTGGGGGACCATCTGCGTGGTGGCTGTGGCATCTAGCCGCTTTTGCGGCAGCCATGGTTATGGTGGTGGCTGTGGTGGGCCACCCACACAGAGGTGATGTTTTTGGCATGCTCCTTGGCACTGGCAGTGCGCCTGGTTGTGGTGAGTGTCTGGTCCCCAGCTCTAAGCCTTGGGTCCCCAGGCAGGCCCTGAGGTACTGGCACAGTGTGCCAGGTTGTGGGAGGGGGATCCAGTCCCCTTCTCCATGCCTCATGCTTGCGGGCGGGGCCCCAAGGCACTGGCAGTGTGCCAGGTTGTGGGAGGGGGGACCCATCCCAGGCTCCATACCCAGGGCCCCTGGGCAGGCCCTGAGGTGCTGGCACGATGTGCTTGGTTGTGGGAGGAGGGTCCGATCCCCTTCTCCATGCCTTGGGTCCCTGGGTGGGCCCTGAGGCCCTGGCAGGGTGTCTGGTTGTGGGAGGGGAGTCCAGTCCCCAGCCCCAGTTCCAGACCTTGGGACCCTGGATAGGCCCCGAGGTGCTGGCACAGTATACTGGTTGTGGGAGGGGAGTGAGTCCTGTCCCCTTATCCTTGCCTCAGGTCCCAGGGTGGGCCCAAAGTTGCTGGCATGGTGTGCCAGGTTGTGGGAGGGGGGTCTGACCCCTGACTCCATACCTTGGGTTCCCAGGCAGAGCCTGAGGCACTGGCATGGTGTGCCTGGTGTGGGAGGAGGGTCCAGTCCCTGGCTCCATGCCTTGGGTCCCTGGGCATGCCCCAAGGCACTGGTGCAATGTGCCTGGTTGTGGGAGGGGAGTCTGCTCCACTTCTCTATGCCTCAGTTTCCTGGGTGGGCCCCAAGGGGCTAGCATAGTGTGCCTGGTTGTGGGAGGGGGGTCCGTTCCACTTCTCCATGCATTGGGTCCCTGGGTGGGCCCCAAGGCTCTGGCAGTATGCCTGGATGTGGGAGTGGGGTCCAGTTGCTGGCTCCATGCCTCATGTCCCCTGGTGGGCCCCAAGGCACTGATAGTTTACCTGGGCCAGAACTAATTTTTTGTCCTTTGCTTACTTCTTAAATGGGGAAACTTCCTGTGGGAACCAGTACTTAGCTGTGTGGTTGAGCTAAATTGCTGTTTTGCTGCTGTTTACCTCGGGAAGGCTTTTTGTGCAGCTCAGGGTTTAATGGTACTTTATAGATGCCTTATAGGTAACTTATAGGTACTTCCTGCTCTCCAGAGACCCGATGCACCTGGTTGTGTAGAAACTCTGTTCTGGTACTGAGTTTTTTCATCAAACTGCACCCCATGCAATTCTGCATTCCCAACCAATCTCCTCTGAGTGGTCCTGCACTGATTGGGGGCCGGATTGGCTGTCCTTGCTGTGTCCCAGTGTTCTCTGGGTGGGCGCATCTCCATCACCACTCATGCTCCAAACACTTCCCGTGGGATGGGCCCTGCACTGGTCCCTTGTGATGACTCACTGGCCTCTGAATGGCTCCCCTTTTATAGCTGTTCTGGGTCCTCGCTCCCGCATGGGCCCACAGGAACCCTATTAGTGGTCTTGCTGTCCTGGGGGCCATCAAGGCTCCCTTCTCCCCTGCTGCCTCCAAGCAACTCCATCCAAAGGGCACAGCTGCGGCTTCTGCCGGCTCCTGCTCCCTGCGCTCAGCAGCTGGAGCCTTAAAGCAGCCATGGTCCAAAATGATCAAAGCATTTTTTTCTTTCTGTCATCGTGGTTTCTCCCACCTTCGTGCACTCCGTAGGTCTCTACTCCTCTTCCCCTGAGCTCCAGTGGCCCCAGCTTAGTTGTAAATTGGTTGATTTGTGGGAAAGAGTGATGCTGAGGACCGTCTATTCTGCCATCTTGACCAGAACTCCTGAAGAGGTTTCCACAAATGCATTTTGAATAATAAAGAATATCATTCAGAAATAAATGTTTTCTGATCCCAAAGTTTTGGTTGGAGATACTTTAGGATTTATAAAATAAAATCTTAAGTTAAGGTGAGTTTATAAACAGTGTGTGTCTGACTCAAATGATAGACAATAGCCTTTGACCCCCATATTTGGGGAAGGTATGTGGCTCCCTGGCATGAATCACAGAGCCTGTAGGCTGGGTAAGCAAATATTTATACATGAGTGAGAGCAATGACGGTGCCTTTGGAAATGCTCAATGCACTCGCATGCACTAAAACCGTAACTATTCAGGAGATGAAGCACTGTTAAGGAGAGAAATCCAAGTCGACCTGACATGAAGCAGGAGACTGCTTGAGAGCTTTGAAACCCCTTTAAACTTGGACGTTCAAGAATCCTGGAGGGGAGCTATTGTGAAAAAACTAGAAGAACTGCCAGGTAATCCTGACCTGAGGTATACCATTAAATTTCTTTCTTTGTGAGCCTTAAACTAAAGTTATAAACATCACAGATTATTTTAGACTGGAATACACATTCCTGTTAGAGGGAAAGATCTTCCTACTAGAATTAAGAGAAAGAGAACTGATATATTCAGGAGTTTTGTATATCTTATTTCTTCCATATAATAACTCTCTGAAGTTGGAGTTATTTTCATTACTTTCTCACAAATGAGGAAACTGGCCCAGAGAGTATAATTAATTTATCCACAATCACACAACTTGTGATGGGGCTGGGATTTAAACCCAAACTTTTTGACTTGAGATACCTGTTTCTCTAGTAGTCAATTGTTTAGCATGATCAGAGGAAGACTGGTGGATTCATCATCTAATGGGGGAAACTACGACATCACAGCATCCTGAAGTTGAAAGACATGTGATTTCAGCACCACTTCATATTCATCTATATCCCCTACAGTCTCCAATACATCATACATACTCAATGTGTTTGTAGAGTGATTGATGACCAAAATGAACAGACAGATGGATGGATAAATTCCCTTATCCCTAGGCTGTTCAGATTGACTGTCTTTTCCATACTGAGGCACCATTTCCCAGAGAACAGCAGACAGGAGACAATAGTGTGATGTTTGCTTCCTTCCTCCAGGCAAACTCAGGCAGGTAAAATGGAAAAAGGGTTTTTTAGAAATTTGTCACTAATTTTGTTGTTGTTGTTTTTATATTTATTTTTTAAAGAAAATGTAATTTTATTAATATTATTTTTTCATTCTATGATGTTGTTGCAGAGCAGTTGGGAGGGAGGGAGAGCGGAAAGGGGAAGGAAATGGGATGGAAGAAGGAGGAAGGAGGAGGGGAGGGATTGAGGCCTGTGGCACCCACCCTATTCCCACAGAGGAGCCTGGGGGGCTTCCAGCAGTGGCTTGGTCATTGCCAGGCTGGGTGCAGATGTCAGGGGGGTTTGGCCAAGGCCCTCGTCCCCCACCCTTGGGATTGGTTATAGGGGCCAGGATGCATTGCTGAGGCTCCCAGCCCTCATCTCTTTCTGGCTTGGTAGCCAAGGGGACTTGCGGTCCTTCTAGGTGTTATAGGTATTCTTTGGTGAAATGAGACCTTTACTAGTTAACATGAAATTTCGTCTCTGGTTGCAGGTTCTTTGTTTTTTTCTTTCAGTTCAGTGTTGGATTATTTGCTGTTTCCACCATTTAAACTCTGCACTGGAACTAATTTGTTGTCCTTTGCTTACCTCTAAAGTGGTGAACTTTCTGTGGGGACCAGTACTTGAGCTCTGTGGTTGAGCTAAATTGCTGCTTTGCTGCTAATTCCCTAGGGAAGGCTTTTTGTGCAGCTCAAGTTTTAATGGTTGACTTTATAGGTACTTCCAGCTCTCGAGAGATCTGGTGCACCTGGGTTGTGAGTGTTTTCATCAACCTGCACCCCAGGCAATTCTATATTCTTGACCGATCTCCTCTGAGTGGTCCTTTGCCAATTGGGGGTCAGATCAGCTGTCCTTGCTGTGCCCCAGTGTTCTCCCAGTGGGCCCATCTCCCCCACCACCAGTGCTCCAAATACTTCCCATGGGACAGTCCATGCTTCAATCCCTTGCAATGACTCACTGGCCTCTGAGTGGCTCCTTTTTATCAGTCGTTGTGGCTCCTCACTTCTATGTGGATCCACAGGAACCCTACTAGTGGTCTTGCTGGCCTGGGGGCCCCAAGTCCTTCTTTTCCCCTGCTGTCTCCAAGCAACTTCATCCAAAGGGCACAGCTGCAGCTTTTGCCAGCTCCTGCTCCATGTGCTCAGCAGCTCCAGCCTGGAAGCAGCCAGGGCTTGAAACAGAGCAGTTCTTTCTTTCTTTTATTGTGGCTTCTCCCACCTTCATTGCAGGTCTCTCCTCCTGATCCCTTGAGCTCTAGTGGCCCCTGCTTGGCTGTTGTTGCTTTTTATTTTTTTATTTTTTATTTTTTTGTATTTGCAGAAAACTTTTATTTTATTATTTATTTATTTATTTTTTATTTTGTCAATATACATTGTGGCTGATTATTGTTCCCCATCACCAAAACCTCCCTCCCTCCTCCCTCCCCCCCCTCCTCCCAACAATGTCCTTTCTGTTTGCTTGGCGTATCAACTTCAAGTAATTGTGGTTGTTATATCTTCTTCCCCCCACCCCGGTTTTGTGTGTGTGTGTGTGTGTGTGTGTGTGTGTGTGTGTGTGTGTGTGTGTGTGTGTGTGTGTGAATTTATATATTAATTTTTAGCTCCCACCAATAAGTGGGAACATGTGGTATTTCTCTTTCTGTGCCTGACTTGTTTCACTTAATATAATTCTCTCAAGGTCCATCCATGTTGTTGCAAATGGCAGTATTTCATTCGTTTTTATAGCTGAGTAGTATTTCATTGTGTAGATATACCACATTTTCCGTATGCACTCATCTGATGATGGACATTTGGGCTGGTTCCAACTCTTGGCTATTGTAAAGAGTGCTGCGATGAACATTGGGGAACAGGTATACCTTCGACTTGATGATTTCCATTCCTCTGGGTATATTCCCAACAGTGGGATAGCTGGGTCGTATGGTAGATCTATCTGCAATTGTTTGAGGAACCTCCATACCATTTTCCATAGAGGCTGCACCATTTTGCAGTCCCACCAACAATGTATGAGAGTTCCTTTTTCTCCGCAACCTCACCAGCATTTATCGTTCAGAGTCTTTTGGATTTTAGCCATCCTAACTGGGGTGAGATGGTATCTCAGTGTGGTTTTGATTTGCATTTCCCGGATGCTGAGTGATGTTGAGCATTTTTTCATATGTCTGTTGGCCATTTGTATATCTTCCTTAGAGAAATGCCTACTTAGCTCTTTTGCCCATTTTTTAATTGGGTTGCTTGTTTTCTTCTTGTAAAGTTGTTTGAGTTCCTTATATATTCTGGATATTAATCCTTTGTCAGACGTATATTTTGCAAATATTTTCTCCCACTCTGCTGGTTGTCTTTTAACTCTTTTAATTGTTTCTTTTGCTGTGCAGAAGCTTTTTAGTTTGATATAATCCCATTTGTTTATTTTTCCTTTGGTTGCCCGTGCTTTTGGGGTCGTATTCATGAAGTCTGTGTCCAGTCCTATTTCCTGAAGTGTTTCTCCTATGTTTTCTTTAAGAAGTTTTATTGTCTCAGGGTGTATTTTTAAATCCTTAATCCATTTTGAGTTGATTTTAGTATATGGTGAGAGGTATGGATCTAGTTTCATTCTCCTGCATATGGATATCCAGTTATCCCAGCACCATTTGCTGAAGAGGCAGTCCCTTCCCCAGTGAATAGGCTTGGTGCCTTTGTCAAAGATCAGATGGCTGTAGGTGTGTGGGTTGATTTCTGGATTCTCTATTCTATTCCATTGGTCAGTGTGTCTGTTTTTATGCCAGTACCATACTGTCTTGGTTATTATAGCTTTGTAGTATAGCTTAAAGTCAGGTAGTGTTATGCCTCCAGCTTTATTTTTTTTGCCCAGCATTGCTTTGGCTATGCGTGGTCTTTTATTGTTCCATATAAATGTCTGGATAGTTTTTTCCATTTCTGAGAAAAATGTCTTTGGAATTTTGATGGAGATTGCATTGAATTTGTATATCACTTTGGGTAGTATGGACATTTTCACTATGTTGATTCTTCCAATCCAAGAGCATGGGATATCTTTCCATCTTCTTGTATCCTCTCTAATTTCTCTCAGCAGTGTTTTGTAGTTCTCATTATAGAGATTTTTCACCTCCTTGGTTAACTCAATTCCTAAGTATTTTATTTTTTTGGTGGCTATTGTAAATGGGCAGGCTTTCTTGATTTCTCGTTCTGCATGTTGTTGCATTTTAATAGTTGTAAATTGATTGATCTGTGGGAGAGAGTGATGTTGGCAACTCTCTATTCCGCCATCTTGACTGGAAGCCCCACACTGATTTCTTAAAAATAATTCTTGAGTGTCTTTGAATAAAAACCTTACTTTCAAAGCCCTCAATTTTTAGAGAGTAATGTATCTCAGAGCACCGGGTTTGTCAGAGTTTGGATTCTGTACTAGCACATTTCCCTAGCTGGCTCTGCTCTCCTCATCCCAGACTCCACATGCTCACAACACAGTGACTGTCTCACTCACGCGGGGGCACTCAACGTTCCTCCAGACAAGCCTACCAAAGAAAGCTGGCAAGAGAACTGCCAGCAAAGTTTCCATCTTCTAGGTGCAGTTCTCCATCCACCCCCAGGACCAGGCTTCGGAGCACAACGAGCTCGGCACTCTGCCGTTGCCTCTCCTCTGGTTCCTGAGGCCACTGCTACTCCCCAGGCCACCACCACTCTCTGGTCACTAATGTTTTAAGCCACTTTTCTGGGAAGTTAAATACATGTTTAGGCTACTGCAACTTTTTCATTTCTATGAAGATAAGGACCATCTCAGCTCCATCTCGCCACCTTCACTAAGGAGGTGAGATGTGCCTTATCTGTAGCTGCTTCAGTCCAGTGAATGTAGGGAGTAGTCCCCATTTAAGGGTTCCACTTCCCTTTCTAGTCTCATCCTTTTTTGCAAAGTCCCATATCTTGCATTAGTCCTGGGAAGCTACTTCTATTTTCCCTTTAACTCAGTCTTGCAGACTTAATTCTTGTGAAAGCCAACCCCATGCTGCCCAGCCAATTCTGAAGGTATCTAAAGTGGACTTCACATAAGGGTCACCATTGAGGCCAAGGGACCTTTCAGTGGAATTCACCCAATGTATTTTTCCTAGTCATTGGCATTACCTAACTCAGAGGAGGTAGAAGTGTTGGGGGAAAAGAACAGGAACTGGGGGTATTGTCTTCACATTGGCCTCTGCTAGGTTGTGGGAAGCAGAGCAGGCGTTCTTGGGAGAAGGGCTGGCATTGTTGACAGCTGTCCCTTTCTGACTGGCATATCTCTTTGACACCCTTCTTTTTCCCGAAAGACCTTTTTCCTCACCAGGTATTTGTGTCTTGTGTCTGTAGACTGTAGATTATTCTCTCTTGGCTGAGGAGAGTCTTATTTCACATTCTTTTCCAGAGTATTTGGTTTCTGCTCTGGAAGTGCTTGAGAATGGCAATAAATATCACTCTGAGTCTTATTTTCTAATGAGGCTCCGAGCCATCAGTCCAGGATGGTGTGAGTAGCACTCCTCCTCAGATACTAAGTGGAAACTGATATTCATAAGCAAAGTTACAAGTTCACCAAAATGGCAAAGCTTGTGGGTCAGTTGACATGAGAACTAACTGCCCCATCATAAGTAGCTCCAGCATCCCAGCTGCCACTTCCTGCCAGCCTCTGAGCAGCAGGTGCACACGGTCATGGCCAGAGCCAGCAGGAGGGTGGAGATGATCAGGAATCCTTTCACTGGCAAATTCAGGGAAGGAAAATGCTGAGAAGAGGCATTTTCTATGCCAGGGCTGCCTGTGCCTTAAGGAATACAGGTCAGAGACACTATTTTAAAAGGTAAATTATTTGTTAAATTATTGGAGCAGGTGTGAGGATAAAGTGGCTTCTGGAAAACTGAGAAGGGACTTCACTTCAGAAAATGGGAGGTTTGCATAAAGTAGAAAATTACAATTGTATTGTTTCTGGAGTGTGTGTGCATGTGTGTGTGTGTGTGAGAGAGAGAGAGAGAGAGAGAGAAAGAGAGAGAGAGAGAGAGAGTGATTATATACCCCCATTAATAACAAATACTCTTCAGAACATCAAATATGATATTTCTAACCTTAAAAGCAGAAGGGAGCTATCTCTTGGTTTATTCCAAACAGCCTAAATCTTTTTTCCAGGTTACTACCTTGGTTGAATAACCAATATAGAAATGATGTGAGCCCTGTAGTGGGTTGAATGGTGGCTCCAAAAAGATATATCAAATTCCTAATCTCCTGTGCCTGTGGATGTGACCTCCTTTTGAAATAGGATCTTGCAAATGTAATTAAGTTAAGGATCTTAAGATGAGATCATCCTGGATTTAGGGTGGGCCCTAAATCCAATGACTGGTGCGCTTATAAGGGAAAGGAGAGGGAGATTTAACAGAGACACTGGCAAAAAGATCATATGAAAGCGGAGGCAGACATTGAAGTTATACTGCCACAAATCAAGAAATGACAAGGGTTGCTAGACGAGAGGCATGGAATGGATTCTTTCTCAGAGACTCCTGCAGAAACTAAACCTACTGACACTTTGATTTTAGACTCTAACCTCCAGAACTGCGGGAGAATAGATGTCTGTTGTTTTAAGCCATCCAGTTTGTGGTAATTTGTTGCAGCAAACCTAGGAAACTAGTACAAGCCCCAAGCCTTGGGTCAGAGCATGGACATGAATAGGAAGTGACTTACAGAAACCATTACTTTGACCTACTGTAGGAGCCTGTTCTATCATGATCTATGTGACACTTAAAAATGAATAAATTCTATATTATATAGATGAAATATGTTTAAATTCTAGCAATCTTGGCTGAAATCTCTATGAAATTTTTGTAAGGGACCAGAGGGAAGACCTACACTCATACCCTTGGTGAATTCAGGGTACCTGAATAGGTGCATCAGGGTTTTATCTGCAGGAAAGCCCCAAGAAGCCTGTGGGCAGTGGTTGGATCCTGTGGGAATTGTAGTTCCCCAAGGATAAGGCTCTAAGTGGTTGGAGACCAGAGGCTGTGCCTTCATCTCCAGGACAATACGCAGGGTGGAGAAGGGACTTGCACCAGTGGAGAAAGATGGAGTGAAGGGAACAGGCTTAGCATGAAAAGGGGACAGTGCTGGGGTGCATCCCAATTTGTTATCTTTCACCTTATCTTCTGGTCCCCCTCCTTGCCTCAGGAAGTTGGAGGGGGGTGAGGGTGATGGACTGAAAAGCAAGTCAAATGGTTGCTTCAGGCCACTGGTGGAGAAGAGGCTGTGAGGACAAGGTTCTGTTGGGGATTGACTGGCAGTTGAGAGGAGGGTTATTGCCCAAGCTTGCTGGCTGTTGGAAGGGAGCAAGAAATAGCCACAGTTTGGGGCAAAAGCAGACATTCTGAACATTGACTCAGATAGAAAGCAGCATCCATGTGGAGAAGGGATAGAACAACATTGGCCAGGAAGAAGCCAGGGTAAGAGCACTGTCATAAGCCACATTAGAAAAGACCCATGGACCCTTTATTCACATAGAATGACTTGAGGGCTGTAGTTGCATTAGCTAATGGAATCTAGAGCATGGCTGTTGCTTCATGCCCATATTCTACCCTGAACACCTACAAACACCCCCACACTCCACTCCCCACAATCATCCATCCAAAGGCTGGGGTAACCTGCAGAAGCATGGTTCTCTTTATATGCTTCTGGGCTAAGCCTCAAGATATCTGTTCATGTATCACTGATTCTATAAAATAAATTGTGGTGCATTATCCAGTTACTGATGGGTGTCATGAGCCATCTGGATGGTCAAATAAAAAAACCTGGAAGTCGATTTAGACACCCCATCTCCTTTGTATCTATCACCTATTGGCCATATCTTGTTCATTCTGCCTCCTCAATATCTTCTAGATCCATCTCTTCCTCTCTTGAACTCAGGTCTTTCTTTTGGGTTTGGCAACATACTCCTTACCCATCTCTTTGCCTGTTGTCTCATTCCTCCTAGGCTCAACTTCCCCAGGGCTGCCAGAGGGATACTACACAGAAGCAAATCTGGTTCATATCCTAGCTCTTAGAACTGTCCAGTAGATGTCCAGGAGGCCTGAAAGATTGTAATGTCCCTCGTGGTCCTCAAGGCCAGCCTCACCTCACACCTGGTTTGCTTTTCAACCTCATTTGAGTCAGAGCCTTCTCTTATCTCTACATTCACCTCACCCAACCCCTGAATTAACTTAACCTCTCCTCCCTTTCTAATCATAATTCTAATGCTGGTACATGTTGCACAGCATAAGAATTCTTTTTTTTTTTTTAATGCCTTATTTCCCTACCAGACTGAAGTTTATTTAGAGTAGGGCTAAATACTTAGTGTGTACATGATAAATATTTGCTAAATGCAATCTGTTAAACAATTCAGGCCACTAATGCTTTGATCATAATTATAAATTTCTGCCAATCAAGGAATTTTTACATTTTCAACGAAATCCAGGTCCCATCTAGTCTTATTTCTCAGCCAATTGTATCAAAATATCAGGATTTGGGGCCCGGGAGTCAGTATTTTTAAAAGCTCTCTAGCTGGAGCAAAAGACTTCAAAGCCATTAGCAGCCAACACTGAAAATCTCTGATCTCATCTACTCATCTATGAGTGGACAGTAACTTCTTATATCGATGCCAAGAAGATAGACATCTTATTATTCTCCTTGTTATTTTTTAGAATCTCTAGGGACACAATTCTAGTATCTCTCTTGCCTTATGAAGTAATTTTTTGCTTTAAAATAAATAAATAAAATCAAGCATTAAAAAAACCTTACAGTCATCCTAATTTATTTTTCAAATAAAAGATTGTTTTTGTGATTTTCAAATGGTTTTAAAGTCCTTTTCTGGGCATCTGATCATTTATACCGTTTGGCATAATGTTCTCTTAATTTCCTATGTCTTTGAGAAATAGTCTTAGCATTACTGTTTCCTGAAAAATTTGGGGTCATGATAGAACGAGCTGGCTAGCAGATAGTTAATTTTAGTCTAGAGATTCTGATCTAAGCCTGATAGCAAGTGGTAATGCCCAACTTCTTTCTCCTTCTCTGACACTTTTCTACGATCTTGGGCAGATCATCTTTTTCAGGGAAGACCCCACCTATCAAACATTTGTTTGACTACAGATATTTCTTAACTCCCCAAGCCAAAGTGGAGGCTTTAACACCCCTGGATGCAAAACTCTGAGAGGCCTACCAGGCATTCTTATGCTTGGGAAAGTGGAGGGGGCTGGGGGGGCATTTGGAAGCAACAATGATTATTATGAGATGGCCTGGGAGTAAACCTGAAAAACTGCATGTAAATGCTAAGTTTGGTCATTAATTTAAAAAAACATCACCTCTTTTCTACAAACTTAAATCCTATTTGTTTACATTTTCATGCACAAAACAGAACCACACTTGCCCATTCTCACATGCTCTTTCTTGCATCAGTCCCTTCCTTCCTTTCTCCTTCATCCAGGCTAGGGCTCACCCCTCGGGTTGCAGAACCAGACGAACTGGCTCTCCTCATATTAGCTTCCTGGTGCTGCTGTAACAACAAATTACCACAAACTTAGTGGCTTAAAACAGCACTAATGTATTCTCTTACATTTCTGGGGGTCAGAAATCTGAAATGGCTCTGTAGGGTGCTAAAATTAAGATGTTGACAGGGCTACATTTCCTCTGGAAGCTCCAGGGGAGAATCGATTTCCCTGTCTTTCCCAGTTTCTAGAGACTGCCAGCATTCCTTGGCTCACTGCCTCTTCTTCCATCTTCAAAGCACATCATTCCAGCTTCTGGTTCCATTGTTCCATCTCTTTCTTCTGCCTTTGACTCTCCTGCCTCCCTCTTATAAGGCGTCTAATGATTACATTGGGCACATCCAGATAATCCAGGATGATCTCCTCATCTCAAGATTCTCAATCACATCAGCACATAAGGCTACCTTTTCAGAGGTTTCAGGGATTAGGATGAGAACGCCTCTAGAAGGAGGTGCTGTTCTGCCTACCATGCATCCTAAAGCTTTCGAACTATGCACTATTTTGGTCACTTCCTCCTTTCACTGCTAAAATGTACTGAGTTGAATAGTGCCCCCGCTTCCCCAAATTCATATCCAGCCAGGACCTCAGAATGTGCCTTTTTTTTTTGAAATAGGGTTATTGCAGGTGTATTAGATAAATTAAGATAAAGGCCCTAAATCCAATATGACTGGTGTCCTTACAAGAAGGAGAGATCAGACTCAGAGACACACAGACATACAGGAAAGAAGCCCATGTGACAATGGAAGGAGAGACTAGAGGGATGCAGCTGTAAACCAAGGGATGCTGAGGATTGCCAGAAATGACCAGAAGCTTGAAGGAGGCCAGGAAGAAATCTTTTATAAAGGCTTCAGAGGAAGCATGGCCCTGCGGTCAACTTGAGTTTGTACTATTAGCCTATAGAACTGTGGGAGAATAAATTTCTGTTGTCTCAAGCCCCCCCGTATTTTGTTACAGCAGCCCTAGGGAACTAATACAGATGTGTGGGAAAAGGGGCACCATGTTTTGTTCACGTTTCAAATTTTATAGAGAGACAGTCTGACTGACGTGTCAGCTGACCAACCCCTAAAAGCTTTCTTTGTTTATAATATACAAGGATCTTTGTACATTATTGGCTCTTTGCCCAGGGCTTCTCCAGTTGAGACCCTCAGGCTGTCTTCTAGCATATGGGAAATCAAGAGCAGTCTAGAACAGGGCAAAGAGCTGGAGACAGATAGTAAATATTTTAGGCCTTGCAGATCAGGAGGCAAAATATTATATAGGCACTTATAATATAAAAAAGAAAATAAATTTTCACACAATTTTTACTGAAAAAATTAAAAACATGGCAATAATGGAGTACAATTTTTGTTTATAATACAGGTAAACAATGAGAAGAATGAAATTCTCTTGGGGGTGATAAACATTTTTCTTAATTGGAATTTAAACGTGATTGGCCTATCACCAACACTGCTTCTTAATACTTGCTGATCTGTAATGAGATTTCATCTCATTGAGTATTTCAATTCAAAGATGAATATTTCATCTTTGAAAATGTCTTTTTACACATATAAGTACTACCAAACACTGATATCAATTCATGAGCACATTATTTTAATTGAGCATATTGATCACTTAAAAGGCATATTTATAGAGTTCTATTAAATTCTCCTCTTGATATTTGTATTTTAGCAAATCATTACATTGCAGATTAATAGCATCCAATCGAAGGATAGTATGAACTCCTCAATTGTTCAGTTAAACGGATTTTGAAATACAGAAATTTCCTTTGCCCTTGCATTGAGGTCCAAAAAATGCTGCTAAGACTGATGTTTGAACTCAGAAACTATTTTCCACTGCAAATTTGCAAGGAAGATTGTGTGGAGATGTCACTTCTTGTTTTAGTTTTTTAACAGCACTGAAAGTATATAAGGCAACTGGACATTCAAATGATGTTAGTTGTCGAAATGACTTTACACTGGTACGAGTTTCTCATATGAGCACTGTTTGGGCCTTGTAATTTTAGGGGAAATTCATTAAGAAACACTATCAAGTCTGCAGCAAAAACTAATTTCCAGAGCCATTCAGTGTTTAATGATAATGGCTGAGGGCAGTTCTCATTTTTTAAAAAAAATTCATTTTCAGCATTGAGCTCAAAAAATCACAGGAAACCTTTACCACGGCTGAGCCATTGCACTGCTGTGTGCTACAGCAGGTCAGGGCACTGTGCTTCTCTTTTGGACAAAAATTCATGGAGCTATGGTTAAGTCCATGAGAGCAAAAGAGTTCACAGTTGAAACTATTCGATCAATGACACATGATAGATTCAAATATTTTTTGCAAAGTAACTGCTAATAAATAAAGCAATAAATAACCACAAGCTTTAAATGACTTACATTTTCTCAGTCTTTGTAAATTTATCCAACTAAGTCTTTTACTGCCCCATACATATTTCTACTGCTATCAAGTGTGACATATCTTAGCAGATTCCACCTCAGGTTGTACTGAATTAGTGTTTTCTCAAATTCCTTGAAAATATTCTCACCTCCATGCAGACTAATTATAGAAGCTAATTTTTCAGTCACTTCTATATTTGGCATTGACTCCTTGAATAAATAACAACTAGCAGTATCAGTAATATCTCATCAGGTGCCAAGGAAAAACCACACCAAATTATTTTCTTGTTTTTTTAGTTGATATTGATGTTGCTTTCAAAGTCCCCCACCCTCTGAGCAACTGTTCTCACTGAAAAGCTAAAAGTCTCAGACAAGTTTGTTTTCTCCGGACACATTTCTTAGGCTGCTATAATCAACCACAATTTAGTTAACTTATCATAGATAAACAGCTTTTCTTTGCCTGGCTAACAAACGAGCCACTTGGAAACTTTTTTTGTTGTTGCAAACTCATTTTTATTTTTATGAAGAAATTCTGCTGTGATGAGAAATTCTGTTTTAATTTTCTAATCATTGCTTCTCTGTGAGCTGAGAATATTATGATGATGGCTTAGTCTGTTTGTGTTAACATATATTGCACTCTTAGCACAACTACAGTGTGCAGAGTAAGCAAAATTCTATAACAAAATAATATACCAACTAATTCTATAACAAAACAATCCACACACCACTGTGCCTTAAAAGCATGATATTCAAAGTTTACTTTTCCTTTCTCGTTTTGACTTGATAGGTATTTACTGTTATAATTAATAAGAAATAAAGAAAGGGAGGGGGAGGAGGAGAGAGAAAGGAAGGAAAGAAGGAAGGAAGGGAGGGAGGAAGGTGGGAGGGAGGAGGAAGGGAGGAAGGAAGGAATGAAAGAAAGGGGGAGGAGGGAGGGAGGAATGTCACCGTATGACATTTGAAATGCTTTGACTGATAACTTTGTTACTACAATTTGTAGCATGCCAAAAAGCAGTGCAAAGTGATGAGTGTCATATACAGTCTCTAGTGCAGCTACTCAACTCAGCCATTATAATGTGAAAGCACATAGGCAACATGTAAACAAATGAGCATGACTAGGTTCCAATAAAACTTTATTTGTAGACAGTAAAACTTGAATTTTATAATAACTTTCACATGTCATGAAATATGCTTATTTTCCCCCAGTCATTTATAAATATAAAAATCATCCTTAGCCCATGACTGTATAAAAACAGGTGGAATGACAGATGTGGCTTGTGGATCACAGTTTGCTGACTCCTGCGTAGGTCATTAGGTCATCTCTGAAGTTCATCCATCTTTGTAATCATAAGATGCTCTTGAGAAAGTAGTCATCCTGTCCACTATCGTTTACCTGAATATTTCAAAGAAAGGGCTATGCAATTTGCTTTATAACTGAACTTTTTTTTTTTTTACCACTTTACCTATTTCTCCTTATTTTTGCTGAATTTATTTTTACTTTATTTCTGTTTGCTAATTGTTTACTGTTTTGTTTTGCTTAAGTGACAAAAAACACAGAGCTGGGAGCCGCAGTGTGTTACATTATCTGGGATCGATACAAAAGAGCTTCCTTTTTTGACCTATTCATGCCCCCCAAGTGTACCTTCCATGACAGTTCCCAATCCCACACATGACTTAAAAAAAAGTTCTAAGACAGATCAGTAGTTGTCAGGGGTTAGGAGTGGGGAGAGGGGTTGACTACAAAGGGGCCGCAAAAGGGAATCTTGGGGGAGTGGAACTGTCTGTATCTTGATGGTGATAATGGTTACAAGATTCTATGCATTTGTCAAAACTCATAGAACTTTATACCAAAAGAGTGGACCTAGCTGTTTGTGAATTTTAAAAGTGAATGAAAAAAAAATGCAGCAGGGACTTCTGGTTTTAGCTCCAACATGTTAAGAACTTGCAAATTATCATTCTTGTTCTCACAAGACAAAAACTGAACAAACTGAAAATCAATGACTTTTCTTAGATGCATCAGAAAATGGAGGTCACATGGCAAACTGCCACCCCCAAAACTGGAGAAATAAGAGAATCATAGCTGAGATCAGCTCACTGGGAGTCAATGGAGCCAGTAAGTGCAGGAACATTGAGACCATAATTGATGAATTCCTGGAGGCTGAACATAGACTAATTTGAGGGTTAAAAATCGCTGGAGGCCTGATCTGGGGGCAGAGGACATATTTTCATGGATTTTTACCTTCAGAAGCCTCACCAGGTGCTCAAAATAATGACAGAGAAAAAAAATTCCCTCATGCTTCTGTCAGGGGAAGGAAAAAGTAAACATTTTGAAATATACCCAGAGCTCCTCCATAGCAAAGGTCTGCCCTCAAGGGAAACTACTTTACCAGAGCCTTAGTCAACCTGGGGAGAGGGCAAATAAACAATTCCAGCCCCCTCTAGCCTTCCTGTCTTATATAAGGGGAGAGAAAAAAGACAAAGAAATGTTTCTAAAAGTTATAACCCCGGGTCTCAGAGCTGCCCCTCTCAAACATCTTACCACCACATCAAAAGAGCTCCACTATAATAATAGTAGATTGCACCTAAGAAAGATGCAAGACACAAACTCTATTCAGGAAGTAGTTTTTAGGGAATCCCAAATACAACAGGGGAGGGAAGACAAGCAAAAGGAAAACTGAGGCATCTGGTACCTACAGCTATAGCAAACATTAAACACAGCCCAGCTTCTAGCCAGATCAACATAAAAATTCACACTAAAAGCTTCATTACCTCAGTTTCTATTACCAGATAAATAATCTGTCTTTCAATAGAAAATTACAAGGCGCACTAAAAGGCCAAAAGAAACAGTCTAAATAGACAAAGGAAGCATCAGAACCAGACTCAGATATGACATAGATTTTGGAATTATTAGATAATGAATTTAAAGTAACTATGCTTAATACATTAAGGGCTCTAAGGAGGGAAAAGTACACAACATGCAAGAACATATGAGAAATATAAGAAGAGAGATGGAAATTCTTGGGGAAAAAAAACCCATTTTACCTGTAGTGAAAAAAGATAAGAATTACACAGGACACCTCTTCAGAAACCACGCCATCAAGAAGAGAATGAAGTGAAATATTTGAAGTGTTGAAAGGGAAAAAAAACACCAAAGTAGAATTCTACATCCAGGAAACCTATCCTTCAAAAGTGAAGGAGAAATAAAGACTTTCTCAGACAAATAAAACCTGAGGGAATTTGTTGCTAGTAGACCTGCCTTGCAGAAATTATAGAAAGAAGTTCTTAACAAAGAAGGAAAATGATATATAGGTCAGAAAATCAGATCCACATAAAGAAAGAAAGAGCATCAGAGAAGGAATAAATGAAAGTAAAATAAAATCTTTTATTTTTTATATTCTTTTTTTTTTTTAATTTTATTTTTATTTATTTATTTATTTATTTTTTTAAATTTTATTTTGTCGATATACATTGTAGCTGATTAATGCTCCCCATCACCAAAACCTCCCTCCCTTCTCCCTCCCCCCTCCCCCCCAACAATGTCCTTTCTGTTTGTTTGTTGTATCAACTTCAAATAATTGTGGTTGTTATATCTTCTTCCCCCCCCCCCGGTTTGTGTGTGTGTGTGTGTATGTGTGTGTGTGAATTTATATATTAATTTTTAGCTCCCTCCAATAAGTGAGAACATGTGGTATTTCTCTTTCTGTGCCTGACTTGTTTCACTTAATATAATTCTCTCAAGGTCCATCCATGTTGTTGCAAATGGCAGTATTTCATTCGTTTTTATAGCTGAGTAGTATTCCATTGTGTAGATGTACCACATTTTCCGTATCCACGCATCTGATGATGGGCATTTGGGCTGGTTCCAACTCTTGGCTATTGTAAAGAGTGCTGCGATGAACATTGGGGAACAGGTATACCTTCGACTTGATGATTTCCATTCCTCTGGGTATATTCCCAACAGTGGGATGGCTGGGTCGTATGGTAGATCTATTTGCAATTGTTTAAGGAACCTCCATACCATTTTCCATAGAGGCTGCACCATTTTGCAGTCCCACCAACAATGTATGAGAGTTCCTTTTTCTCTGCAGCCTTGCCAGCATTTATAGTTCATAGTCTTTTGGATTTTAGCCATCCTAACTGGGGTTAGATGGTATCTCAATGTGGTTTTGATTTGCATTTCCCGGATGCTGAGTGATGTTGAGCATTTTTTCATATGTCTGTTGGCCATTTGGATATCTTCCTTAGAGAAATGCCTACTTAGCTCTTTTGCCCATTTTTTAATTGGGTTGCTTGTTTTCTTCTTGTAAAGTTGTTTGAGTTCCTTATATATTCTGGATATTAATCCTTTGTCAGATGTATATTTTGCAAATATTTTCTCCCACTCTGTTGGTTGTCTTTTAACTCTTTTAATTGTTTCTTTTGCTGTGCAGAAGCTTTTTAGTTTGATATAATCCCATTTGTTTATTTTTCCTTTGGTTGCCCGTGCTTTTGGGGTCGTATTCATGAAGTCTGTGTCCAGTCCTATTTCCTGAAGTGTTTCCCCTATGTTTTCTTTAAGAAGTTTTATTGTCTCAGGGTGTATATTTAAATCCTTAATCCATTTTGAGTTGATTTTAGTATACGGTGAGAGGTATGGATCTAGTTTCATTCTCCTGCATATCGATATCCAGTTATCCCAGCACCACTTGCTGAAGAGGCAGTCCCTTCCCCAGTGAATAGGCTTGGTGCCTTTGTCAAAGATCAGATGGCAGTAAGTGTGTGGGTTGATTTCTGGATTCTCTATTCTATTCCATTGGTCAGTGTGTCTGTTTTTATGCCAGTACCATACTGTTTTGGTTATTATAGCTTTGTAGTATAGCTTAAAGTCAGGTAGTGTTATGCCTCCAGCTTTATTTTTTTTGCTGAGCATTGCTTTGGCTATTTGTGGTCTTTTATTGTTCCATATAAATGTCTGAATAGTTTTTTCCATTTCTGAGAAAAATGTCTTTGGAATTTTGATGGGGATTGCATTGAATTTGTATATCACTTTGGTAGTATGGACATTTTCACTATGTTGATTCTTCCAATCCAAGAGCATGGAATATCTTTCCATCTTCTTGTATCCTCTCTAATTTCTCTCAGCAGTGGTTTGTAGTTCTCATTATAGAGATTTTTCACCTCCTTGGTTAACTCAGTTCCTAAGTATTTTATTTTTTTGGTGGTTATTGTAAATGGGCAGGCTTTCTTGATTTCCCCTTCTGCGTGTTCACTATTGGAGAAAAGAAATGCTACTGATTTTTGTGTGTTGATTTTGTATCCTGCTACTGTGCTGAAATCATTTATCAATTCCAGCAGTTTTTTTGTAGAGGTTTTAGGCTGTTCGATATATAGGATCATGTCATCTGCAAACAGGGACAGTTTGACTTCATCTTTTCCAATCTGGATGCCCTTTATTTCCTTCTCTTCTCTGATTGCTCTGGCTAGTACTTCCAACACTATGTTGAATACGAGTGGTGAGAGTGGGCATCCTTGTCTAGTGCCTGTTCTTAAAGGAAAAGCTTTCAGCTTTTCCCCATTCAGGATGATATTGGCAGTGGGTTTGGCATATATGGCTTTAATTATGTTGAGATACTTTCCCTCTATACCTAACTTATAGAGGGTCTTTGTCATGAATGAGTGCTGAACTTTATCAAATGCTTTTTCAGCATCTATAGAGATGATCATATGGTCCTTGTGTTTGAGTTTATTAATATGGTGTATCACATTTATTGATTTGCGTATGTTGAACCAACCTTGCATCCCTGGGATGAATCCCACTTGATCGTGATGAATAATTTTTCGTATGTGTTGCTGTATTCTGTTTGCTAGTATTTTAGTGAGGATTTTTGCATCTATATTCATCAAGGATATCGGCCTGTAGTTTTTATATTCTTAATTGATCCAATAGATAACCATTTGTTTACAGTAATAATGGCAACATCATATTAAGGGATGATAGCATATGGATAAGTGAAGTAAATGACAGCAATGGTATAAACGATGGGATGGAGGAATTAGAAACACTTTGTTTTGTAATCTGTATAAGCTGTAAAGCAGTATAGCATTATTTGAAAGTAGTCTTAGATTAGTTGTAAATGTATATTGCGAGCTCTAGGGAAACCACTAAAATTTTTTTGAAAAGAAGTATAATTGATATACTAGGAGATGAAATAAAATAGAATAATATAAACTGTTCAATTAAAATCAGAGAAGGCAGAAAAAGAGGGAAAAATTAAAAAGAAATTAAGTACAAGGGCAATTAATAGAAAAACAATTATGAACGTGGTAGATATTACTCTAACCATGTAAATAATCACTTCATATGTGACTGGTCTAAATACATCAATTAAATTCAGAGACTGCCAGAGTGGAAGAAAATAAGACTCAACTATATGTCATCTACAAGAAACACACTTTAAATATAAAGACATAGAGAGATTACAAGTAAAGAGATAAAGAAAAATTTACTATGCTAACTCTAATCAAGAGAAAGCTGGAGTAGTAGTATTAATTTCTGACAAAACCAACTTCAGAACAAAGAAAATTATGTGGAATAAAGAGGGGCATTGTATAATGATAAAGGGATCAGTACTCCAAGAAGACATAACAATCCCTAACTTGTTTGTACCCAACAATAGAGCATCAAAATACTTGAAGCAAAAACTGATAAAGCTTCAAGAGAAAGAGAAAAATTCCCTATTATAGATAGAGACTTCAACATCCTCTATCAATTATTGACAGATCCAGAGGACAGAAAATCAGTAAGGATTTAATTGGACTAACAGCACCATCAATCAACTTATATATAGAATACTTTAACAATAGTAGAATAAACATCTTTCTCAAGTACACATAGAATATTCACCAAGATAGACCTTATTCAAAGCTATAAAACACATATTATACTATTATTTTAATATTATTATTTCCCTGATTGAATCTACCAAATATTTAAGTAAAAATGATGCCAATTGTCTATAATCTTTTTCTGAAAACAAAACACAACTCATTCTATAAGGCCTGCATTTCCCTAATAATAAAGATATTTTAAGAAAGGAAAACTACAGACCAATATCTCTCATGAACATATATATGCAAAATTCCTCAGTAAAATATTAGCAAACAAAATCCAACAATGTATAAAAAGAATTATACAACATGACCAAGTGGGATTTATTCAAGGTATGCAAGGTTGTTTTAACATTTAAAAATCAATTAATGTAATCCATTACATCAACAGGCTAAAGAAGAAAAAATATATGGTCATATCAATAGATGCAGAAAAGCATTTGACAAAGTCCGACACACTTTTGTGATTGAAAAATAGGAACAAAAACAAAACTCTCAGCAAACTAGGAATAGAAAGGGGAACTTCCTCAACTTGATAAGGAATATCTGCAAAACAAAACAAAACAAAAAAACCTGTAGCAACATCATATTTAATGGTGAAAAACTAAATGCTTTCTGAAATCACACTATAGCCTATTATGAAGAAGCCAGGTAGGTGAAAGGCACAGGAAGATTACCTTCCCTGTAATCCCTTCATGGGCTTATAAAACAAAACAAAAAACATTTGTTGGTTCTCCTTCCTTGTATATCATCACTTCTTAGAGTGGGATCAATAGCCCCTCGATTATATCATTACTTTCCCTCACCCCTCAAATCATTTCCCTGGGCCCTGTAAGCAGGGATCCCTCCTTGAACAATCTTTTTACCTGCCTGCGATATTACACACCCACTCCTCCCAAATCTCTAACTTTCAAAATCCACACCTTCCAAGACTCCCTCCTTAAAAATCTCCCCATTTGCTATACTTATTCCCAAGATACGACCAGATTCTGTGCCTTCCCTACATAAAAAAACTATCAGCTTGATTTTGGATAAAAAGTGCGCATAAATAGTATGCTTATTTCTTCTTCCCTATCCCTGCCTCATAGCACAGCATTTTAGAGCCTCTATTAATTGATAGAGATGATGACATAGCAGCACACTGAGAATAAATCTGTATTGTTGAAGTTTTTCTGGTTCTTCTCTGATACTGTTGACCAGTCTATAGCTTGTGATCCTATCTTTAACTGGGAGCAAGGAAATGCAACTAGTCAGATATCCAGAATTTAAAAATCTCAGACACTGAGTGTACCTTACACTTCCAGAGTGAAGTCATATGCCGCCTCAGAGTTTACTTCTTCGTTATTACTCATAGCCAAAGTATTACCTACAAATGGCCTTCCTGTGTTTATATTCTGTTGATTTTTTGTTTCTGCAGGGTAAAATCCAGAATTGCGTAAATAAGGGATGATGCTACATATCTTTGGTTTTTAGTCATTTGTTAGGGAATTTCAAAATCATGGCTGTCTAGACAGCTAAAACTGGCTGAATGCAGAGAGTTTCTAATTTTCACAAATGTGAGTTGATGCAAAGAGTCAGCCCAGGAAACCAGCCTGGAAGCATGTTTCTGGAAACCTCAAGGATAGACCATCATCCAGCTAAAGAGTCCATCAGAACAGGTTAGCTTTAAATGGTTCATATATAGGAGTTTCTTAAATATAGCTTCAATGTAGACTCCGCATAATAACAAATAAATGGCAGAGGAAGTAAAACAGAACCACGCAATGATGGCAATCTGTCCAGTGAAGAAGACACCAGAGTGATCACATATGCTGTATAAGTTGTACACTTTACAACTCTAGGGGTTGCCATTCACACTGTATTCCACATAAGCCATGCCTCCTACAGGTGTGTAGTGCACAACTTGTGCAACTGTAACCAGAATACCTGAAAACATTCTGATGTCAGTATATAATAACAAGTGCATGTGACAAAGAGCATAAATTTTACACCTGAAGTTGAGGGCTTTATAAAATTGGATTTATTTAAAAGAAAAAAATCTATAAATTAGATATTATCAAAATTAAAACTTTTGCTGTATGAAAGACACTGTGAAGAGAACAAACAGATGAACTACAGACTGGAAGAACAAGTACATGAAAAGAAGTTCAACATCATTAGCACTCATGGAAATGGAAATTAAAACCACAGTGAGGTACAACTATACACCTAACAGAATGGCTTAAAAAAGAGAGAGAGAATACAAAATACTGACCAGGGTGCAGAGCACTGAAACTGTCGTGCAGTGCCAGTGGGAACGCAGAATGCTACACATGCCTTAGAAAACGATTTGGCAGTTACTCACCAAATTAAACATATGCTGATCCCATATTAATGTCACTGGGGTATTTAAAGAAGTGAAAATTTATGTTCATACAAAAAGCTGGACATGAATGTTTATAGAAGCTCTATTCATAACTGACTGGAAACAACACAAATATCCTTCAACAGGTGAGCAGTTAAACTCTGTTACATACATACGATGGGACACCACTCAGGAAAAAAAAAGGAACAAACTATTGATATATGAGTAACATGGATGTATCTCAAAGGCATTATGCTGGATGAAAGAAACCAGTCTCAAAAAGTTAAATACAATAAGGTTCCATTCATGTGATATTGTGGAAAAGGCAAAACCATAGGGATGGAGATCACTGGTTGTCAAGGGTTAGGGGTAGAGGAGGGGTTGACTACAAAGAAGCAACATAAGGGAATCTACAGGGATAACGGAACTGTTCTTTATCTTAATTAGGGTGGTGTTTCATGTGCTAAAATGCATAGCATTGTCCACCAAAAAGAGTTAATCTTACAGTACTTTAATGAAACAACAAAAAAGCATTTTTAAAAAGTCTCAAATCTGTCTTCAACTCTCTACTATATAACTCCTGCCCCCTAATCCCAGTCATTTTAATGTCTTCTGGACTACTGCAATTGATTCCCAACGAGATTTCCTCCCAATTTACAATCTTCAAATTTTATTTTTGATAAATTAATTTTATGAAATGTTTCTGTTATACAAGACGTTATAAAGAAAAACAAAATCAGTCAGATCTAAATAGCTCTATTCTCTTGAGGTTGGGCACATATATGACTGCCTATAATATCCCCAACACAGAGCCTCAAAGTGAAAATTAAAATAAGCATCCAAAAGAATATGTGTTTGTATTATGTTACACACACCATAATTTAACAAAAATAAAGCAAGCTTGATTATAGTGCTGGAAGTAGAGTTTTTTCTTATACCTATCCCATTTTACTCATTTCTGGTTTATTTCTGTCTCCTGACTTAACCCTTATGCCTACTGCCTCTAGCAGGTGCTAAACTAATCCCAGTTAAATTAAATTCTAGCTGTTTCAATTTAATAGTTCCTTTGGCCTGTTGCCTTTGTTGCATGGACCTGGAGAGAAAGTCTGTGAAAGAGTTAACATGCTAGACTTGCCATGACAATACTAATGCCTGGCAAAGAGCAACATCCCAGAGACGGCATCTATTAAACAATTAATTGGCTCTTTAAGAAACATGAGCCAGAAAATAAAGAAAAAGAACTTCCCAATGGGATACTAAAAAAGAGAGAGTGAAAGAAAGAAAGAAAAAATGCACTGGGATTAAAAATTGAAAGAAAAATAAAGGAAAGGAATTTTATACCAATGTTATTGCAGGTGTTCCTGAGTTGACTAGATGGCCATGAGGTGAGAGATTTCAAAGGAAAAGAAAAAAGATTGTAAAATATGCACTGGCATAATTTAGCAGATAATCAGAGCTGCAACAGAAAACCACTTTTACTTGGAAATAATTAGTATGCCATAGTGACTCAGAGGAACAACATTTATTGCTAATAGCTGATGCTCAGGTGGTGCTGATAATTCTATCACCAAAACTAATTAAGGGTCTTACAAAGGAGGAGGGAAATCACACAGGGAGACAGAAATGGCTGAACAGATGGGGTGGCTCAGGAGCTCAGTAAAAGTGAATAATTACCCTGGAAATTCTATTACTGGGGAATATTAGGGAGCAATGAGAAGAGCTAAGTTTTTGAGCACTTACTCTGTGCCAGCACATTACCTGATAGAAGCCTCACCATCACCCCTGTTTGCAGAAGAATGAATTGAAGCTTAAGAAGGCTTTATAATCTGCCAAGTCATATAGCTCAAAACTTATGGAGATGAGCTCTAAATCCAGTCATTCTGACTCCTCAGCCCATGACCTTAACCATGACTACTATGTCTCAATATGCAAAATCAAGCTTTGGTGACTGCTATACTTTGAATTTCCCTCCAAAACTCATGTTAAAATTTAATTGCCATTGTGATAGTGATAGGAGGGGAGACCTTTAAGAGGTGATTCTGTTATGAGGACTCTACCCTCAAAGATGGATTAATGTCGTTGTTGATAAAAGGATGAAGTTCAGCCCCCATTCCCCTCCCCACCATGCTCTCTCACCATGTGATGCCTTCTGTTGTGTTATGACTCAGCAAGAAGGTCCTCACCAGATGCAGCCCCTTCCTCTTGGACTTCCTAGCCTCCAGAACCAGAAGCCAAAGAAGTTTCTTTTCTCTCTAAATTACCCAGTATGTGGTATTATTATAGCAGCATAAAACAGACTAAGACAGTGATACTTGTGTCATCTCTGATAACCAGCTTCCCAGGTACAAGTCTTGACATATGTTCTCAAATTTTCTACTTGCAGCCCTCTCTCTTCACTCCAATTCAGATTGACTTGTTTTCAGAACTCTAATCTCTGAACTTAAATAATGTGAAAACTAAATTTGAAAAATAATTGCATCAATATATTAATATTTTATCCCCCGATATAAGCAATTTATTTACAACTATCAGACATAAAATGTTGTCATAGAAAGACACAGCTCTAATTTCACAGATGGAGGCCAAACCATGGAGGAGAAGTTTTGGGGCCAGCACATGCTTTTCTTCAGTCATTCATTCTCACCACATGAAGAGCTGACTGCTTTGTCTGCATGTAGGTTTGCTGCTAAGTTTCTGTTAGGTTGCAAGAAACAGAGACCCATCCGAGTTGTCTTAAGGAATGGGGTTTATTGCCAGGGTGGATACGAAAGTAGATGTGGATAAATACAGGCTTCTCAACTACTGGACCAAACCACACAGAAAAAGAGGAACCACAACAGAGCCAGGCCTCCCAGACACTGCAGTACCGTTCAGAAAAGGGCAAAGGGTAACTGAACTATTGGTCACAGTCTCAGCAATGTGACCTGCCTATTCCTCTCTCAGAAGTCAGTTTCTCTCAGTCTCAGCTTCTACTGCATTCATGTTCACTATTATTCTTCACCGTGTTGTGTCTGCTCAATCAAAAATTCTGCTCACTTGTGCTAATTGTAGAGACATATGGAAAATATAGGAGGTGAAAGGTAAAACCACCATTCCACGGATCTCCTTCAGTATTTTTTCTATGCATATACATGTTTTTAAAAATAAAAAGATCTATTCAGCAAGTGGTGCTAGAACAACTAAATATTCACACAAAAAGACAAAAAAAAAAAAAATTAACCTTAACATTACCTCAGATCATACACAGAAATTAAGTTAAAATGTATTGTAGACCTAAACCTAAAGCCAAAAAATATGGAATTTCTATAGAAAAACATAGGAAATCATTGTGTTTTGGGGGTAGGCCAAGATTTCTTAGGTCACAAAAAGCATAAGCCATATTATTGGCTGTGGCATATGTACCATACTAATGGTAGTAATAGGGAAAGCTGGGTGCAGGGTATATGGGAATCCTCTGTACTATTTTTGCAAGTTTTCTCTAAATCTAAACTAAAAACTTTATATTAAAAAGCATTAACTATAAAATAAAAAATGGATAAACTGATACATTAAAAACTTGCTCTTTGAAGGATACAAAAATGAGAAGACAAGTTACAAACTGGGAAAAAAATATTTACAGATCACATATCTGACGAAGGAATTATATGCAGCATATATATAGAATTTCCAAAATTAATAAGAAAACCTCAATTTTAAAAGATTTGAATAGACACTATACTACAGAAGATATATGGATGGCTTATAGGCATATGAAAAGATGCTCAACATTAGTCATTAGGGAAATGAGATACTACTACTTACCTATTAGAATGGCTAAAACTTAAAAACAGACAATTCGATGAGCTGAGAGAATGCAAAGCAATTGGAACTCTCAAATGCTGTTGGTAGAAATGTAAAACGGTACAGTCCCTTTGAAAAAGAATTTGTTTCTTAAACATACACTTACCGTGCAATCTAGTAATCCCTCTCCTAAGATGTTTACCCAAAAGAAATAAAAACATTATGACCTATATACAAATGTTCACGATCATCACAAACTGGAAACACCACAAATGTCTAACTGCGAATGAACAGATTGTGATACATCAATATAATGTAATGTTGCTCAGCAGTAAAAGGAATGAGGTACTGATACACACAACATAAATGAACCTCAAAAGTGAAAAAAGCCAGACGCAAAAGGCAACATACTGTATGATTTTGTTCATCTGACATTCTGGAAAATGCAAAACTATAGTTTGTCAATGGTATGGTCTGAATGTTTGTGACCGCCCAAAATTCACATGTTAAAACCTAATTCACAATGTGATATTATTAGAAGGTTGGGCCTTTGGGAGGTCATTAGGTCATGAGGGATCAGTGCCTTTGTAAAAGAGACCCCAGAGAGCTAGCTATCCCCTTCCACCATGTGAGGATACCATGAGAAGGTGCTGCCTGTGAGGAATGGGCCCTCACCAGATGGCATCTCTGCTGGCTCTTGAACTTGCCAGCCTCCAGAACTGAGAGAAATAGATTCTGTTGTTTATAAGCTACCAAGTCCAACATACTTTTTTATAGCAACCTGAACACAAAGCCAGGGGCTGAGAGTAGACAGAAGGTATTGACCACAAAGGGGCATGGAAACTTTCTGGAGTAATGCAAAGAATCTACTTGATTGTAGTGGTGGTTACACTACTGTACACATGGTCAAAACTAATCAAAGTGTATACCTGAAAAGTAACAATCTTACTGTATATAAATTATACCTCAATAAACTTGACTTTAACAAATAAAACTGGGAATCATATTTTCTATACCATTTTATATATTGTTTCTCTTTTTCATTTAACACCAGAGTACTAAGTATTTTATGAAACTATGACTTTAATGACAACATAAAATTTCATCATGCGGGTGTATTGTAACTCATTTAATTATTGTCCTGTTATTGGACATTGTTTATTTCCAATATTCTTACATATATTCTTACATAAATATCTTCCATCTCATTATTGTATCAGAACAAAATTTTAGATATGAAATTAATGAGTCAGGAGTGGTAGTTTAAGGTTCTGGATATTTATTGGCAATTATGCTTCCCAAAGATGGTGAAAACAGCATATACACCCATCATCAGAAGACTGGATCTTTAATAGAAGTCTTAAATATCTCTCTCTTTTTTTTTTTTAACATGAAGTAATTATATGTAAGAAGAGATTTACTCAAAGTATTTCAGGGAGTCAGCATCATGACTCTCAGATCTAGGACACCAAACTAAAACATTAGGAAATGGTCTCTGGGTTGGTGGGAAAATGAATGAATCTACAGGAAAAAGAGTCATCCATGAAATTTCTAGGGGCCTCTAAGCATTCTTGAATAATATTTTTCCTCTAGAAGAGAGATTAGTTTTTCCATTTATAATATATTACTTTGCATAATGAAGAACAAATAGCAAAATAATTCATCAGAATCATTTATTTCTTCTTTTAACCATTAATGCCCATGACGAGTAAGAATGTTGGAATTTTCATAAGAATCTTTCAGTGTTACACATCCTGTATTTCACAAGAGAATCCTAGGCTCACGATATTCTTTCATGTGTTGGTCCCTATATTCAAGTCATAGTTTATACTAATAGATGTCTCTCCTTGTAACAGAAACAGAAAAACCTTCTCCATTAAGGTTCTAACCATGCCCCCTATTAGCGCTGCTATACTTCAAATAAACACGTTGTTTACCTAACATTTTAACCAAAAAGTGACCCAAATAGAACAACTGAATCTTGACAAAGTTAAATTCAGTTTTAAAATGTTCTCATGGTGAATGAGTGAAACTTCTGAACTTGGGCCACGTGACCCTGGCGTTCTGATCATCATTTTCCATCACTGACTTGAAAAATGAATGATGTCTGTCTGAATAGCTCCATCTGAAGCTCTCTTTTCTGAATTATTCATGCAGGCATGAATTTTGATTGTACAGATTCATGTAGAACTTTAGTCCACATCATACACTTGACAGTAGAAGGAACCTTGATTTGCCAAACTCTCACAGCAGGCTGGCCATGGTCCTGACTGGGAACTCAGGCTCCACGACATGCACTCTCCAGGCTCATCCCCTTCTGCCTTGCTCTCTGCTGTACCCTGGCTGAGGTAACCATTTAACCGCACACCTGACAACAGGCTCCTCCCACCAGAATGCTCAGTCTGTGAAATGAATTAGAATCATGCCAACGAAAGTTCTATTCCAAACCATCCTTAATATTTCATTACATCTTCCAGGATTCAAAGGAGACCAAACCAACTTTTAAAATCAAAGAAACATATTTAGGGTTTTTTAACAATGCTCACTAGCGGACTTATTTTTTTTTTAAGGAAAATGCCACATTTGGAATAGGCAGAATAAATATCACACTTCTCCTCTGTGATTCTCAATCTCTCTCACTCTCTGTCACACACACATACACACACACATTTCCTGTGTACTATCAGTGGGCACAACACCAGGGGACCTACCCAAGTCCCCACCCTGATGCGTGAATCTCCACCAGCCAACTGTTGGGTTTTGGACAAAGCCAATCCCTTCGTCCCAGAGTTGGAATGCCCTGTCATGCACTCAGGAGCAGGCTGCCTAGACATCCTTAATAAGGCCAGCCTGAAGCAAACTGAAGGAGGCAGAGTGTCCCTCAAGCTCATTCTCGTCTCCTAGCATTTCAGTGTCCTCTCTTCTTCCAGGTCTCCCGGCCTCTCACCCCACCTGCTGTTACTACCCTTTCCCTACAGCTCCAACTACCTGCGAAACCTACCTCATGTTTGATTCCCACAGCAAAACACTCCAAACAACAGAAGTCTAAGAAATCCTAAGACTCCCAGGCAAAACACAGTGTCCAGAAAAAACATTGGACAGAGAATCGGATGATGTGTATGCTTTTTCCAGCTATACCACACACTAGCTGAGCAAACCTGTGCAAAGTCATTTGGCTGTCTGGGCCATAACAGTGAAAAGAGGGGGCTGGGTTTGGTTGTTTCTGGAGGTTGCTCTGAACCACACCTTTCAAGGTCCAGGAAGGCTGCCCTTTATTGAAATAAAGAATCTTGAAGTATCAAAGGAGTCAATGAGTGATGGAGACACTTGAAGTGTGGTGGCTGTGGCAGGTACACTCTAGTGGCAGCTCATCCTGCCATTGCCCTTGGTAATACATGGTGCAGCTCTCAGCCAATGGTCAGGCTCCACACTCAGAGGCCCTTCAGCACAATCTGCATTTGCCCCCAGGTTTGGGGAATTACCCAACTAATTTGTCCTTTGGCCAAATACTGCAACAAAAAGCCATTGAATTTTGTCAAACCTTTAGGATATACCACATGAGCTCCTTCTGGTTTGTTTTGCTTTCTTTTAAATAGCCATCTCAAAAGAAAACTAGATTTTGAAAATAACATATATGATTCACCAAGATACCAGACACATCCAGGAGTCCTTTCACTATAACCATCCATATCCTCAGGGCATTGAATTTTACCCTATATGCAATTACGGAAAAGAACTAGGCAGCCGCCCAACAATTGACAAATGAAAAAGCAACAGAAGGTTACAGAGTGGTCCGCCTGGTGTAGTAGCTGCAAGTACGGAACACAAGAATCAATCATCCACAGCCCATAAGGGCCATGGGGGTAGGGGTTTCACCTCTAGCACAGATCCTGCATATAGAGGCTGTGTTAGTCAGCTTGGGCTGCTATAACAAAATATCATACACAGGGTAGCTTATTTCTCACAATTCTGGAGGTTAAAAGTCTGAGATCAGGGTGCCAGCATGGTCAAGCCCTGGTGAGGTTTCTCTTTCTGGCTTGCAGATGGACACATTCTCACTGTGTCCTCCTGTGGCAGAGAATGAGAGAGCAAGCAGACTCTCTGGTATCTCTTCTTATAAGGGCACTGACCCCATCATGAGGGCCTCAACCTCATGACCTCATCTAAACCTAAATACCTCCGAAAGGCCCCATCTCTAAATACCATCACATTGGGTGTTAGGGCTTCAACATATGAATTTTGGAAGGGGGTATACAATTCATTCCTTAGCAGAGGCCCTCGATAAAATTTGTTGAATAGCTGAATAAAGCCATGGGCAGATAAGTGAACTGAGAAGAAGAAAGAAATGAAAGTGTGGCTGAGGTAAATCTACCTGTTCTACGCAATTATGAGTATAAAGAAAATAGGAGCTTTTGGCAAAATCAGCCAGCAGGTAAATGCAGGGCAAGAGAATGAGCAAATTCTATTGGTGGTGTTTTCTCGTGTGATTGCAAGGGGCAACTGATCCATCCTACAGCTGTGAAGTGTACGTGGATACCATGCGCTGGGGACAAGAAGTTCTATCACACAGGAATGCAAGGGCCAACTCCCCAACTCTACTAGAATGTGAAGTTCTATTTAAAGTCTCTAGGAGTCCCTCTCTCCCTGTCTCACCAGCCCTTTATTCCCACTTATCCTGTGCTTAGTTCAGTATTTCTTTGGTCCTGTGTCCATTATTCTGGAGATTTTTTTTTTCTTTGTCAGCTCTGTAGTTTATTGAGGTAAAAACCTGGGAATTAAAACCATTCAAAGGCGTTTAGGAGGTAAAAGGTAAATTAGAATATACTCAGAATTGTGTCCACTTTGTCTTGTACCAATTCACAGAGTTGATGGATGTCATTCCAGATTGGAAGAGATATCTGCAAAGGGCCTGCAGAATTCCCTTACAGTGAGGCTCTAGGATCGCAATTGGAGGACAGGAGGGCTTAACACAGCATATGTCTGCCCAAGTTTAGATTTGTGAAGTCTGCTTTCTCCTGGCTTACAAGTAATTTGAGCTAATTGTTGTATTAAACAATCTTCTCTTTCACCTGCTTGTGGCAATTAGATGAGAAGACATGTATAATGGCTTTAGACCATAAGCCAGATTGCCCTGAGATTCTCCACCAAACTAAACAGTCTAATCACAGGAGCAAAGGAACTTGTGCTTTTTGTTCATTCGTTCATAGACTTACTCATTTCTCAAATGTTGAATGAACACCTATGCTGTACGTTAGGAGAAATACAAAGGTGAACAAAATAGGGTTCTTAAAAGGGTTTGTTTTCCACCTTGGGATTTCATAGTCCTAGAGTAGATTCCTCCAGGGGGGTAATTAACTTATTTCACTTTCTCTAAAAGTGTTTATAAAGATTAGTGGAAGGACTGGGATAAGACAGATGTGGGTTCAAATCCTAGCTCTGCCACTTAGACGTGTGATATTCGGCACATTTCTTAACTTCACTAACCTTTGGTTTATTCATCTGTTAAGTATAAATGATAATACCTATCTCATATAGAATTACGTTTTGCTTAACAGAAAAACAATCATAAAGTGACTGGAGTAGTACCTGGTGCATGGTAGAAGTTGAATCAATGTTTGTTTGTTGCTTCTGCTATCCTGTGTATTTCAGATCATTTTGCTGTCCATTTGTACTGACACTTGTGGGTCGTGCTCCTCACAATATCTCCAGCATCCTTTCACACATACCGCTTTTAGTGAATTTGACCTCATTCTCCCACATAAGTTTGACTCGTACTGACGTTTTATGGACTGCAGCTGTTGTTCTTTGCTTTCAACACATGCCAGCATAAAAATTTCAAGTAAGCAAATTGAGACTTTATAAAGTTTTTAACATTACTACTAATAAAAGCTAGCATTTATTGACTTGAAGCTGACCATGTTCCAGGCACTATTTTAAATGTTTTACATGTGTTACCTTATTTAATTCTCATATGAGCTCTATGAGGTAGGTGCTATACTGTGCCTGTTTTTACAGCTGAGTAAACTGAGGAACAGAGAGGTTAAGTAGTTTGCCACAGGATCTGCTGCTAGTAAGAGAGGGAGGAAGGACTTTAAAACCAGGCAGCTTGTTGGGGGGCGGGGGGAGGGAGGGAGGTTTTGGTGATGGGGAAACAATAATCAATCACAATGTATATCGACAAAATAAAATTTAAAAAAATAAAAATAAAAAATAAAAAATAAAACCCGGCAGCTTGGTTCCAGGCGCTACCCTCTTAACCACTGCACTACCCTGCCTCTTGCTGAGGGACTCTGAGGTAGATAGTGATTATTAAATGGTATTGGGTTGCAAGTGCGATCATAAGAGATGTCAAAGTCTTTTGCCAATTCATTTGATCACAAAATGCTAGAAATTCATCAAAAGTTTATGTAATAGCTTTCTGTAGAAAATTATAACTCCATTATAGATTGCTTCTGTTACACATAAAACTAAAGCTACACAGATATTTCTTCTGTAAAACTTGGGAGCCAGTGTTCCAGGTTTGTCTGAACTCTGTAAACATAATTCATTCATTCGGTATCACTGAGCACCGTGCACAAGGCCAGCAATGCTGTAACGACACAAAGACGAGAGAGATGGGTCCTGCCAATGCGAAATTCAAAATCTAGGAGGGAGGAAAGAGAGACCTATATAAGGAGGTGATCACAACATAACAGAGCTTGATGCGGAGAAGTACTGTGCACATGCAACGGTGATGTAAATATCCTCTAAGACCCTTTACATAATAAGAAAAAGAAACAAATCCCTTCTAGAGTTCTGGAGGCATCCATCACGTGGGTTCTCATGAGTACTTTTTCACTAATTCCACAGCAGTTGAGAGCTGAGCCCTGCCAAGCCAACCCTTCCCAAGATAGAACTTGATCTTCTTCTCAGCTGGCTTTAGGCAAACCTCGGTATTCTGCACATTTTTAAAGCCTCCTTCTCCCACCATCCAACCCTCAGTCCTCTCAATGCTTAGCTTTCTAGAATCAACATATAAGGTCGAATCAGATAGTTCCTTCCAGAGGTATGGTCTCCACTATGCTTTGGATTATTTCAATGGAATCCCACCCATTAGCTAGAAGAGGAATATTATTTACTCAAAGTCTCCTCAAATACTTGGTTTTATGACAATTTAAGTTCCATGGGCTTGGACTAACAATAGTCAATATTAGTCCCGAGCTAGTTTTGATTAATGGATGGAGAAGAAAAGAACTACTACATAAAAGACTTTTTAAAAAGCCCAGCTTTATGATGGCAAGAAGAAAATGTAGGGAAAAATGTCCTTTCATTTCATGTTAAAAGCAGAAGGAACAAAATTTCTTTAGCTTTGAAGAACAAAGGAAAAATAACACTACACAAAGCAAACCTTTAAAGACAAGTTTTTTGAGAGTTCATGTAAATTGACATAACAACTTTGGAAAATCGTTTGGCAGTTTCTACAAAAGCTGATCACTTGCTATGACCTTGTGACCCAGCAAATTTACTCCTAGGTATACACTCAAAAAAAAAAAAAAAAAAAAAAAAAAACAAGTATATGTTCATCAAAAAGCATGTTCTAGAAAGTTCATTGACACTTTATTAATAATTGTCCCAAACTGAAATCTTTCCAAATGCCCATCAAGCGCTGAATAAATATATTGTGGAATATTCACATAATGGAATTCTATGCATCAATGAGAATAAATGATCTACAATTACAGTACATGCGACAATATGGATAAAATCTACAAACATTCATGAAAGAAGCTAGGTACATGACACATAATTCCATTTATATAAAGTACCAAAGTAGGCAAAAGTTATCTATGTTTTAGGAAGTCAGAATAAAGATTTCTTGGGGGAGATGAGTGGGTAGTGATTGACAGGAGCATTATGGGGGACTTCTGGGATACTAGTAATGTTTACTTTTTTAAATCTGAGTACATTTCATGAGTCTACTGAATTTATGAAAATTCATCCAACTGTACACCCATAATAGTTATATCCACTTTTTATACATACGTCTTTACTTGAATAATTCTTTTAATCTGTGAGATTTAGAACCTTACATCAAATCCTTTTTTTCTACACTCTTTAAACATTTAAAGATTTATGTACTTGAAAAATCTTAGAAGAGAGAAATATGTGTACATTCTACATAGTTCATTTCACTGCTTGGAAGAATCTCAAATTAACTTCTCTATGAATACTCTCAGAAGCTAAATAAGTCCAGTTTTGAGTCCAGTAGAATATTTATTTAAATTTGCTGGGCTAACCATAGTGTTTGGCATTGTTATGATCATTACCTTCCAACTGGACTTTGGATATGTTTATGATGGTTGAGAACGACATTTACCAGGACATAAGAAAGCATTGACAATGAGAAGTCACTGTTTTTATAAAATCTGCAATCAGGCTCACTTTTGAGCTTCTTGATTCCATCTAATGCTTTTCCAAGAAATTCTTTTGTGTTAACTTCAGATGCTACAACTTTGGCTTGCTCACTAACTTAGAATGTGTTTTGTTATTCCCTGTGCTAAGAGGAAGAGCTGAATTACAGGCTTTATATCCAATATCTAAAAACCAGTGTGCCAGTGCTTCATATATGAGGATATTTTTACTTTCAGTATAATTTTTTGCAGTTTCAAACATGGCTATTGTACTCATTTCGTTTCCTTTAAAACCTCAAGTACAAACTTCATACAAATTCTGGCTTGGTTCTATGCATGTAAATTAACATGGTTTTTAAGCAACCCTTACTGAACTTAAAGTGAAAATTTAGTGCAAAACTTTCACAACTCCTTGGATCCATAACTTTATTACTTTTATAAATTATCTGTTTAAAACATACAACAGCAAATTTTAAATGTCTTTCAGAATTATCATGATGAAAGACCCATTTTTTTCTAGAAAACCTCGAAAACCTCTAACAGTGAAAATTGTAATACATCAATTTAACCAAACCTGCTGGAAGTTGTCAGCAAGCTAAAAAAATACATATAAAAATTATTTATGCCTTCAATTTAATTCACCCACAAATTACCTTCTTAGTTTGTCTAATAGCTGCTGTCCCAGGCCACTCTCTATTCTTAGCATGCTGAAAAAGCTGGAGACCTAACCTCCCAAGGGACCACTCTAAGCATATACACTTATTCTCAGCATGCATACCTCTAACTAATAGCCTTTAATAAGCACTTCCTATGTATCTAGTATTAATATCCCTTTCAATCCTTACAAGCCCAATAGCTTCTTTTACTGACCATTTTTGATAACTGAGGAAGCTAAGGCACAGTGTTTAAGTAACTCACCCAGAGTCCCAACACTTGCAAGTCATGAAGCCATGCATGATAATTCCATCCCAGGCACTGTGACCCCACAGCTATTACACTATGCTGCCTCCAACTACTGATAGGAACTCAGGTACACAGACAAATTCAGCCCACACCGTACTACTGTCGAGTTTGGTAATCCTGCCTATCCGCCTTTTAGACTATAATGAAAATTCTGGCCCTACCCTTATTCTGTGGAATAGTCTTTACTGCTGCTACTCATAAGGGGTGCTCTTACTTTCTTTCATAATATGAAAGAATGGAAGCTTAAGATCTTTATCGTCACCACAGGGAGACTTGGGATCAGGATTCAGAACCCTAAATTTTGACACATTCTTAAAAGAGTCTTTATTGCAGGCAAATTTGGTAATGGCTTGGCCTTGAAGCACCATCCTAAGATTTACTAGATAATTAAGAAATGGATGGAACATGGACTCCCAAGATAGCACAAAATGCAAATCTTAAGATTTCCTGGTGTTTGAAGTTCACAAAAAAAGCAAAACTTATGAAATTGTAAATTAAGATATTTTCCGATTCACATGCAAACATCACATTTCAAAAACTTTCAACATCATTAGAAAAACTAGACACTGTGTATTCTCTAAAATTTATTTACAGTTAATAAGTTAAAAAGCAAAGTACAACCAGATTATAAATCGCAATCATATGCACATCAAACTATCCAGGAAAACACTTCAGTTCCATCACAAACAATTGCTTTCTAATGCACTTAAGACATAACAGTCTATCAAAAAATATTTTAAACACACAAATAAAGTAAATATTAGGCATATATGTCCATTAAAAACCACCAATTTAAAGAGTGCTGTGGCAATCCTTAAAACAAGAACAAAAGACTTTGAGTTCAAAATTGCTCAGATATTTGTATTCAATTATCTTTAAAGTTTTTTTTTTATTGAAGAGTTTTATGAAAGACAGTACTATCATTTGCACATGGCAAATCAATTGGTGTCGGCCACCAGCTTAAGTTTCACTTGTCCCATAGGGTACTCCAACTTGGACAAAATAAATACACACCACAACACTTTGCACTATCAACAGCGAAGTTTGCCCTCAACAATCACGAAGTTACTGGTTTTAGTAACATAAAAATAAATTGCTGGTTGACAGGAAGGAGGATAAAAATGACATTAGGAATCTCATAAGGTCATTCGAGGTGCCGGTCACCACATGTAGGCACTCAGGAGTTAAAAATGAAATAAAAGCATGACAAGGTGATAAATTTCTTCCTAGATTCCCCCTCTACTTGTGCCATATGAGATATAAGAGAAGGCAAAAGAACAAATAAAGATCATGGGATTTCTTTAAAAAAAACTATACACAAGCTAAGCTACAGACTCACTATTTAAAGGACAGTAAATATGCCTCACCATAAAGGCCACTGTGCCAAGTTTCTTTTCACATTGTGCCCAAAGTTACTTTCCTACTAATATACTAGTCAACTATTTTAGATGTTTCTTCACATTTTAGAAGTTGTAACATAGGTTTTGCTAAAGAAAACTTGGCAAAAATAATAATTTTTTACATCTTATTTCACAAACCAGAAATGACACTGATTTTTTTAATAGCCCAGATGAATACCATATTGAATTCAAGATGGGAATTCAGATCCAAACTGAAATCAAACAGCCCAATTAATCCAAAGAAGCATTTATGCAAGTTCAAGTGCACTAAAGTAACAAGGCATAAGAAAAAAAGTCAAGAATCTCAGTTAAAATAAACGCATGGTGTCAACTGCTGTTTCAGTTGTGTGCGGAGCAAAGTTATCCTCCCAGCTAAGCCTAATTTCAAAATCTTCTGGGAAACTAGATAAGCTATATGTTGAAATTACATTCTAATATGGCCATTTGATTTTTTAATTATTATAAAAACTATATACAATGATGAAGCAGTACTTTTTTTTTCAGGTGCTAGTTAGCTATAAAAGTTAACAATATATTTTGGCAAAGAAAATCCTATGTATCTGAAATAGAATTGGCAATGGAAGCTAATAACCAAAAGAACATGTCTAAGCTTCCTATCACACAAATATAATTTAACACTCTCCACCTTCTAAGTATTCACTTTTTATTTACTCATGTAACAGTGTTTGTAACAACACATTATCATTGAGTGAATAAGACTATGAGGCTTACTGGGAAACTGGCATAAAGTCATATATATATATGCATTTTTTTTTAACAAAACAAGAACACTGAAATTAAAATCACAACACTCCTACTATGGACTATTAACCTTGAAAAAAATCATTTCATAAATCTATGCCATTTGAATCCTAGGAACACAAGGGTCAAAACTGTAACTCTTGTTATTCTCCTACGAGGATGCCAAACAGAGATAAACCTTAGTATTCAGGATTTTGCATGTCAAGTTCCAGCCCCGTATGGATCGTTGCATGGCAGAATACTTAAATTTGAAATAATAGTGGTACAAAAAAACTACTTGACCCTTTAGGTATTGCAGTAAAAGCTGGCTGTGGCACCACTGGCTAAAAACCATTAAGTCTTGCTGCCACTAACGACCAAAGGCACTTGGATAATCAAGAATTCTACACTGGGCCATATGGTATAAACACTATCATAAAAGTGTAAAAGAAGGGTCAGTACTCTGTGTGGCTTGCCTGTTTAATTCCTGTGGTCTTCAACTGTCAAAGACCTAGAATTATAAATATAATTATGAACAGAAGGAAGAGGAAATTTATGGGACAAAAAAGTCAACTAATTGTCATGATGTTTGTAAAAGTGATATTAGTCTCGACATTTCTTGTTATCCAACAACAAAAACAAGAAATAAAGAGATCTATTTTGCCCAAAGAAACTTCAACCAGTTATTTGATACCAAGAAATGCCCCCACCCCTCTAGATCATTAATAGTTCTGAGAATTCTAATGGGTATTCTGTTTATCAATTTAATCACAATGCTTACACACAATTCACCTCTCCTATACAACTCCTGTTTTAAAATAAATTATCCTTGCATTAATATTCCTGGATTTGTATGTTAGACCAGGACATGAGGCCAAATCATCTCTAACAGGATTCCAGCCCTTCCTGTAACCAACACCAGTTCTTCACAATTCATTCGTTTTCATCACAAGCCACGTGGTTTCAATGCACTTTAATTTTTATTCAATTTATTCCTAAACAAAACTTTATGAGTATTCTACCATTTTCTTTAGGAGCTCAGTAACTATAAACATTTCATTTCAATATTCAATCTTTAGAAACACCTTCAAGTTGTACTTGCATCTCTTTGTTTGTAATCACTGAGCCCGTGAAATTAAAAGCCATACAAATCCTTGCACTACTATCTTGAACCTCTATTAAAAATATCCTTGGTTAAAGCTTTGGAATCCAGTAAAAATCGGGAAACGAGTGGGATTCAGAATACCCTGAGCACAAACTAGTGCACCACCACAAAACATGCTCGATCTTTTTCGTCCAGAAAGAGGGGTGGCAGTCAAAAAGAAAAAGGGGGGACGGGATAAAGAGCGAGTGATTTCTGGCATTACTACACAAGCATGAAACCAAATTCCTTTGGAAAAATAATGACTTCTTCGGAGGACTTCCAGACCAGTGAGGTAGTCCAAAAGGGAGAAACAGATCTGCCCCTCCAGTCCTGGAGACGTCTCAATCTGGGGTTAGGAAGAAAAGAGACCCCCTGCAGGTCCAGCTGCCTCCGCCCTCCGCGGATCGGCGCCGGAGGCAGCAGAGGGTACACCTGCTCAGGAGTCCCCGACGGCGCCGCCGCATCCCGGGGACGCGGGGCAGGGAAAACCATCCGGCGACTTCTTCGCGCGTAAAGTGCACTAGGGGACGGGGTCTGGGCCGGATCTGTAAACACTCGACTGACATCTGTTCATTCCTCCAGGCGGAAGCGCCGACCCACGGTCGGGGCCGGCAGGAGGCGCCCTCGGGGCGGCGCCTCACGCCCGGGGCACGGGGAAGCGGCGGAGCCTCACCATGGGTTCCAGGTTGACTCGCAGGACTTGGCGCGCTTTGCGCCGCGCTGCAGCCAGGCTGCGCTCGCCCCACACGTCGCTGCCGACGCGGATGGTGGGGAAGGTGGTCAGCGTCGGGGTGGCCGCCCTCCAGATCTCTTCCAGGGTGCGGCCCCCGAAGCAGGGCCCGGAGGCCAGGAGCTTGGCCGGGCAGCTCTCCTCGGTGGCCGGCGGCGGCGGGGGCTTCCTCCTGCCGCCGGCGGCCGCCCGGGCTCCACGGCGCCTCCTTCTGGCGGCGGCGCGCGGGGCCGGCCGGCGCGTCTGGCGGCGAGTGGCGGGGGGTCCCGGGGGGTCTGGCACCAGGGCCCGGCAGGAGGAGTAGCCATAGACGTCCTTGCTGCGCAGGATGTGCGGGGAGAACTGGTGCTTGAGGCTGCAGAGGAAGCTCCAGAGCTCCGCGTCCGAGCTCATGAACTCCGTGCTGCGGGGCATGAACAGCTTGAAGGCGTCGCTCAGCGCCTTGGTGCTGTCGGCCAGCGACAGTTGCGACCGAGAGTACACCACCTTCTCCTCCCGCGCCTCCAGTCCAGCCCCTCCTCCTGCCCTAAAGCCGCCGCCCCGGGCGGCCGCGGCCGGGACGGCCGGGGGCCGGCGCCGCCGCTTCTTCACGCTGCGCCTCATCGGAGGCCGCTCGGGCCGCCCGCGCTCGCCGCGTCCCGCTGCCGCCGCCGTCCCCGCCCGCGTCCAGCTCCGCGGCAGCGGCCGCTGCTGACGCGTCTCTCGCTACTTTTCTCGCCTCCGCCGCCGCCCCTCCCCCTCCGAGGGCGGAGGACGCGGGTGAATATCCTGCCGCCCGGTACAAGATGGCGGCCGGCGCCCACCCCTGGGCTTTGTCATTGGACGGCGCCTCGCCCCCTGGTTTCTCTTTCTTCTCCTCTCTTGCCTCCTTTCGCCCTCTGCCTTTCTTTAAATGTGCCCGCCTCAGGCCCCTCCCACCGCAGCCCCGACTCCCCCCATTGGGTGCTCTCAGAAGAGGGGCGGGACCTAATGGGGGAGAGGCCAGTTCCTGGAAGATGGTGCTGGGGTGGGTAATGATGGTGGCCCTTGAGCGTGAGTCAGCAGTTGGCTAAGTATGTGAGGGTTGCCATGCCTAGAGTGACAGATGGATGTCCACTCTGCCTTGGGGAGAGTCACTCTCAAAGGTAGTGGGTATGCAGTTGTGGATTGAGCCTGATGGGAGATCTACCAGTCTGAGTAACAAAGGAAAATATACCGGAAGACTGTTGCTGGTGTCAGGCTAGGGAATTTGGGTTTAAGTCTAGAGGGAATGGGCCTTTCACAATTCCCTTCTAAATCCTCAAAGCCCTCTTTTGGCATCTTCATTCAAAACTCTTCCCTCTCTTGACCCCAATGCATCTCAAACCAGTAGTAATCCACAATCATTCGTTTAATATGGGTGGTACCTAAAAGAGAGTCTCCTTGTAGGCAATGGAACCATCTTCATATCTAAGAGATATTCTGCTTATTGGGAAAGCAAAGCTTTGTTCATACTCTATGAAACCAAATACCCTTTGCTCAAGTTGATCAAAGATCAATTACAACAAAGCCATTCTGCTTAGAGAAAATAACCTTGTTTTAAATACATAGTTCTTTCTCAGTGCCACTTCACTTTTCATTTAGTTTTAAAATGTCCCTTTGCAGCACCATTGCCATCATTCAGAAAGATTCACACACAATCAGTAAGGTTCTATTGAAAATAACACGTTACCTTTTGTATTCGGGGGAAGAGTAATGGACATTTTTTAGTCATCTTCTCTATCATCTGTACCTAACTCAGTGCCTGTCAAGGAGTGGGCACTCAATATGAATGAATCAATGAAATACTATTGATTATTCAAAATTGGATGAGAGAAATATTGCAGTTGCTTAAACAGGACAACTTTATATTTTACAATTTTTTAGAACACCTTTTACATTTTTAAGATTTAATAAATACCCTCCTACTTAGAACTTTGAGGTAGCCATGCAAATCAAATTTTACCCTTCAGTAAGCATCTTATTTTGCAGTAGAGAACGAATAAAGCACAGGGTTGTGTGATTTACATGTAGTTGCTAAGTTCCCTCCGATATCTGAGTTGAAAGAGACCTAATTCAATCTTATTTCACAGATGAGGAAATTTGGACCCACAGAGGTTCCATAATACAGCTTGCTGACAGCAGGACTGGGACTCTAGGTCTTCGGATTCCTAAGCTAGTGATCTTTTTATTTCACTGGTGATTTTTCAAGTTGTGCTTCCTACACTCTTAAGAGGTTTAATAGAAACTGCTTTATGCGTGAGTGGGGTGACAAAGGGACAGAGCTGTACCCCTATTCTGCTTCCACCCCACCAAAAATTGAGCAGTTTTGTTCTGTCCAATATGGGACTATACAATGGGTTTATGGCCAAAAACAAAACTTCTGACCAGGAACCAGTTTTCTATCTACCAAAATCATGGTAACTTTCTGAAGAGAAAATCATTTTCCTAGAAAAGCACAGTATCTCAGAACAAGATTATAAAGGCAATTACCAGCATACTAAGTCCTTATAAAGAAATGATATTGCATCAACTCTTTACATCACAATTAGTTCTCTCAGTGATTCCGAGAACACATAGTAATGTGAAATTTGAGTAACCTCCTTTGGAATACCCCTGAAGATTGACATAGAAAATCTCACAGCGTAAGCCAGTGGAAAGTTAGGGGGAATTCATAACGAAAGAAAAGGATAAAATAAAGATTCATAAAATTGTAGTCCTGACTTCTCATATTGTTATCCCTTCCCTTCTTTGTTAATCATAATGTTATAAGTTCTTCATGGTCTTTTGCCACATAAACGTAGACAAGGCATCTACACAAACTTACATAATTGATTTCAATGATGAGGATAAATCATTTTTCGACAGTTTTAATTCTAAGAAAACAAAAGATCTCAACAAATTGAAGAGTATTTAAGAATTCATTTATAATGAATACTCATTCAATTTACTTGAAACCAAACAATATTTTTATAAGATAATTTTAGAAACAAGTATCATATTAAAGTGCTTAATTTATTGTATACTTTTAAATTTGCCATTTTTGCCCTATTTTACCAATTCCTCTATTTCTTATTTTTAATTTCTTCTTGACCTTCACCTTTTGATTAGCTCAAATAGTCTTGCAAATGATTCCTTATCCATTCTCCAAAAGCAAGTAAAATTTACACATAAAGATAGTATATTTCTTCTAGTTCCTGAGACTCTCCTTAGACACTATAAAGTTTATGGAAAGGTGGCAAATTAAATTTTTGTTCTTGAGGAATGATAGTTTGCCTTCCTCAGTTTATTTCTTTGACTCTCTAGGATGTTGATGCTTTCCATAAGGAATAAGTGACGGATAATAAGAATAAACCGAAAAAACTAGCTGTATGCATTTCTATATTTATGATTTACATCATTAAAAATGAATCCAAGCAGAATAAAGTGATTAGAAAAATTAAAAACAAAATGTATCACTTAACTGCCCAGAACCTTTGCTTTATCTCACTTTTATAAAGTAATTTGCTTCTTGAAAAGTAGCCAAAAAATAAAAATAAAAAGTATATGTAAGGGTTGCAAACATCAGTTCCAGAATCAAACAAACTTAGAATCAACTACATCTTCACCATAAAGTATTCTTGGACACGTTTTTCATCTTTCTGAGTCTCAGTTTTCTTATCAATAAAATGGGAGTAACCTCTACTTCAATGGATTGTTTTGAGGATTGGATGAGATAATATTCACAAAACATTTACTATAGTGCCTAGAACACAGTAGGCAATCTGTAAATAATAGCTGTCCTTATTTGTCTTATCTAACTTGGAGGATTTTACTTGGTTTAACCAATATATTTCACACACAGTATGACACAAAGTCTAAATATTTTTTTAAAAAGCAATAGAATTGGTGAGGGGAATATAAAAATGTTAGAGCTGGAAGGAAATTTAGAGATCATCTAATGAGTTCAACGCTCTTAATTCTGAGGAGAATACTGAGATGCAAAGAGATCTGCCCAAGGTCACAGAACTAGACAGTGGAAGATTCTGGAACTAGAACCTGGGTCTCTAACTGCTAGTCCAGAGTTGTTTCTAACATTCTAAGTTTTGTATTTAATCCAAGGAGATAGCATTAATTTTTAGGTCAAATTATATTAAATACAACATGATTCTTCAAGAAAAAGTTCAGCCTTTTCATTAGACCCATTCTAAGGTAATTTAGATTTTTCTACAAAAGTTATCTCAGAGCTCTGGTATGCTCTAAAACTACTTACTGTGAAATACATAAAGACTATATAAACTGAGAAGATAGGACTTCTGCTCCCAAGAAGCTGGAATACATGTACTTTCTCTATTCTTCCTACTAATTACAACTAAAAACCCTGGACATTATATATAAAATTAACATATGAAGACCCTGAAAAATAGAGAATGAAGTCAAACAGGCTCGAAACCTCAGTACCCAAAGAAGGGCATGGCAGTGAGTTACGGGGTTTTCTTTTTTTTTTTTCTTTCTTTTTTTTTTTTTTCCCACACACATTTGAGATGGGTGCTGGGGAAGCCATCAACACAGAAAAGCCAACAGGTCCAGCTGGTTAGCTCAGTTGGTTAGAGCACAGCCTTATAACATCAAGATCACGGGTTCTGATCCCCAGACCGCCCAGCTGCCAAAAAACAACAAAAAGAAGTCCCAGAAATGTGAACAGATGTGAACATAAAAAGACTTTTTACATACCCCCTTTCTAGCCATAGGACTAGGAAGGGGACGGTACAGTCAGACAGAAACCTTTTAGAAAGTAATTTCCCTACTACTACAAAACACCACAGGAAAAAACTATGATTTTTACCTTCACCAGAGTATAAAAAGTTGCCCTAACACCTCTGTTGGGGTTGTGTCAGAGAAGGCTAGATAAGCAATCAGGACTTTCATCCCTGCTAGGCAGTAAAGAGGCAGTCCTCACCCACAGTGTCAGTAGAGACCATGTGGGGAGTAGTAATAAGACATTCCTACCCCTCCCAGCTCTAGTGGGAAGCCAGAATTTCTACCGATACCCAGCAGTAATGAGGCACCCCTCTCCCCAACCTGGGTGTCAATGAAAGAAGAGGGAAAAATCTGGACTCATACCTGGCAGTACTGAGGCAACATTCCTTCACACACACATCCCCTCCTTAGATGATGTCAGAGAAAATCAGCAAAAACAGATTTAAATAAGATCCACAGTCTTATAACATAACATCCAAAATGCCCAGGTTTCAAAGAACTGGATATCCATACACTGAAGAAAGAAACTCAACCCATCTCTCACCATATACCAAAATCAACTCAAAATGGATTAAAGACTTAATACCTATAAAAACCATAAAACTACTAGAAGAAAACAAGGGAAACACTCCAAGACATTGATCTGGGCAAAAAATTTATGAAGAAGACTTTTAAAACACAAGCAACAAAAGCAAAAATAGAGATATGGGATTACATTAAACTGAAAAACTAAGGCAACCAGCACAGTCAGAGAAAGTATTTGCAAACTATTTATCCAACAAGGGATTAATATCCAGAATATTCAAAGAACATAAACAACTCAACAGCAAAAAATCAATCCAATTAAAAAATGGGCAAATAACCTGAACAGACATTTTTTAAAAGAAGACATAAAAATGGCCAACAGCTATATAAAAATACACTCAACATCACTAATCATCAGGTCAATGCAAATCAAAACCACAATGAAATATCATCTCACCCTAGTTAGAATGGCTATTATCAAAAAGACAAGAAAAAACAAATGCTGGTGATAATGCAGAGAAAAGAGAATACTTATACACTGTTGGTGGAAATGTGAATTTATGCAGCCATTATGAAATACAATGTGGAGGCTCCTCAAAACACTAAAAACAGAACTACCACATGATCCAGCCATTCCACTACTAGGTATTTATCCAAAAGAAAAGAAATAAGCATTCCAAAGAGATATCTGCACCCTCATGTTTATTGTAACACTATTCACAATAGCCAAGATATGGAATAAAACTAGGTGACCATCGACAGATGAATGGATAAAGAAAATGTGGTATATATACACAATGGAATACTACTCATCCATGACAAAGAATGAAATCCTGACATGTGCAGCAAATGGGTGAGCTCAGAAGGCATTATGTTAAGTGAAATAAGGCAGGCAGAGAAAAATAAATACCACATGTTCTCACTCACATGTGGGAGCTAAAACTAAAAATAATAGTAAGTTGAACTTTTAGAAGTAGAGAGTAGAATTGTGGTTATTAGAGGCTGGAAAGGAGAGGAATCAGGACTTTCATCCCTGATTAGCAGTAAAGAGGCAGTCCTCAACAAGAAAATATAAGAACTTCAACAATACTTCAACAAGCAAATATGAGCACTCTTAAAACAAATGTTGAAAAAGGAAGCTTCAGCAAAGAAATAGAAAATCTCAGCAAAGAAACAGGAGATATAAAGAAGAACCAAATGGAAATTTTAGAACTGAAAAATACAACAGCCAAACTAAAAAGCTCAGCATTAGAAAGGAGGGGACAGAGGAAAGAATTGGTGAACACAAAGATAGAACAGTAGATATTATTCAATCTGAACAAGAAAGAAAAACTAGGCCACAAAAGAGGGTGGGCCTCAGGGACCTGTGGGTCTATAAGATCTAATATTTGTGTCATTAGAGATTTGGAATGAGAAGAGAAAGAAGATGGGGCTTCAAAAGTACAGATGCTCCTCAGTTTACAATGGGGTTATGTCCTGATAAACCCAAGTCAAAACTGCATTTAAAACTTTGATAAGCTCATTGTAAAGTCAAAAAATCATAAGTCGAACTATCATAAGTCCAAATGTTCCTCAACTTATCCTGGAATTACATCCCAATAAAAACCATTGTAAAGTTGAAAAATCATAAATCAATCAGGGACATCTGTACTTGAAGAAATAGTGGCTGAAAATGTTCCGTATTTGCAAAAGACATAAACTTACAGATTCAAGAACAAACTCAAATAAGATAAACCCAAAGAAATCCACATCATGATACATCATAGTCAAACTTCGGAAAAATAAAGACAAAGAAAATATCTTGAAAGAAGTTACATAAAAATAACACCATACTTACAAGGGAAAAACAATGGAATGATAGTAGATGTCTCATCACAAACTATGGAGGCCAGAGGAAGTGGCTCAATCTTTTTTGCACGCTGAAAGAAAAGAATTGTCAACCCACATTCCTATAGCCAGTGAAAACATCCTTTAAGAATGAAAAGGAGATCAAGACATTTTCACATGAAGTAAATCAGAGAATTTGTTGCCAGGGGACCTACACTAAAGAATGGCTAAAGGAAGTTTTCTAAACAGAAAGGAAACAATAAAAGAAGGATTCTCGGAACATCAGGAAACGGAAGAAAGAATGCAGTAAGCAAAAATATGGGTAAATAGATTAGACTTTCCTTCTCGAGTTTTTTAAAAAAGGAATTTATTTACTTTTTAATTGAAACATATTGACTGTACATATTTATGGGGTACAGAGTTATATTTCAATATGTGTATACAAAGTATGATGGTCAAATGAGGATAGTTAGCAAATTTATCATTGCAAAAATTTATCATTCATGATGAGAACATTTGAGCTCTTCTCTTCTAGCCATTTGAGAACATACAACAAATTATTGTTAATTATAGATGCCTAGCACTACTGTACACCACTTAAACTTATTTTTCCTATCTAGCTGTAATTTTGTGTCCATTAGCCAACCTTTCACTATCCTTCCTCCCACCCCCTTTCCCAGCCTCTAATAACCAAAATTCTACTCTTTACTTCTAAAACTACTAAATTATGTTTGATAATTATTATGGACTGAATGTTTGTGTACCCCCAAAATTCATATTTTGAAGCCCTAATCCCCAATATGGATGTATTTTAAGATAGGGCCTGTGAGCAGTGATAGATAAAGGTTAAATAAAGGCCATAAGGGTGGAGTCCAAATCCAATAGAGCTGATGCCCTTTGTGTTAGTCCGTTTCTGTTGCTTATAACAAAATACTTGGAACTGAGTAATTTTTAAGAAAACAAAACTTATTGCTTACAGTTTCGGAGACTGGGAAGTCCAAAGATCAGGGAACACATCTGATGGTGGCAACAGTGACCCAGGGGCCTCACATGGCTGAAGATGATGGAGCAGAGAGAGAAAAACTCTTCATGCATTCTCCTTTTAAAGCCCTCCGAACCATGCCCCGACCACCATTATTAATCCATTCACTATGGCATGGTCCTACAATCTAATCACCTATTCAAGGCCTCACCTTTCAATTACCATAATAGGATTTCCCACCCTCAACAAGTATAGTGGGGATTTAAGCTTCAGTGAGGTGGGGGACATCCAATCTATGGCACCCTTATAAGAAGAGGGAGAAATACCAGATCTCTCTCACTCGCTCTCTCTTCACCATGTGAGGATATATCAACAAGGCAGCTATGTACATGCCCAGAAGAAAGCCCTCACCAGGAACCAAATTGGCCAGCACTTTGATCTTGGACTTCTCATTCTATAGAACTGTGAGAAAATAATTTTCTATTGTTTAAGCCACTCAGTCTGTGGTATTTTGTTATGGCAACCCAAGCCATAAGTAAAATTATAACACTGTCTGATGTGATTCTAAATGTATGTAGAGGAAATATTTAAAACAAATATATTAGAAACAGGGAGAATGAAGAAACATAAAGGGAAGTAAATTTTCTATATTTCACTAGAATTAGTAAAATAACACCACTATACTGGAATAAATTGTGTATATATAGTGTAAAACCTAGAGCAATAACTAAATAAGCTATAGAAAGAGATATACTCAAAAACATTATAGATTAAACAAAATAGAATTCTAAAAAAAATGTTTAAGTAACCTTCAGAAAGGGAAAAGAAAATAGGGAAATGAAAAACAAAACAAACATAAAACAGAAAATAAACTGAGGACAAATCTATAATATAACATTGTTTATCAATGCTTATTGATGAATCAGATCAGGTCAGAAATTGCTCAAATGGGAAATGGACCAAGAAATTGGCTAGATCTAAAACTAACAGGCCTAAAGTTTACCAAAATTGTTTGTTCCTTTGGTCTAGCTAAAAGATTTTTCTCTTGTTTTCAAAATCTGCTTCTGTTCTATCTTTTACCCATTGTCCTGTCTTTTAGAACTTCACAGAACCGACCTTGAAAAGTAAATTTTAGATTATGTCAAAACTTCAATGTAAACAACTTCTTTCTATTGTTAACCCAAATTTTTTAAAAAGACAAAACCCCTCCTTTTTCCCCAATGTGAACTACTCCAAAATTATGTGTGCCTTGGACTGTACTCGGAGAACTTTAGATTTATTCCTATTAAATTTCATTTTGTTAGTTTCAGTCCAACATTCCTACCTGTTGTAGTACTTTTGAATCTGAATTCTGTAATATCTCCTTTTGATTGATCCTTTCAGTAAATTAGACAAGCATCCTTTCACCTTAAGCCAAGTCATCAATGACACTACCAACTGGAACAGACTCAATGACAAAGACCTGTGTCACTCTATTGGAGACTTGAACATGCTAATACACATCCATGTGTAAGCACTTTGTGGATATGGTTGGCCCATTATCCTGAAGACTACTTTATGTTATTATCACCCAGCTCACAATCTCTTATCCAGGAAAATATTATAAGAAACTTTGTTGCATTTTTGTTGAAATCAAAATATACTATGTCTATGGACCTTTCCCTAACCTACTAAATCTAATATTCCTATTAAAAATGAAATGAAGTCACCACATAATTTTTTATAATATCTCAGACTGTTTGATCAGATTGAAAGAATATTAACATATTAAATCATGAATGTAGGAAAAGAGAACTAAATATTGTAATAAATAACCAGATGAACAAGAGTCAAAAAATGAGCACCATAACTTTAAAAACAATTTGATGCTTTTAGACTCATAAATAGGAGGCATAAGTAGGCATAAAAAATTCCATAATCATGAAGTAATTTGTTTTAGAATTTTTACTTCAAAAAGTTTTTCAAATAAATATAAAATAAAGTAAGAGTTTACTTAATACTGCCCAAATTAATCTTCTACACACAGCTCCAATTCTGTCCCTTTAATGCTCAAACTCTTCAATGGATCTCCATTGCCTAACAGATTAAAAACTAACTCTATAACCTGATATTCAAAAGCCTTCAAATTAGGACCCTAACTAACCTTCAAGCCTCAATCATGCCTTCACCACAGCATAACTTTCTGCGAACCTTCACCACAATGTGTTCTTAGAATGCCTATTTATTCAATCATTCAAATTCTTTATTGAGAGTCTACTATATACCAAGATGGGTGCTGGAAATAAACAGTGAGCAGAATTGTATCAGGAACTTGCCTTGTGATGCTTACAGACTAGTATATTAGTTATCTATCGCTGCTGTAACAAATTACTGAAATCTTGGTGCCTTAAAACAACACAAATTTATTAACTTACTAATCTGGAGGTCAGAAGTTCAGTATGGATCTCACTGGGATAAAATCAAGATGTCGGCAGGGCATCTTCTTTTGTAGAGCATCAAGAGGTAAATCTATTTCCTCCCTTTTTCCAGCTTCTAGAGGCCACCCACATTCCTTCGATCATGGCCCCCTTCTTCCATCCTGAAAGCTGGCAACATTAAATCTCTCTGACCATTCTTAAATAGTCATATCTTTCTCTGACTCTCTTCTGCTTCTTTCTTGCACTTGTAAAGACCCTTGTGATTACATTGGACCCATCCTAATAATCCGGGATAATCTCCCTATTTTAATGACAGCTGATTACCAACCTTAATTCCATCTGCAACCTTAACTTCCCTTTTTTCATGTAACTTAACAGACTGGGATACTTCAAAAAGTTTGTCGAAAAATAGAATTAAAACATAATATGGGGCCGGCTGGTTAGCTCAATTGGTTAGAGTGTGGTGTTATAACACCAAGATTAAGGGTTCAGTTCCCCATACAAGCCAGCCACCAAAAAAAAAAAAAAAAGAAAAGAAAAGAAAAGAAAAGAATAATATGAATTTTCCATGAACTTTCTGAGATACCCTCATATTTGCATGTTCCACAAGTTAAGACATAAACATCTTTGGGGGACCCTTTTTCTGCCAACACAATTATAGTTTTAGTTAGTAATGCTACAGGGTTTAACATACACTGAACACTCATGTTCTATGCCAGTCCCTGTGCTAACCACTTTACATGCATTACTTCATTTAATCTTCACAACAGTCCCATGAGGTAAGTCCCATTACATGTGCCCCAGTATAAAGGTGAGCACTGGGGCTGTTCTTTCCACCCACATATCTTTGCTTGTTTCCCCATTTTTCCCCTTTCCAAATTTTACCCATCCTTTGAGGTGCCTCACCAAAGCCATTGATCCCTATGTGCTCTCTCTGTCTATGAAGGCTATAGCACTGTGCTTTTATCTCCCTTACAGCACACTCTCCGCCCCGCAACCTTACCCTCATGCCCAGGAGAACAGGGGAATGTGAGGGGAATGTGTCATATCGCTCTGTTGTGTTGGAAAGATTCGTATTGTCTTTTAATTCTATTTTTCCACAATCTTTTTGAAGTACCCTCATATGATACTTTATAGTTTAGAAAAAAATACTTTATCTGATTTGATCCTCAAAGAGTCAGGTGAGGGAAACAAGAAAAAATGTTATTATTTTCATTTTATGGATAAGAAACTGAAGCCCAGTAAGGTCAATGGATGTGTTCAAGGTTAAAGTAATAAAGCTGAATCCTGAACCAGTCTTTTGATTCAAAGACCAGAACTCAACAGTTATTTTGAAACAAAATTTTTAATGTTGAGGATTATGAAATCTTCTTTGGCTATCTTTAAAACTTCACCTTTTCTGTTTTCATCTTTTTCTAACTTTAGACCTAACTGATATGAACAATCTAGATAATCTATTAAGATATCATCAAGCTCTAAAATTCTTTGAACAAAAGGGATAGAAAATAAATGAGTTTTTAAATATGAGAAGACATAGAAAGTAAAATATTATGGACCAGTGGTTCTCACACAGTTGGGAAATCAAGCCATTGCAGCTGATGAGTGGCCCAGGGCCTGTGGCCAGGGCCCCCGACAGCTGTGTTCAGTGTGAGAGGTGCCAGCCCAGGTGAACACAGAACACCCTCTAACTGAGGCAGGGGCTCCCATAGCACTGGCTTCCTTTAGGCAGTGGCAACCACATCCTGGCCTTGGCACACAGTCACGGAGAATTCTCAGGGAGTAAAATTTGGTATGATTGGGGTAAAGAAAAGGAAGGGGGAAGTTAGCTTAGATCCCAGTTTGAGATCCTCCGTAAGAGAAACCAAAGAACCTTAGGACATAAGCTCACGTCTATGCTGCCTCAGGCACATAGACTGCTAGGCATTTATTAGGCATTTGTATGTTATGATGAAGTAAAATTGGACAGAACTAAGGAAACATGAAAATGGACATTTAAATGTTGATGCTATGGAACAAAATTTTTACTAAAAAATTTTATTTTTGCATTTTCTCCTGTATGTATGTATGTATGTATATATGTATGTATGTATGTATGTATGTATGTATGTATGTATTTATTTACTTCTCAAAATACATTGTAGTTGATTTCCACACCCCTTTACCTCCTGTTCCTCTCCACCCCCTCCCCTCGGCCCCCCACATCATATCTGTTCACTTGACTTAAACAGTTCAAGGAATTTTTGTGGTTATTCTGTCTTCTTCCCCCACCAGCCTTTATTTGTTTGTGTGTTTATTTATTTATTTATTTATTTATTTATTCTTAGCTCCCACAAATAAGTGAGAACATGTGGCATTTCTCTTTTTGTCCCTGACTTGTTTCACTTAATATAATTTTCTCTAAGTCTATCCATGTTGTTGCAAATGGTAGCATTTTGTTCTTTTTTATAGCAGAGTAGTATTCCATTCTGTAGATGTACCACAGTTTCCTTATCCACTCATCAGATGATGGACATTTGGGCTGGTTCCAGCTTTGGGCTATTGTAAATAGAGCTGCAATAAACATTGGAGTACAGTTATCCCTTTAGCATGATGATTTCCATTCCTCTTGGTATACTCCCAGCAGTGGAATTGCTGGGTCATATAGGTAGATCTATCTGTAAATGTTTGAGGAACCTCCATACCATTTTCCATGAAAGCTGCACCAATTTGCAGCCCCACCAACAGTGTATGAGAGTCCCTTTTTCTCCACAATCTCTCCAGCACTTATCATTCTCAGTCTTTTGGATGTTAGCCATCCTAACTGGAGTGAGATGGTATCTCAGTGTAGTTTTGATTTGCATTTCCCAGATTCTGAGAGAGGCTGAGCATTTTTTCATGTGTCTGTTGGCCATTAATATACCTTCCTTTGAGAAATGCCTATTCAGCTCCTTTGTCCATTTTTTAATTGGGTTATTTGTATTTTTGCTGTAAAGGTGTTATAGTTCCTTGTATGTTTTGGATATTAATTCTTTGTCAGATGTATATTTTGCAATATTTTCTCCCACTCTGTTGGTTACTTTTTTACTCTGTTGATTGTTTCTTTTGCTGTGCAGAAGCTTTTTAGTCTGATATAATCCCATTTGTTTATTTTTGCTATAGTTTCTAGTGCTTTTGGGGTCCTATTCATGAAGTCTGTACCCACTCCTACTTCCTGGAGTGTTTCCCCTTTGTTTTCTTTAGGGAGTTTTATTGTTTTGGGATGTATATTTAATTCTTTAATCCATTTTGAGTTAGTTTTGGTATATGGTGAAAGGTACCAGTCTAGTTTCATTCTTCTACATATGAGTATCCAATTCTCCTAGTACCCCTTGTTGAAAAGGCAGTCTCTTCTCCAGTATACAAATTTGCTGCCTTTGTCAAAGATCAGACGGCTGTAGGTGTATGGATTGATTTCTGGGTTCTTAACACTACTCCATTGATCCGTATGTCTATTTTTATGCTAGTACCATGCTGTTTTGGTTATTATAGCTTTGTAATGTAGTTTAAAGTCAGGTAGTGGTATGCCTCCAGCTTTATTTTTTTTACTCAGAATTGCTTTGGCTGTGTGAGGTCTTTTGTTGTTCCATATAAATGTCTGGATAGCTCTTTCCATCTCAGAGAAAAATGTCATTGGAATTTTGATAGGGATTGTATTGAATCTGTAGATCACTTGGGGTAATATAGACATTTCCACAATGTTAATTCTTCCAATCCAAGAGCATGGGATATCTTTCCATCTTCTTGTGTCCTCTTTAATTTCTCTCCACAGTGGTTTGTAGTTCTCTTCACAGAGATTTTTCGCATCCTTGGTCAGCTTTATTCCTAAGTATTTTATTTTTTTGGTGGCTATTATAAATGGGCTAGCTTTGCTAATTTCTTTTTCTGCATGTTCACTGTTGGAGTATAGAAATGCTACTGATTTTTGTGTGTTGATTTTGTATCCTGCAACTTTGCTGAAATCACTTATGAACCCTTGGACTTCTTTTATAGAGTCTTTAGGCTGTTCAATATATAGAATAATATCATCCACAAAAAGGGACAGCTTGACTTCAACCTTTCCAATCTGTATACCCTTTATTTCCTTCTCTTCTCTGATTGCTCTGGCTAGTGCTACCAACACTATGTTGAATAGGAGTGGTGAGAGTAGGCATCCTTGTTTAGTTCCTGTTTTTAAGGATGATATTTGCAGTGGGCTTATCATATATGGCTTTAATTATGTTAAGATACTTTCCATCTATGCCTAACTCATAGAGAGTCTTTATCATGAAAGGATGTTGAATTTTTTCAAATGCTTTTTTCAGCATCAATATATCATGTGGTTTTTGTCTTTGCTTTTATTCACGTGGCATATCACATTTGTTGATGTGTGTATGTTGAACCAACCTTGCATTCCTGGGATGAATCCCACTCAATCATGGTGTATAATTTTCTGTATGTGTTGCTGTATTCTGTTAGCTAGTATTTTATTGAGGATTTTTGAATCTATATCCATCAAGGATATTGGCCTGTAGTTTTCTATTTTTGATGCATTTTTGTGTGGTTTTGCTATCAGGGTGATGTTTGCCTCATAGAAAGAGTTTGGGAGAGTGGCCTCTGTTTCAATCTTTTGGAACAATTTGTAGAGAATTGGTATCATTTCCTCTTTAAAGATTTAGTAGAACTCTGCAGTGAACCCGCCCAGACCTGGGCTTTTCTTTGTTGGGTGCCTTCTGATAACAGCTTCAATCTCTTTTAACTGTTATTGGTCTGTTCAGTTATTCTATATCTTCTTGGCTCAGTTTTGGTAGCGTGTATGCATCCAGAAATTTATCCATTTCCTCTGGATTTTCAAATTTGTCAGCATAGAGTTGTTTATAGTAGTCTCTAATGATTCCCTGTATATCTGAGGTATCAGTTGTAATATCATCTTTCTCATTTCTAATTTTTGTTATTTGAGTCTTCTCTCTTCTTTTCTTAGTTATTCTTGCTAAAGGTTTGTCAATTTTATTTATCTTTTGAAAAAGCCAACTGTTTGTTTCATTGATCTTTTGTATTGTTTTTTGCATTTCTATTTCATTTAGTTCTGCTCTGATCTTAATTATTTCTTTCCATCTACTAACTTTAGGTTTGGATTGTTCTTGTTTTTCTAGATCTTTGAGGTGAAGTGTTAGGTTGTTTATTTGCCATCTTTCCATTCTTCTGAAGTAAGCATTTAAGGTGATAAATTTCCCCCTTAATACTGCTTTTGCAGTATCTCACAGGTTTTGGTATGATGTGTCATTACTTTCATTAGTTTCAAGAAATTTTTTGATTTCCTGTTTAATTTCTTCTTGGACCCACATGTCATTAAGTAGAATGTTATTTAATTTCCCTATGTTTGTACAGTTTTCAAAGTTTCGTTTATTATTGATTTCTAATTTTAATCCATTGTGATTGGAAAAAATACATGGAATAATTTCAATTTTTAAAAATTTGTTGAGACTTGCTTTGTGACCTAACATGTGGTCTATCCTGGAGAATGTTCCATGTGGTGATGAGAAGAATGAGTATTCTGAGGCTGTTGGATGGAATGTTCTGTAGATATCTGCCAAGTCCAACTGGTCTAAGGTATTGTATAGATCTTGTGTTTCTCTGTTGATTTTTTGCCTAGATGATCTATCCAATGATGAGAGTGGGGTGTTCAGGTCCCTCACTATGATGGTGTTAGTATCTATCTTGTTATTTAGATCTAATAGTGTTTGCTTTGTAAATCTGGCTGCTCCAACATTGGGTGTATTTATGTTTATGATTGTTATGGCTTCTTGATGGATAGATCCTTTTATCATTATATAGTGGCCTTCTTTATCTCTTTTTATGGTTTTTGCTTTAAAGACTATTTTATCTGATATAAGAATAACTACTCCAGCTTGTTTTTCATTTCTATTTGCATGATATATCATTTTCCATCCTTTCACTCTTAGTCTATGTGTGTCTTTATAGGCAAGGCGAGTCTCTTGAAGGCAGCATATTGTTGGGTCCATCTTTTTAATCCAATCAATCAGTCTGTGTCAATTTTGAATGGGGAATTTAATCCCTTTACATTTAGAGTTATTATTGAAAGTGTTGATTTACTCCTAGCATTATACTGATATTTGTTTAGATGTCTTAAGTACCTTTTGTTCCTTTCTAATTTTCTGTTTCTCTTCTGTATTTGTTGGTTTCTTGGGGTAAGAGATAAACTGATTTTTTCTCTTTTGTTAGCATTTTTGTTTTGGTGATAGGTATTGTTCTTTCCTGAGTATTCATGGCAGTGATGGTTGTTTTTGTGGTATCAAACCAAGTACTTCCTTGAAAATTTCTTGTAGGGCTGGCCATGTAGTAGTGGACTCCCACAGTTTTTGTTTGTCTGAGAAATATAGTATTAGTCCTTTATTTTGGAAGGATAGCCTTGCTGGGTAAAGTATTCTTGGCTAGCAATTTTTGTCCTTTAGTGTTTTGAATATATCATCCCATTCTTTTCTGGCCTTTAGACTTTCTGATGAAAAGTCTGATGTTATTCTGATTGGGGCTCCCTTATAGGTGATTTGCCACTTCTCTCTTGCAGCTTTTAAGATTCTCTCTTTGTCTTTGAGTTTTGTCAGTTTGATTATTACATGTCTTGGAGAGGACCTTTTTGTGTTGAATGTGTTTGGTGATCTTTGGGCTTCTTCAACCTGGAGATCTGTAGCTTTCGCTATACCTGGAAAGTTTTCTGCTATTATTTCATTTAATATGTTTTCAATGTCATTTCCTTTTTCCTCCCCTTCTGGAATACCCATGATTCAGATATTTGAGTGCTTAAGTTGTCAGTTGTCTCTCTTAGATTTTCTTCAATTTTTTTTTATTCTTTTTTCTTTTTTCTGTGATAATTCAAACAGCCTGTCTTCAAGGTCAGAAATTCTCTCTTCTGCTTGTTCAAGTCTGCTGATTAAACTCTCTGTTGTGTTTTTTATTTCATTGAATGAACCATTCAGCCCCACAAGCTCAGCTACATTCTTTTTCTAGGCATTGATTTCTTTGTACACTTCTTCTTTCAGATCCTGTATATTTTTTCTCATTTCATTGTGTTGTCTGAGTTTTCTTGTATCTCATTTATTTTCCTTAGAATAGTTACTCTAAATTCCTTGTCTGTTATTTCAAAGACTTCATGTTCTGTAGGATCTAGTGCTTGAAAGTTATTAATTTCCTTTGATGGTGATGTACTTTCTTGATTTTTCATATTTCTGGTATCTTTCCTTTGGTGTTTTGCCTTTGTGGCCAGGGGTATCACAGTCCACTCATTTCACCCTGATGTCTAGCTTGGATCCTGAAGGGACTGCCACTTCTGGGCAGCAGAAACTAGCTTGGGCCAGAAGTCCCACCCTGCCTGTCTTCTCCCACGTGGCTGGCTCAGGATGTGGGGTTCCTGAGCCTCTTAGTGTTCTCCTGGTGCCAGGGACAGCCTGGGCCAGAAGTCCCACCCTGCCTGCCTTCTCCAGCTGGGCAGGTGCAGGGTGTGGGAGCCCCGAGGCTGCTAGGCCTCTTCTGGCGGTGGGACCTGCCTGGGCCAGAATTCCCACACTGCCTGCCTTCTCTGGGATGGCTGGCTCAGGGTGTGGGAGCTTGGAGCCTGTTAAGTCACTCTTGGAAGCAGAGACCGGCCTGGGCCAGAAGTCCCACCCTGCCTGTCTTCTCTTTCTTGGCTGGCTGGGGGTGTGGGAGCTCAGATCCTCTTAAGTCCCGCCCCGCCTGCCTTCTCTGGCTGACAGGCTTGGGGCGTGTGGGCTCAGAAGCTCTAAAGCCTCTCTACGGAATGGGGAGCAACCTGAACTGGGGTCCCGTGGAGGGCGGCTCCCATCCGCTCCAGCGCAGATCTCGGGTCCTCCGCCACTACTCCTCAATAACTGCAAATTGGTTGCTCTGTGGGAGAGAGTGACTCCCACAGGAACCGACTACTCCGCCATCTTGTTAATTATCTGTCTATTGTTGGTTTAATTCATAGGCCCTAGGAAGAAACCTTGTGCCTGCACCTCCACGGTGGCTGACTTCCAACTGAGTGCGGCAGCGAATCCTCCATGCTTCTCAGAGCAGATGGCAGCACTGCGCAAGCTCAGAATCTTATTTAAAATTTTAAATCAATGTTTCTGTCATCTTGTCTCCCAACAAATGCATTTTATATTAAATTTTACTACCATATAAAATATATCATGCTAGCTGATTATTTTGAAAAACCCTTGTATGGGGGAAATACAAAAAAAAAAAAAAAAAAAAAAAGCTAGAAAAATGATATCGGAGAGGATCCTTGATCCTTTTCACTTGTATAGAAAGGAAGAGTCACTGACCTACAGTCTAGTTACCAGACGAAGTATAGGAGAGGGTAGATGAGATAGTTGAAATGTCTTTCTGGCCACAATTTTGGGGAGTATTGCCTGCAAATCAATGAAGAACTCCTCCTAGCAAAAAAAAAAAAAAAACATTTATTCCGCTCTCAGCTTTTTTTTTCCCCAAATCCTATCCCCCACAAGAATTTGTTCCTGCTTAGCCAAACTTACTTCCCATTGTGAAGGAGCTTTTTATTGATCAAACACAAGGAGGGAGGTCCACAGTAGACTTTGCTAACAGGCTTGTTTTCACTACCTCACAATTATAATTAACATTATCTAACTCAACCCAACATCTGAGGGATATGACACACTACAGTTCTTTTTACTTTGGACTCAAGAATCAGAGACCATGATGCTTGGAACATATGTGAGGCACAATCCTGAGGATGAAATCCAAGCTGAGGATGGTGGGGAGGGCTGGAAAGAACCCACGTCCTCAGCAACATTATTGAACCATCAGATCAACCCTGAGACTGTCCACCTCCAGATGTTTAAAGGACCAAGGGACTTCAGTTGGCAGCTAGCTTAATATAAGTTTATGGTAGGCATTTGCTGTCCAAGAAGAAAGGTGATCATACAGCTGTATTAATAATAATCACTCTGTACTGCACACCTAAAACCATTCCTGGAGTACTGTGTATAGTTCTGAGATATTGGTACACTGGAGCCTACCACCGGGGGAAGGATCAGGAAGATGAAATGACTCAACTCTAGGTAGTAGAAAGAATGGGATATTTCAGCTGGAGGAAATAAATCTCATGTAGGACGTTAGGAATGACCTGCAAAATTTTAACCTTTGCATGTTCTCTGAGGTATGAAACAAAGCACCAACTAGCCACGGAGCCATTGTATGATTAGAAAGAAGCACCCCCACTGGTCAGATGAAATACAGAAAGGTGCCCGCTTCTCTGAGCAAACATAGTGTCACACTTTGTTGCAAAGTGTGACAAGCAGAGTGTTGCCGCATTTCAATCCCTACCTGTCCCCATGGTCACTCACTTTTGTGCACAATTGTTCAGCTGAATGCAGTGGTCCTAGCTCTAAAGCAGGGTCAATAAACAATGGTCATAGGCCAAATTCTACCATCTGCCTGTTTTTGTAAATAAAATTTTGTTGGAATACAGCCACACTCATCCATACTGTCTAGTCTGCTTTCTGCTACAATGGCAGAGCTGTATGGCCCAAAATGCCTAAAATATTTACTGTCTGGATCTTTACTGAAAAAGTTTGCCAACCCTGCTTTATAATGGCTTTAATAATCTGTTGACAAGCACCAGAATTTGGAGTGGCACTTAGGAATTTAAAGGGTTAGTGCCTGTTTTTAAAAAGCAAATTTGGGGAAAAAATTTTTTTTGACTTCCCAATTATTTTGCTATTTGTTTACCCTTCAATCCTATGTCACTGCTAGAGTATGTATGTATTAGAACACTTCTGCTTGTGATAACAAAAACTCACTTGGTTTTTGTTCAGGAAGAAGATATTGGAAGGGTAACTTGGTATGTCTGAGAATCCAATGGAGAAGGTGCAGCTTGGCCTCAGAAATAAGGGCTGAGCACTGTAAGCAACCTAGAAGTCTCTGATTTCCATTTTCCATCTGTGCTTCTCTCTGTGCATTTGATTTATTTTATTTCATTTTTTAATAATTTTTGGTTTCTTTGGCAGCTGGCCAGTACAGGGATCCTAACCCTTGACCTTGGCATTAGCACCTTCCTCTAACCTCATTTTTAAATGAATTTTTAATCAAAAGGTTATGCTTATATATTTTTTAAACTCATCAAGTTATATAAGGCTTAAATAAAAAAATAGCAGTCCCTGCTCACTGTATCTCACTCCCCAATCTTCATTTCCCAGAAGCAACCACTTTCAACTCTTCTAGAGTTTTTTCTGTTCATGTTTCTAAATAACATGCTTATACTGCTATTTCTTAATTCTTTGCTTTTAAATATTATTTATGCACTGCTTACTGTGGAAGATGAAGATTCTCCTCTGCTCTGTCTAATATATTTGTATAACATATTTCTGCTAAATCTGTATTCAGCATTTACATCACTATGATTACGTAGATAAAGCAAACTTTCTAGGACCGGCCCGAGGCTCACTTTAGAGAGTGTGGCGCTGATAACACCAAGGCCAAAGGTTTGGATCCCTATATAGGGGTGGCCGATTACCTCACTTGGGAGAGCGTGGTGCTGACAACACTAAGTCAAGGGTTAAGATCCCCTTACCTGTCATCTTTTTTTAAAAAAAAAAAAAAAAAGCAAACTTTCTTAACAGTTAAAGTCTTCCAAAAGTGGAAAAATGTCTTGCAGGGTCAGTGAGTTCCTGAAAACTGTAAATATCTGGAAGACAGATGTTTTATCTTATTTATCTTTATATCTCCAGCACCTTCTATAATGCTAGCATATTGTGAGGTAATCTTTAAATGCTTATTGAATAAATGAATGTCAATAAAAGTATTCAAACAGATATCAATTACTACTTTTAAGTAAATTATAGAGGATTTTTGCACTGGGTGAGAGATTGGATGAAGTGAATCTTAAAATTTTATAGTTCTATGATCTACCCAAACCCATGGCCTCAGCTACCTCTTATATTCTGACATGTCCTCAAAAGGACTATATCATATTTAATTTTGTGTCCCTAGGACCAAATACAGTGCCTGGTAAAGAGGAGACATTTAATAAATTATGAGAAATTGATTAATGAATGAGTCAGTCTCTTCTATATTCCTAGTTAATTTCCTATAGACATCTTGGTGCCAAATGCCTTCTTAAATGTTTAAATTGTTCTTACACTTCCTTTCCATCTGTCCAAATTCTCTTCATTGAGAGATCACTCTCTTCTCTAAATTAATGTATTTACTTACTGTGTAAATATATTACACAGTAAGTACAGTAATTGGCACTTACGGTGTATGGCTTTCTGTCATTAGGAATGTGCATGAAACACATGCATTTCTCATCACTTGATTGGGAAAGACTGTGTTTCTGACTTCTTTGAATCCCCAATTTCCATTACAGTGCCATCTCATCACTGTATTATCCATTGATTGGTTGATTCTGTCAACCTCAAAATAAAATGTAAGTGAGGTCCTCCTTGAGAACATCCAGTGTATTAGATAGAATTCAAACTTTAAAAACTAAAAATTGGGAAATGTATTATAAAATCATTTTTGATAAAATAAATCACTATGATGTTACATTTCCTACACTTTATAATTCAGTTCAGTCATAGTTTCTAGGGATACATGTAGTATAAAGTGAGGTATATCCAGAATAAAAGATGGACTAAGCACCTGCTAATGGCAATGCAGAGCAGAGCACATCACAATGGAAATGTGTATTGTAAAAGAATTTGGCATTTAATATTTCCCCCAAAAAGCATCAAAGTAGTCATCATGGGGAAAGGACAGAATTCGGTTAATTTCCTTACTCTTACTGAGCAATTTATTATTATTGCTATTTTTGGATTATAGAGAATAGCAGATAGGAGGAGGAGCACCATGCCCTTTTCAGTGCTTCAGGCTTCCCAAGGGCGTCCTGGGGTCCCAAATGTGTGCATTTAGCACACACTTTTTGCACCATAAGGATATGGCGGTTTTGTCTTTTGCAAGGTGACAAAGATTGAGATAAGGTCTAATTTAGATTCAGGACATTTCTACTTGTATCTATTGATGCTATATATATCTATACAAATGCATGATCTTTTGTTACAACAGAGGCTACTTAATGTTCAGACAGAACTTGAGGCACAGCAGGAAATAGGATTCTGTGTGTAGAGCCAGATAAAACTTCAGGTAACTAAAAGGTATACAGAGTCAAGCCAGGCTCTTTATTTGAGCATTCAAGGTGACATTCTCGACCTGCAGCATTATCAACTTTGTGATAATCATTATTACTGAGATTTTATGACATAATCATTATTTTGCTTTACTTTGTATATAATGATGAGTCCTTTTTTAACTTGAAACTACATTTATTTAGTGTATCAATTTCTCTCAGCATAAAATGGAGGAGGAGTAAAGGGCACTCTCTTTATTCAACACAGTGTCCGCCTCTCAGTAGGATGTTTTACCACATTAGTTTAAGTAATATACCATGAAAACCAGGGAAAAAACAATTCAGAAACTTTCTTGATTTTGAGTTGTAGGATGGGAAAGGACATGAAGTTTTCCAGATTTTCTATAAGAGGAATTACTGATTTGCTATAGGACTATAGCCTTGGTCAGAGGTTGCAAATCTATAGAAACACTTTGTTTAAACTTGAATAGAATTTTAATAATCGTGGAGGTTTACAAGAAATTACAGATCTCTGGCTGTTCTTGAAAAGTCGTTACTTCTGTCATCACTAGATTCTCATTCCAACATGATCACAAGGGCTATTGCTGAGTTTTATAACCTGTGCGTCCTCAGTGACCTATCTGATTTTGCAGTCCCTGGACTCCATGAAATTTCAAGGTTATCAAATCAAAACTTATGACCTTAATATTAGTTGGTACTGCTTGGCTCCCTTCACTATTTATCCAGCTTTGGGTAGCTTCAGAGAATTGAGCCTACATTTTGGTGCTTTGAAGAACAAATTATATTTGGATATTCAGATATAACAATAATAGAGAAGACTTTTACATTTTCCAATGGCTGTATCTTTTTCATGATGATGTCTAGCATATTCATATTTTTGACTCTGTCATCTTGATATTGGTCTTCTGTTTTTATTTATTTGCTTGTTTGCAAAAATTTGTGGATAATACTTATGAGACAAGAGTCTCTATGACCCATCTATTCCCTTAAAAAGGTAGGACACACTCAATAGAGAAAATATCCTTTTGATAGGACACCAATGAGGAATATGCTATGTAAATTATTAACTAATGTCAGAAAAATCATTACATTACAGGATCAAAACCACATGATGCCATTTCCATGAATTCCCTAAGGACCTTTGCAAATCACTAAAGACACCCAGGCCTCACTTTGAAAACCAGTAACTCCAATGTACAGTCATAGTAATAATCATGTGTTGATGCCTCTTGTCCAACCGTGAAGTCAAGATGTCTACAATGAACAATCTCAAGGCTAAGTAGATGTTGTTCATTAAATGCTAAAGAAAAAATTAAGCATTACTACCTACCTGATGTAGGTAGAATTACAGTAAAAAAGGACCTCTCAGTTTGTTTTGTTAAGATTATTACCACTACTCCTTAAGTAATTTTTTAAAAATCCATACCTGCATTTTATCCTTATCATTTTTTTTTTTTTTTTGCTGGGGGCTGGCCAGTAGGGGGATGTGAACCTTGGTGTTACAACACCACGCTCTAACTGACTGAACTAATGGGCCAGCTATTGCATCATTTTTTGGTTGATTACATATTTCTCTTTTCTAAGTCTTGAAGTTATGAGTCAAGTCCAATTTCCTTTGAATCCCCAGTTCTTAACAGAGTACTTGGTATTTAGGTGTACAGTAAATATTCATTGAGTGAATACATCAATTTACTAACTATACAACAGGCAACTTTTGGGGTAATCACTATTACTACACAAATTTTCAGTTTATAAAACTTGAATCCTAAAACAATCTAAGTGATTGGTCTCTTATTCTCAGGTCTGAGACTGGCCGGTTAGCTCAGTTTATTAGAGGCAGCCTTGTAACACCAAAGTCAAGGGTTCAGTTCCATGTACAGGCCAGCCACCCGCCTTGCCCCTCTCCCCACCCCAAAAAAGAGTACAAGATAAAAATCTCTCAAGAAAATGAAATGAAGATTCAAACTTAGAAAAATGACTTAGGTTCAAGTCTGTGTGTGTGTTTATGGGGGATAGAGGGTTTCCCTACCATCTTGGGAGAATAAAGATCTTCCTTTATTTGGCATTCTATAAGGATGTTTATATGCATGAAGTCATTCCATGGAAGACTGGGTCCCAGGCTTGCTAGCTCATGAAGCTTACAAAAGTGACAGTTTACTGCAATAAGCATGAAAGTTGAATTCTTTCTTAACCAAGAATGCCAGGGTTTCAGTGTGATATCTTGTGTCTTACAGTGAGAGACTTCAGGTCATGGCAATGACAACCTGCCTGTCCTAGATGAGGTCATGCCAGGTGTAGAAAACACTGTATGAGACCTAACCGAGCTTCTTACACCAACCAACTGTGTCACTCTGAAACTACAGCATAATTACCTTAAATGGCTTGGGGGAAATAAAAAGCTTCTTTTCACCTCAATCTCAATTGAGCCAGGTCACCTCAATCTCCCATTTAGATGGCTGACTACTCCTTACTAATGCCACTAGGGCTTTCTTGCTACATTGTCCACCTGTTGTATAACAGTAAATAGGCGTGACATATGCCAGCTGAATTTGTAACAATGAGCAATGTGTGGGCATGCACAATGAGTTTCCTGTGAGAGTGGAGAAAGTCTGCACATGCGTAGAGTGTCCAGGGCCTACTTCTATAGCAAGGTGGAGAAATGTACAGTTGGCCCTTCATATTCCTGGATTCTGCACCCATGGATTCAACCAACTTTGAGTCGAAAATATTCAGAAAAAAAAAAATCAAAGCACCAGCAACAAATAATACAACCATAAAAATAGTACAAATTTTAAAATACAGTATAACACCTATTTATATAACATTTACATTGTATTAGGTATTATAAGTAATCTAGAGATGATTTGAAATATATGGGAGGATGTGCATAGGTTATATGCAAACACACAATTTTATATCAGGGACTTCATATGCCATTTTATATCAGGGACTTGAGCATCACAGATTTTGGTATCTGCAGGATGTCCTGGAACTAATTCCCCGCAGATATCAGGAGACAACTGTATTCCCTAAAATTCCAGAAACTGCTCCTCTGGAGAAAAGCAAATTGGGAGAAGAATTATGTTTCTCATGGTTTTAACAGCTTTTGAAGATTTCTGTAATGTTTTAGTTGACCAATTTCCATTTTGTATTAGTAACAGCATTTTAAAGAATGTTTGAATTGTTTCTGTCCAAATTCCTGCAGTTGTAGAGAGCAGAGGATGTGGAAAGGAATAAGGAGAGGGGAGTCAGAGAGGCAAAGAGAGGGAAGACAGGGGAAGAAAGAGAGAAACCCTCAGGGCTAGAAAGAGAATCTGAGGGCCCCAGAACTGGGAAAAACAGGTTCCCAACTGCTCCACCAGCAGGAATTGCTCTAAACCATGTGGATGGTTTACAGTGAATAACTTGGTGAATTGGTGATTTGACAAATTGATCATTTGGTGCTGACCTAGAGCTTGAAAAACACTCAAGGCCATCAGTTTGCAAGTGTGAGAGACAGCAGGAGTTAAACCACATAAGTATAAAGACTGTGCCTTTACTTTAGGATAGGAGCAATGTGTGCTGTTGTGTGCTAACAGGACTTCTCAACATTTCAAAATGAGTTGAATGTTAAACAGTGCTTTGGGAACTTGAGAGTGCATACAAATCATCTGGGAATCTTTTTAATGTGCAGGGTCAGATTAAGTAAGTCTGGGAGGGTACTCAGGATCTACGTTCCAAACAATGTCCCAGGTGATGCCAGTCCTGTCAGTCTGCAAACCACACTATGAGTCACAAAGTGGAGTTTCTGGGGTAAGACTTTACTCTAAAATGAAGAGTTCATTTTTAGGGTAAAGTGGCATTTCTGCAATGCCAGTAGATTTGGATAATTCACAAAGAATTATCCAAAGAATTATGCAAAGAATTTTATCTTCTCCCCTTTTTGATATCTGATGTCATTGTTTAATGTTATATAACATGATGTCATATACAAGGGATTAAAATAATTTTTAGAAAGAATTACATGTCTCAAGGGTTTGTTCATAGCACAAAAGGATCAGGAATATGGTTTGTGAGTGGTTGTGTGAATACCAAGATACATAGGACGAAGAAGGAAACAAAGAAAATGGCATACAAGTAAGGTCCGACAATGAGACAAATCAGGAGAGAATTTTAGCAGCTTTTAGAGAATTCCAGGATTCCAGGAAGTGTTCAGATACACTGTGCAAATCTCTTAGGCAAGGCTCTAGTACAATGATCACTTTCTTTTTAAGGTTTTTGGGAGTAACAACAGAATATTTATTTGGGTTCTCTCTCTCTCATTCTCTAAACCTCCTATGCCCATGCACACACCCCCGTCATCCGAGCACTGGTCCTTTCTCTTTGTGTTCACCAGAATCTCTTGGGGGACTTGTTGAACTTACATTCCTGGACCCTATTCCCAGATATTCTAATTCAGTAAGTCTGGGATGGAGCTAGTTAATTTCCAGTGGTGACAAGAACCTCAGGTGGTCCTGATGAAACTGGCCCACAGATACCACATTGAGAAATACTTCATCAAAGACTAAATTGTGCCTTATTATGCACCTTTTCAATGGCAGCAATCCAGTGGAGGTCTTTCACTCCCACATCCCATTCTTTACACATCTTTCTTTGGTTGTAACTCAGTTTTCTATATAAAATAGGCACAGAGATATAGCTATTTCCATTCTGTTTTTAAATAAGTCTATGTGCTTTCCTCTTGACCAGCAGTTTTTGTGATATGTTCCATGGGAATTTAGAATTGTATAAAGCTTTTCAAAGGGATTTAAAATTGTTCATAGAAAAAGACTATTTTCCTTTGATGTATGGTTTATTTGGAAGCATTAAAAAATGTACAATTTACACAACTTTGAAGAGAAAAAACAGAAAGACACAGAATGAGTGAAAATTTTAGAATACATATTTATGAATGTCTTCTTAGTTTAAAAATAAAACAAACAAAAAATGATTTTGATCAATGTTTCCTTCGAGAAAACTTCTAAGAAAATTCACAAGCAACAAAAGAGTAAGTCAGCTAAGATTATATCCTAGGTTCACCACATACCAGATAAGCTTCCAACAGATCTTCAATGGCTTTGTAGCTATACCTACTCCCCAGTCAGAGATGGGATCTAATCTTTATAGCATTAGGGGTTCAGTCTTCATTTGTTATATTTGAAGTATGAAAATTAAAGGAATTAAAGGAAGTAGAGCAGAGTTTCCAGGAGCCTATATTTTCATTAAACCAAAGTCTTCCATGCTCTGTTTCCTGTTTTCAAATGCTTTACATTCCTTTGTGCGAATCTGGTCCATAAGATGTCTGAAATGTGCATCCTTTGGGTGTGCTTAACAAAAAGCCCTGCATGGCTGGTCTGCCAGAGTCTGTCTCCTGTGCATGAAGTCAAATGTACTTGAATGAGCAATGATGTATGAATATCCTCAAAACAGCACCAGTGACAGCACTTCAGCACCATTCTGAGCAATGAACCCTTCAAGATGCAATGGAGCAGTCTCTACCAACTCAAACAGGAACACACATGTAAGCCAGTGCTATTAAAACAGCCAGAGAAGCAAGGACAAAAATAAATGAATGCTTATGATGAGGTTTTAATGGGCTTTTATAAACCAGTCAGGCCAAATCAGCAAGTATTTATTGAGTACCCTCTATGTGCAAGAGAGGTGATGAAAATGTTTATATCACTGTAGGACCCAGAAAGCTATTCCGTTCACTGAGACATAGTCCAGCCTCCAGGCTTGGCCCCAGAAAACTTGAAGGAGGTTGTCTTGTCCAATGTGCAATGGTCACATTGGACACTGCCCACCCTCAAACCACCTCATGAATCCTACTGGAGCAACTGGCTAAAGGTCAGTACTGGGCTGGAATCAGGAAGTTTTCTGATAAGAGCTAGTTCAAAACATCAATGATTTAGTTTCCTAAATCAATTAGTGAGTCACAACCCAAAACATTTCCTTAAAATATAGAATGGAGAAGAAACATGTAGAAAAGAATTAGCTTATTACAAATATTAAGCCTAAGTATTGTTTCATGAAATATATATTATGGTTGTATGGGGGAAGAAAAGAAGTGAGCACTTGTATATGTGTATGTGTGAGTCATAGGTTGTTGTGTAAAATATACTCTAATGGTGAGTAGTGATCCAAGTTTGAAAGCTACTGAATGAATGATCTGCTAACATCTTATCCTACGCTGAGATCATACAATTATCAATTTTTCTAATTCCTGCATAACTTTTAAGTTAATTTATACCACTTATATTTGTATACAGTTTTTTTTATAATATATTTTTTAGAGCAGTTTTAGGCTTATGGCAAGATTGAAGTGAAAGATACAGAGATTTCCCATATACCTCTTGCCCCCACACATGCACATCCTCCCCCATTTTCAACATCTCCCACCAGAGTGGTATATTTGTTACCACTGATGAACCTACACTGACGTATCATTATCACCCGGAGTCCATAGTTTACATTAGGGTTCATTCTTGGTGTTGTACATTCTATGGGTTTGGACAAATGTGTAATGACATGTACCCACCATAATAGTATCATACAGAGTAGTTTCATTGCCCTAAAAATCCTCTGTACTCTGCCTATTCATCCCTCCCTCCCCATAATCCCTGGCAACCACCGAGCTTTTTATTGTTTCCATAGTTTTTTTTTGTTGTTGTTGTTGTTGTTTGTTTTTAAATTTGAGGGATTTACTGTACATCACGGTGAGTGTAGTTAAAAGCAATCTACTATATATTTGCAAATTGCTAAGACAGTAGATTTTAAGTTTTCTAACCACAAAAAAATGGTAAGTATGTGAGGCAATGTATACATTAAATACCTTGATTTAGCCATTATACAATGTATACATATATCAAAACATTATGTACACCATATTGTACACCATAAATATATATGATTTGATTTGTTGATTTAAAAAAAAAACAAAAACAAAAACGGGGCCTCAAGCTTCCTGATGGAGTTTGGATGTGTTGTCCCCTCCAAAACTCGTGGAATTTGATCCCCAATGTGGCAGTGTTGGAAACTGATTGAGTCGTGGGGGCAGATCCCTCATGAATGGATTAATGCTCTCCCTGGGGGAGGAGGGGTAGTGAGTGAGTTCTGGCTCTATTAGTTCCCGCGAGAGCTTGTTGTTTAAACGCCCCTGGCACCTTCTCTCTCTCTATTGCTTCATCTCGCCACATGATCTGCTTGTATCCACTGGCTGCCTGCCTCTTCCCACCATGAGTAGAAGCAGCCTGAGGCCCATGCCAGAAGTAGCTGTCCCAGAATCGTAAGCCAAATAAACCTCCTTTCCTTATAAATTACCCAGTCTCAGGTATTTCTTTATAGCAACACAAACGGACTAAAACACTTCCATAACAATTTTGGTATTATTTTTTATGATAAGCAATCTTTTGATTATTACAAATACTTTGCAGCCTTGGGAAGGGAAAATAATTTTGGTTTAATTTAGCCTTTTGGGTTTTTTTCCCCCCTTTTAAGTTCATTTATTAATGTTAATTTTTTACATTCTTTTTTAATTTTTATTTTTATTGAATCAAAATTGATTATGCATATTTTTGGGTTTCAACACTGAGATATGTTGATCAAATCAATATTACTAGCATATATATTGTTACAAATTGTAATTATTCTTTATGTCCCTTGTCCAATCCCTCCTCATTCCCCTTTTGCTTGCCCCTCCCCACTCTAGTCACCCTAGATTTCTTCTCTCCCTCTGAAAGAATAATGGTTACTCTTGATTTGCTGCCCAAATGATCTGTCCAATGCTGAGAGGCATGATCAGATCCCCTAATATTATCATAGAGCAGATGTCTCTTCCGTCACTATGAAATGGGCTCTGTGGAGACAGACATCCTCCTCCTTTCTTTGTCTCTGCTGGTGACTCTCCTTGTGTCAACTCACTCCAGTGGCTGGTGGACCACCTGGTGGTTGTGGCATCTAGCTGCCTTCGCAGCAGCCATGGTTATTGTGGTAGGTATGGTGGGCAACCCACGTGGAGGAGATGTTTTTGGCCTGCTCTGTGGTGCTGGCAGTATGCCTGGTTGTGGAGTATGTCTGATCCCCAGTTTCATGCCCTAGGTTGCTGAGTGGGTCCCAAGGCACTGGCACAGTGTGCCTGGTTGTGGGAGGGGGGTCCAGTCCCCTTCTCCATGCTCCAGATCCCTGGGTGGGCCCTGAGGTTCTGGCATGGGGTACCTGGTTGTGGGAGGGTGGCTCTGGTCCCAGGCTCCATACCCCGGGTCCCCAGGTGGGCCCGAAGCACTGGCGCAGGGTGCTTGGCTGTGGAAGGGGAGTCCAGTCCCCTTCTCCATGCCTTGGGTCCAGAGGCAGACCCAAGACACTGGTGCGGTGTGCCTGGTGGTATGAGAGGGATCTGGTCCCCTTCTCCATGCCCCAGGGCCTGGTTGTGGGAGGGGTGTCCAGTCCTTGGCTCCATACCTTGGGTCCCCTTGTGGGCCCCAGGGCACTGGCGTGGGGTGCCTGGTTGTGGGAGGGGTGTCCTGTCCCCAGCTCCATACCCTGAGTCCTCTTGTGGGCCCCAGGGCACTGGCATGGGATGCCTGGTTGTGGGAGGGGGGTCTGATCCCCTTCTCCATGCCCCAGGTCCCAGCACAGGCCCCAAGGCACTGGCACGGTGTGCCTGGTTGTGTGGGGGGGGTCCGGTTGCAGGCTCCATACCCCAGGTCCTAGGGCAGGCCCCAAGGTGCTGGCATGGGGTACCTGGTTGTGGGAGGTGGGTCTGGTCCCCTTCTCCATGTCCTGGGTCCCCAGGCAGGCCCCAAGGCACTGGCATGGTGTGCCTGGTTGTGGGAGGGAGGTTCGTTCCCCTTTTCCATGCCTCAGGCCCCAGAGTGGGCCCTGATGTGCTGACCTGGCATGCTTGGTTGTGGAAGGGTGGGTCCAGTCCCAGCTCCTTACCCCATGTCCCTGGGCAGGCCCTGAGGTGCTGGCATGGTGAGCCTGGTGTGGGAGGGGGGTCCAGCCCCCTTCTCCATGCCCTGGGTCCCCTGGCAGGCCCCAAAGTATTGGCGTTGTGAGCCTGGTTGTGAGAGGTGGGTCCGGCCCCCTTATCCATGCCCCAAGTCCCTAGGCAGGCCTGAGGCACTGGCAAGGTGTGCCTGGTTGTGGGAGGGGGGTCCAGTCCCATTCTCCATGCCTCAGGTGCTCAGGTGGACCCCGAGGTGCTGGCATGGTGTGCCTGGTTGTGGGAGGGAGGTCCGGTCCCCTTCTCCATGCCTTGGGCCCCCAGGTGGGGCCCTGAGGCACTGTCATGGCGTGCTTGGTTGTGGGAAGGGGGTCCGGTCCCTGGCTGCTAGCCCCGGGTGCCCATGTGAACCCCTAGGCATTGGTGGTGTGCCTGTATGTGGGAGTAGGGTCTGGTCCTTGGCTCCAATCCTTGGGTTCCTAGGTGGGGCCCCAAGGTGCTGGCAGTATGAGTGGTTGTGGGCAGGGGTCCTGCCCCTGGCTCCATGCCTCCTGTCCCCTAGTGGACTCCAAGGCATTCATGGTGTGCCTGGGCTGGAACTAAGTTTTTATCCTTTGCTTGCTTCTAAAACAGGGGAACTTCCTGTGGGAATCAGTACTTGAGCTGTGTGGTTGAGTTAAATTGCCACTTTGCTGCTGTTTCCCTAGGGAAGACTTTTTGTGCAGCTCAGGGTTTAATGATTGGCCTTATAGGTACTTCTGGCTCTCTAGAGATCTGGTGCACCTGGGTTGTGTAGAAACTCTGATCTGGGCCAGAATCTTTTCCTCAAACTGCACCCCATGCTGTATCCCAATGTTCTCTCAGTGGGCCCATCTCCCCCACCACCTGTGCTCCAAACACTTCCCATGGGACAGGCCCTGTGCTTGTCCCTTGTGATGACTCACCCGCCTCTCAGTGGCTCCTCTTTTTCAGCTGTTCTAGCTCCTCACTCCTGTGTGGGTCCACGGGAACCCTATTAGTGGTGTTGCTGTCCTTGGGGCCACCAAAGTCCTCTTCTCCCCTTCCGCCTCCAAGTAACTCCATCTAACGGGCAAAGCTGTGGCTTCTGCTGGCTCCTGCTCCATGCACTCCAGCATTAAAGCAGCTACAGCCCGAACGCTGAGAGCACTTTGTCTTTCTCTTTTCGTGGTTTCTCCTGCTTTCATGAGTTCTATGGGTCTCTCCTCCTCTTCATCTGACCTCCAGCAGCCCCAGATTGGCTGATGTTACATTTTTACATTTGTAAATTCATTGATTTGTGGGAGAGAGTGACGCTGGGGACCATCTATTCCACCATCTTGACTGGAAGTCTTCCGTAGTTTTGCCTTTTCCAGAATGTCATATAGTTGGAATTGTACCGTATGTAGTCTTTCCAGATTAGCTTCTTTCACTTAGTAGTATGCATTTAAGTTTCCTTCATGTCTTTTCATGGCTTGATAGCTCATTTCTTTTTAGTGCTGAATAAAATTCAGTTGTCTGGATGTATCATCATTTATTTATTCATTCATCTACTGAAGGACATCTTGGTCGTTTCCAAGTTTTTTGGCAATTATAAATAAAGCTGCTATAAACCTGCAGGTTTTTATGTGAACATAAATTTTCAATTCCTTTGGGTAAATACCAAGGAGTTTAACTGCTGGATCATACAGTAAGAGCATGTTTACTTTTATAAGACACCACCAAACTGTCTTCCAAAGTGGTTGACTATTTTGCATTCCCACCAGCAAGGAATAAGAGTTGCTGCTTTTCCACATCCTCACCAGCATTTGGTTTTGTCAGTGTTCTGGATTTTGACCATTCTAATAGGTGTGTAGTGGGATCTCATTGTTTCACTTTGCATTTCCTTGATGATATATGATCTGAAGCATGTTTTTATATGCCTATTTGCATACCTTTAATCTGTATACCTTTTTTGGTGAGGTGTCTGTTAATGTCTTTGGCCCACTGTTAAAATTGGTTGTTTGTTTTCTTATTGTTAAGTTTTAAGAGTTCTTTGTATATTTTGGATAACAATCCTTTATCAGATGTATCTTTGGCAGTGCAGAAATTTTTCATTTTAATGAAGCTTATTGATTCTTTCTTTCCAGATGACGCTTTTGGTGTTGTAACTAAAAAGTTATCACTAAACCCAAGGTCATCTAGATTTTCTCCTATGTTGTCTTCCAGGAGTTTTATACTTTTGCATTTTACGTTTAAGTCTGTAATCCATTTTGAGTTAATTTTTGTGAAGGATGTAAGGTCTGTGTCGAGATTCATCTTTTTGCATGTGGATGTCCAATTGCTCCAGCACCATTTATTCAAAACTCTTTGTTCCATTGTGTTGCCTTTGCTCCTTTGTCAAAGATCAGTTGACTGTATTTACATGGTTCTATTTCTGGGCTCTCTATTCTGTGTCTTTTATCTATTTGTCTATTCTTTTGCTGTCACCACACTGTTTAGATTTATAATAGGTCTCAAAGTCAGGTCATGTCCGTTCTCCAATTTTGTTCTTCTTCCATATTGTGTTGGCTAGTCTGAGTCTTTGCTTCTCCATATAAACTTTAGAATCAGTTTGTAAATATCCACAATATCCATAACTTGATGGAATTTTCATTGGGATTACACTGAATCAAGTTAGAAAGAGCTAACATCTTGACAATATTAAGTGTTTTTATCCATGAGCATGGATTATCTATTTATTTAGTTCATTGGTGGTACATAGGAAAGTGATTGACTTTTGTGTATTAACCTGGTGTTCTGCAACCTTGCTATAATCACTTATTAATTTCAGAATTTTTTTGGTAGACTCTTTCAGATATTCTACTTAGATGATCATGTCATCTGTGAACAAAGATAGCTTTATTTCTTTCTTCCCAATCTGTATACCTTTTATTTCCTTTTCCTATTACATTAGCTAGGACTTCCAGTAAAATGTTGAAAAGCAGTGGTGAGAGGGGATGTCCTTGCCTTGTTCCTGATCTGTAGATACTCATTGCCAAGTTGAGAAATTTCTCCTATATTTCTAATTTACTAAGAGTTTTTATTATAAATTGGCATTGGATTTTGTCAAATGCCTTTCTTGCATCTATTGATATTATCATGTTATGGATTACATTAATTGATTTTCAAGTGTTAATACCGCAATGCATACCTGGGATAAATCCCACTTGGTTGTGGTGTATAATTCTTTTTATACATTATTGGATTCAATTTGCTAATATTTTGTTCAGAATTTTTGTATCTATGTTCATGAGATATATTGGTCTGTAGTTTTCTTTTCTTGTAATATCCTTCTGTGGTTTTGAAATTAGGGTAATACTGGCCACATTGAATGAGTTAGGAGATTTCCCTCTGCTTCTTCTTCTTTTTTTTTTTTTTTTTTTTTTTGAGGCTGGCTGGTAAACATTTGACCTTGGTGAACCTTTACCTCTGAACCTTTTACCTTGGTGTTACTGACACCACACTCTAACCAACTGAGCTAATGGGCCAGCCTCTGCTTCTATCTTTTGAAAGAGATTTTAGAGAATTGGTATAATTTCTTCCTTGAATGTTTGGTAGAATTCACCAGTAAACCCATCTGGGCCTAGTGCTGTCTTGGAAGATTTGTTACTTAATGATTCAATTTATTTAAAAAATATAGGCCTATTAGATAGTCTATTTCCTCTTCTGTGAGTTTTCACAGATTGCATCTTTCAAGAAACTGATAAATTTTAACTAGGTTATAGAATTGTGGGCCTGGAGTTATTCATAGTATTCCTTTATTAACCTTTTAATGGCCACAAGAACTGTAGTAATGTCCCCTCTCTCATTTCTTTTTTTTTTTCTCTTAGATTTTATTTATTTATTTATTTAAAATTTTATTTTGTCGATATACATTGTGGCTGATTGTTGCTCCCGATCACCAGAACCTCCCTCCCTCCTCCCTCCGCCCAAACAATGTCCTTTCGGTTTGCTTGTCGTATCAATTTCAAGTAATTGTGGTTGTTATATCTTCTTCCCCCCACCAGGTTTTTTTTTGTGTGTGTGTGTGTGTGTGTGTGTTTGAATTTATATATTAATTTTTAGCTCCCACCAATAAGTGAGAACATGTGGTATTTCTCTTTCTGTGCCTGACTTGTTTCACTTAATATAATTCTCTCAAGGTCCATCCATGTTGTTGCAAATGGCAGTATTTCATTCGTTTTTATAGCTGAGTAGTATTCCATTGTGTAGATGTACCACATTTTCCGTATCCACTCATCTGATGATGGACATTTGGGCTGGTTCCAACTCTTGGGTATTGTAAAGAGTGCTGCGATGAACATTGGGGAACAGGTATACCTTCGACTTGATGATTTCCATTCCTCTGGGTATATTCCCAACAGTGGGATAGCTGGGTCGTATGGTAGATCTATCTGCAATTGTTTGAGGAACCTCCACACCATTTTCCATAGAGGCTGCACCATTTTGCAGTCCCACCAACAATGTATGAGAGTTCCTTTTTCTCCGCAACCTCGCCAGCATTTATTGTTCAGGGTCTTTTGGATTTTAGCCATCCTAACTGGAGTGAGATGGTATCTCAATGTGGTTTTGATTTGCATCTCGCGGATGCTGAGTGATGTTGAGCATTTTTTCATATGTCTGTTGGCCATTTGTATATCTTCCTTAGAGAAATGCCTACTTAGCTCTTTTGCCCATTTTTTAATTGGGTTGCTTGTTTTTTTCTTGTAAAGTTGTTTGAGTTCCTTATATATTCTGGATATTAATCCTTTGTCAGATGTATATTTTGCAAATATTTTCTCCCACTCTGTTGGTTGTCTTTTAACTCTGTTAATTGTTTCTTTTGCTGTGCAGAAGCTTTTTAGTTTGATATAATCCCATTTGTTTATTTTTCCTTTGGTTGCCCGTGCTATTGGGGTCGTATTCATGAAGTCTGTGCCCAGTCCTATTTCCTGAAGTGTTTCTCCTATGTTTTCTTTAAGAAGTTTTATTGTTTCAGGGTGTATATTTAAATCCTTAATCCACTTTGAGTTGATTTTAGTATACGGCGAGAGGTATGGATCTAGTTTCATTCTCCTGCATATGGATATCCAGTTATCCCAGCACCATTTGCTGAAGAGGCAGTCCCTTCCCCAGTGAATAGGCTTGGTGCCTTTGTCAAAGATCAGATGGCAGTAAGTGTGTGGGTTGATTTCTGGATTCTCTATTCTATTCCATTGGTCAGTGTGTCTGTTTTTATGCCAGTACCATACTGTTTTGGTTATTTTAGCTTTGTAGTATAGCTTAAAGTCAGGTAGTGTTATGCCTCCAGCTTTATTTTTTTTGCTCAGCATTGCTTTGGCTATTCGTGGTCTTTTATTATTCCATATAAATGTCTGGATAGTTCTTTCCATTTCTGAGAAAAATGTCTTTGGAATTTTGATGGGGATTGCATTGAATTTTTATATCACTTTGGGTAGTATGGACATTTTCACTATGTTGATTCTTCCAATCCAAGAGCATGGGATATCTTTCCATCTTCTTGCATCCTCTCTAATTTCTCTCAGCAGTGGTTTGTAGTTCTCATTATAGAGATTTTTCACCTCCTTGGTTAACTCAATTCCTAAGTATTTTATTTTTTTGGTGGCTATTGTAAATGGGCAGGCTTTCTTGATTTCTCATTCTGCGTGTTCACTATTGGAGAAAAGAAATGCTACTGATTTTTGTGTGTTGATTTTGAATCCTGCTACTGCACTGAAATCATTTATCAATTCCAAGAGTTTTCTGGTAGAGGTTTTAGGCTGTTCGATATATAGGATCATGTCATCTGCAAACAGGGACAGTTTGACTTCATCTTTTCCAATCTGGATGCCTTTTATTTCCTTCTCTTCTCCGATTGCTCTGGCTAGTACTTCCAACACTATGTTGAATAAGAGTGGTGAGAGTGGGCATCCTTGTATAGTTCCTGTTCTTAAAGGAAAAGCTTTCAGCTTTTCCCCATTCAAGATGATATCGACAGTGGGTTTGTCATATATGGCTTTAATTATGTTGAGATACTTTCCCTCTATACCTAACTTATAGAGGGTCTTTGTCAAGAATGAGTACTGAACTTTATCGAATGCTTTTTCAGCATCTATAGAGATGATCATATGTTCCTTGTGTTTGACTTTATTAATATGGTGTATCACATTTATTGATTTGCATATGTTGAACCAAACTTGCATCCCTGGGATGAATCCCACTTGATCGTGGTGAATAATTTTACGTATGTGTTGCTGTATTCTGTTTGCTAGTATTTTAGTGAGGATTTTTGCATCTATATTCATCAAGGATATTGGCCTGTAGTTTTCTTTTTGGGTTATATCTTTACCTGGTTTTGGTATCAGGATGATGTTTGCTTCATAGAATGAGTTTGGGAGATTTGCGTCCGTTTCAATCTTTTGGTATAGTTTGTGAAGAATCGGTGTCAATTCCTCTTTGAATGTTTGGTAAAATTCTGCTGTGAATCCATCTGGTCCTGGGCTTTTCTTTGTTGGGAGCCTTCTGATAACAGCTTCAATCTCCTTTATTGTTATTGGTCTGTTCAAATTTTCTACGTCTTCATGGTTCAGTTTTGGGAGCTTGTGTGTGTCCAGAAATTTATCCATTTCCTCCAGATTTTCAAACTTGTTGGTGTATAGTTAGTTGTTTATAGTAGTCTCGAATGATTCCTTGTATTTCAGATGAATCAGTTGTAATATCGCCTTTTTCATTTCTAATTTTTGTTATTTGAGTCTTCTCTCTTCTTTTTTTTGTTAGCCATGCTAATGGTTTGTCAATTTTATTTATCTTTTCAAAAAACCAACTTTTAGATTCGTTGATCTTTTCAATTGTTTTTTGGTTTTCAATTTCATTCAGTTCTGCTCTGATCTTAATGATTTCTTTCCGTCTGCTAACTTTAGGTTTGGATTGTTCTTGTTTTTCTAGTTCTTTAAGGTGAAGTGTTAGGTTGTTCACTTGCCATCTTTCCATTCTTCTGAAGTGAGCGTTTAATGCAATAAATTTCCCCCTCAATACTGCTTTTGCAGTATCCCACAGGTTTTGGTATGATGTATCATTGTTTTCATTAGTTTCAATAAACTTTTTGATTTCCTGCTTGATTTCTTCTTGGACCCATATGTCATTAAGTAGAATGCTGTTTAATTTCCATGTGTTTGTATAGTTTCCAGAGTTTCGTTTGTTATTAATTTCTAGTTTTAAACAATTGTGGTCTGAGAAAATACATGGGATAATTCCAATTTTTTTGAATTTGTTGAGACTTGATTTGTGACCTAATATGTGATCTATCCTGGAGAATGATCCATGTGCTGATGAGAAGAATGAATATTCTGAGGTTGTTGGATGGAATGTTCTGTAGATATCTGCCAATTCCAATTGGTCTAGAGTCTTGTTTAGATCTTGTGTTTCTCTACTGATTCTTTGCCTAGATGATCTGTCTAATATTGACAGTGGGGTGTTCAGGTCCCCTGCTATTATGTTATTAGTGTCTATTTCCTTCTTTAGGTCTAATAGAGTTTGTTTTATAAATCTGGCTGCTCCAACATTGGGTGCGTACATATTTATGATTGTTATGTCTTCTTGATGGATCAGTCCTTTTATCATTAAGTAGTGTCCCTCATTGTCTCTTTTTATGGTTTTTAGTTTAAAGTCTATTTTGTCAGATATAAGAATAGCCACTCCAGCTCGTTTTTCTTTTCTGTTTGCATGGTAAATCTTATTCCATCCTTTCACTCTTAGTCTATGTGAATCTTTATGGGTGAGGTGGGTCTCTTGTAGGCAGCATATATTTGGGTCCTCCTTTTTAATCCAGTCAGCCAGTCTGTGTCTTTTGATTGGTTAATTTAAGCCTTTTACCTTAAGAGTTGTTATCGAAAGGTGTTGATTTATTCCTAGCATTTTATTGGTTGTTTGGTTGTCTTAGGTGTCTTTTGTTCCTTGCTTTCTGATTTACTGTTTGGTTTCTTTGTTTGTTGGTTCCTTAGGTTGTAGATAGTGTTTTTGTTAGCTTGTTTTCTCTTCATGAATGCCATTTTTATTATACTAGTGGGTTTAGATTTCTCTTGGGTTTTTATGGCAGTGGTAGTTATTTTTCAGGAACCAAACCCAGTACTCCCTTGAGGATTTCTTGTAAGGGTGGTCGTGTGGTAGTGAACTCCCGCAGTTTTTGTTTGTCTGAGAAATATACTATTTGCCCTTCATTTCAGAAGGATAGCCTTGCAGGGTAGAGTATTCTTGGCTGCCAATCTTTGTCTTTTAGTATTTTGAATATATCATCCCATTCCTTTCTAGCTTTTAGGGTTTGTGATCAAAAGTCTGATGTTAGCCTGATTGGGGCTCCCTTATAGGTGATTTGAAGCTTCTCTCTTGCAGCTTTTAAGATTCTCTCTTTGTCTCTGAGTTTTGCCAATTTGATTATAACATGTCTTGGAGAAGGCCTTTTTGGGTTGAATATGTTTGGAGATCGTTGAGCTTCCAGGATCTGAAGATCTGTGATTTTTCCTATACCTGGGAAGTTTTCTGCCACTATTTTGTTGAATATGCTTTCAATGCAATCTCCATTTTCCTCCCCTTCTGGAATACCCATGACTAGGATATTTGAGCGCTTAACGTTGTCTGATATCTCTCTCAGATTTTCTTCAATGTCTTTGATTCTTTTTTCTTTCTTTTTGTCTGCTTGTGTTATTTCAAACAGCCCATCTTCAAGCTCAGAGGTTCTCTCTTCAACTTCAACAAGCCTGCTGGTTAAACTCTCCGTTGTGTTTTTCATTTCGCTGAATAACTTCTTCAGTTCAGCAAGTTCTGCTACATTTTTTTTCAGGACATTGATTTCCTTGTACATTTCCTCTTTCAGGTTCTGTATACTTTTCCTCATTTTTATTAACTTTTGGTGGTGTACTTTCTTGATTTTTTGTATTTCTGGTGTCTTTTTTTTGGTGTTTATTCATTGTGGCAGGGGGTTTCACAGTCCACCGGTTTGAGACTAATGACTAACTAGGATGTTGCTGTGGTTGCCAATTTGGTATGGCTCCCTCCGTGACTGCTCAGTTGGCCTCTAGTGCCTCGTGTGTGTGGTTGCCTCGGATCTTGGGCTTCTCCGGGGAGCCACCTTTCTGGTCAGCTTGGACTCTGCTGGGCTGGTGGATCACGTACCACAGTGTGTGTGATCTCTGCTGAGCTTTCACTTCCCGTGCAGGACTTCTCCCTGTTCCGCGTGCTCTGGCCCAGGCTGTTGGATTGTGCAGTGGCGACCCCACAGGGTGTGTGGTTTCTGTCAAGTCTCCGCCTCCCTGGCCGCACGTCTCCCCACTCTGTGCGCACTGGGCTGGGCTGGGACGTGTCTTCTGCAACCCTCGTCTATCAGCTGGGCCTTCAAAACCCTGCTCGGCACCGCCTCGCCCAGGAAGTCTACCAGGTTTCTGGTAGGCACAGACGACCGGTCTCTCTGGGTGCCTTTGTAGCACTGTGTAGATCTTTCTCGGGACTTGTTCACCTTTGTATCCCCCCGGCATGGACCGAGTCTAGCACCTGCCTGCAGTCAGCTGTCCGGCAGGTTCAAGCGGACTTGGGAACTCTCCTACCACACTATTCCCAACCAGGAATTGGTTAGGCATTTTTCCAAACTGGTGGCTGCAGAGATGGTATCTGCCTCCCGGTAACAGGAAGTTTACCGGGGGCCAGAGTCCAGGGTGTGGTGGAGTGACAGTTGGCCCCACCCATACTTTCTTGCCCTCCCAACACTGGCCAGGGATGCCCCACACCACCAGCCCTGCCAGAGAACCATGGAGGGAGTGGGAGGGGAGGCCAGCCCACAGGTCCCGGGAAGTCCTGCAATGGGGCAAGCAAGTGGGAAGCCTCAGTGAGGAGTCGAGCCGGGCCGGAGCTGCCAGCACCTGGGAAAATGGAAGCAACCCTGGGGCAGTGAGTGGCCCAGTGATGCAGGTGGAAGCTGGGTGGGCATCAGCCCCCCCGAGCAGGGCCGGGCCAGGGGTCACTCACAGGGCTGTGCCAGGTCGGGCGCTCACTCTCTGCCTCTGGTTTGTCGCCTTCCCCATTCTTGGCCACCACCGCCTCGGGCTGCTCGCTCGGTCCCGCGGCGTGGCTCGGGCGCTCCCAGGAATCTTCTTTTACGCCTGCCTGGAAACCTCGAATCATGAATAGGGCAGCTGGCCGCCTTCAGCGCGGCCCCGGCCTCCGGGATCCTGTCTGCATCCACAGCAGCCCTGGTGCCGTGTTCCCTGTTTAGATACTCGCTTTTGCAGCTAAGAAACAGTTCTTTTCCTGCTCCATTCTTCAAAGCTATTGCCTGTAAATGAGGTAGCCTCTCCTGCCGAGGGCAAAGTGGCGGTCAGCCCCCATGACCAGCCACCAGCTGCGGTCCTCCCTTAAGAGATGGCAAGAGGAAGGTCCACAAGTTTCCCTGCTGCCTGAGGCCCAATGGCCACCTTTTCCTTCTCAGCTACTCCGCGCCACCCGCCGCAGCCACCGCCATCTTGAAACCGGACCTCTGAATTGCCCCCTCTCTCATTTCTGACAAATTATGCCCTCTCTCTTTTTTTCTTAGGCTGGCTAGAAGCTTATCAATTTTATTGATTTTTTCAAAGAATCAGCTTTTGGTTTTCTTGGTTTTCTGTTTTCAATTTATTTGATTTCTGCTTTATTTTTATTGTTTCTTTTATTCTGCTTACTTTGAATTTAATTTGATTTTCTTTTTCTAGTTTCCTAAGGTGGAAACTTAAATGATTGATTTTAGATCATTCTTCTTTTCTAATATATTCATTCAATGCTATAAATTTTCCTCTAAGTACTATTTTCACTGTATCCCCTAAATTTTGATAAATTGTGTTTTCATTTTCATTTAGTTCAAAATATTTTTACACTTATTTTGAGGTTTCTTCTTTGACCCATGTATTATTTAGAAATGTGTTCTTTAATCTCAAGTATTGGAGATTTTTCAGCTTTTTGTTACTGATTTTTAGTTTAGTTCCATTGAAGTCTGAGAGCAGGCATTGTATGATTTCTATTCTTTTAAATTTGATAAAGTATGTTTTATGGCCTAGAATGTGGTCTATCTTGGTGAATGTTACATGTGAGCTTGAGAAGACTATTCTGCTGTTGTTGGATAAAGTAGTCTAATAATGTTCATTATATCCAGTTGATTGACAGTGCTGATTAGTTCAATTATATCCTTACTTATTTTCTGCCTGCTCTATCCATTCATCTCTGACAGAGAGGTGTTAAAATCTCCGACTATAATAGTGTATTCACCTATTTCTCCTTGCTGTTTTATTATTTTTTGCCTATCATATTTTGATGGTCTGTTGTTAGGTGCATATGCACTAAGAATTGTTGTCTTCTTGGAGAACTGACCTTTTTGTTCTTATATAATGCCCCTCTTTATCCCTGATAACTTTTCTTGCTCTGAAGTCTGTCTTCTCTGAAATTAATAGAGCTATTCCTACTTTGTTTTGACTAATGTTAGAATAGTATATCCTTCTCTGTCCATTTTCTTTCAATCTATATGTGTTTTTATATTTAAAGTTGGTTTCTTGTAGATAACATATATTTGGATCTTATTTTTTTATTCTCTCTGATACACTCTGTCTTTTAATTGGTACATTTACACCATTGACATTCAAACTGATTACTGATATAGTTGGATTAATGTCTATCAAATTTGTCAGTGTTTTGTTCTTGTTGCCCTTGCTTTTGTGTGTATTTTTGTGGTTCACTCATTTTCTTCCTTTTGTGGTTTTGAGTCTTTTATATGATCCATTTCTTTCTCTTCTTTCTAAGCATATCAGTTATACTTTGGGGGTTTTAGGTTTGTTTTTTGGGTTTGTTTGTTTGTTTGCTTGTTTTTACTTTAGTGTTCACCCTAGAGTGTGCAATATATGTTTACAACTAATCCAATTCACTTTCAAATAACAGTACGAGTATAACAATAAAACAATTCGCAGGTAGTGCTAGTACAATGCAATAACAAAATAATCCTAATTCCTTCTTCTCATCCTTTGTATCATTCCTGTTATTCGTTTTACTTCTTCATAAACAATATGAAATACATAGTTCACTTATGTGTGCTATGTATTCATGCATAATTGAATACAGTGTTATTATTATTTTGAACAAACTGTTACTTGTTAGACCAATTAAGAATAAGAAAACAAAAGTTTTTGCTTTGCCTTCACTTATTTGTTCTCTAATGCTCTTCTTTCTTTACGTAGCTTTGATTTTCCAATCTCTGTTAGTTTTCTTCTCTCCAAAGAACTTCTCTTAACATTTCCTGTAAGGCAGGTCTGCTACAACAAATTTCCTCTATTTTTGTTTGTCTGAGAAAGTCATTATTTCTCCTTTACTTTTGAGGGATAATTTTGCAGGGTACAGAATTCTAGGTTGGTGGAGTTTTATCTCAAAACTTTAAATATTTCACTCCACATTTTTCTTGCTTATATTATTCCTGAAGAGAAGTCAGATGTAGTTCTTATCTTTGCTCCTTTATAGGTATGGTTGTTAACCTCCTCCCCGCCCCAGCTTCTTTCAGGATTTTTTACTTATCTTTGATTTCCTGTAGTTTGAAAATGATATGCCTTGGTTCAGGGGGGTCCCCCCCCCCTTTGTCATTTATCCTACTTGATGTTCTCTGAGCTGCCTGGATCTGTGGTTTGACGTCTGACGTTAATTTGGGGAAATTCTGTCATTGCTGTTTCAAATATTTCTTGTTTCTTTCTCTATTTCTTCTTCTGGTATTCTCATTATGCATATGTTATACCTTTTGTACGTGTCCCAATGCTCTTGGATATTCTGTTCTGTTTTTTTCTGTCATTTTTTTCTTTTCAGTTTTGGAGGTTTCTATTGAGATACCTGAAGCTCTGATTCTTTGCCAAGCTTTGTCCAGTCTTCTAATAAGCCTATCAAAGGCATTCTTCATTTCTGTTACAGTGTTTTTGCTCTACCGTTTTTGTTTGTTTGTTTGTTTGTTTGTTTGTTTTGGTTTTTTGGGGCCTTTCTTAGAATTTCCATCTCTCTGCTTACATTATCCATCTATTCTTGCATGCTGTCTGCTTTATCCATTAGGACCCTTAGCATTCTAATCATAATTGTTTTAAATTCCTTGTGTGATCATTCCAACAACACTGCCATATCTCAGTCTGGTTCTGATGCTTACTCTATCTCTTCAAACTGTGTTTTTTTTGCCTTGTACTATGTCTCATAATTTTTATTGATAGACATGATGTACTAGGTAAAAGGAACTGCTACAAATAGGCCTTTAATAATGTGGTGGTAAGGCATGGGAGAAGGGGAAGCATTCTATAGTCCTGTGATTAATTAGGGTTCAGTCTTTTAGTGAGCTTGTGCCTCCAGATTGTGACCTTCACAAGTGCTTCTCAGTTTTTTTTTTTTTTCAATCTTAGGTGGGATAGGATGGCTAAAGCCAGCTGGAGTTGGGCTCTAGCTCAGATAGGCTCCGATAAAAGCCCAGTATTTTAGGCTCTTGTTAATTTCTCCTGAGAAAAGACTTGTTAAGATATTTCAAAATTGCCTCTTGGTTCTCCCCTGTTGGAAGCACCATGGCACATTTCTCTGACATTCACTGTGAACTCACAAAAGTATGGGGACCCCCGATGACTGCGTCTGCTGGAGTTTTTATCTCTCAGACTTGTGCACCCTAAGCCTTCAGCAATTCCTCCGTTACAGTTTGCCATACCCTGGCACTGGTTTCTGCAGAGGTTTCTACTACAGTAAGTTGTGCTTTTCTGTGTTTACCTGTCAGTCTTTCCAGTTTTGGGGTCAGAGGTTTGCCTTGTGATTTCACCTCTCCTACAGATCTAAGACAAGTTGTTGATTTTTCAATTTTTTCAACTTTTTACTTGTGAAGACAGAGTGGCAACTTCCAAGCTTCTTACATGCCAGACCAGAAACTAGAAACTGCACATAGTTTTAAAACTCAAATAATTCAACAAATTTTATTAAATCACAATTCCCAATGTCACTTTTTCCCTTCCAAATTTCCACTCTCTAGGGAAAGTAGTAAGTGTTTATATTAAGAGGTGAGATAGACTAGTTATCCACCTTAATAGTTGTTATTCTGGTAATTAGCTCAATATTTCTAAACAGCATGCTTATTTTGTTTCTTGACTTTTTTCAGGTTAAATATTATTTATTGAGTTTTTCCAATGGAAGATGAGTATTTAACTCTCTTACATCACACACACACACACACACACACACACACACACACACACTCTCTCTCTCTCTCTCTCTGCCTTTAATTGAATATCTAATCCTATTAATATAACTATAGTTAAATCAATATTCACTGTTTATACTATTTGATTATATGACTTTTTCAGCTGAACATGTAGTGTAATATGGTTATATTTCCTCGCTTGCTAATTTTTTGTAGTCCCTGGAGTTATTAATAGCTTCTTATTTGTTTAGTTTTCTATGTATATCTATCTCTTATTCATATCCAGACTTTCAAGTAGAACTATAAATACTCTCTCAAAACAGTCAAATTCAGGGTCGGTCGGCCCCGTGACTCACTCAGGAGAGTGTGGCACTGGTAGTGCCGAGGCCGTGGGTTCAGATCCTGTATAGGGATGGCCGGTGTGCTCACTGGCTGGGCGTGGTGCAGACCACACCGTGCCAAGGGTTGCGATCTCCTTACCAGTCAGAAAAAAAAAAAAAAAAAACAGTCAAATACATCTTGTAAAATGTCAGTTTCATTACTTCTTAGAGACTTCCCGCTTGGCCTCCTTAACCCTCTTGTGCCAATCTGAATTAATGCTTCTCTTGACCTGCTTCTCTGCTGTCATCCTGGATTGTCTCTTTACCACCAACCTGGGAATTCCCTTCATCTTTCCTCTGCGTTGGGTGCCTTGGGATATCTGGATCCTATGGCAACATCTTTCTGTTTACTTTTTCATTTAGAGAAGTACCTCCTCCAGTAGTTTCTTGAAAAAAGGTTGATGCAAGTTAATTTTTTTGAGAGCTTTCACACCTGACTCTTGCAATTAATTAGAATTTTAACTAAATATAGAATTCTGGTTGGTAGTCACTTTCCCTCAGCATTGTAAGGATTATCAATGGTATTGGATTGGTATTGGATTATCAATATAGCAATTTTACCTAATTCAGTAATTAGTTTAATTCAATTAAACTAGATGATTCTGTTTGATTCTCAACAATGGAAATGCAGGATTATATAGGAGGGTATATTCTTCCTTTCCACCCCACAAGGCATTAAGCCACAGATACATTACACAGACACTTAGTTCCCGAGCATGACTTGGGCTTCAAGGACAACAGGGAGTTCTTCTGAAGGAGAATGCAGATGATAGCAAAGTAGACAACAAGTTGTCTAATGCATTTATCTGGTAAGCCAGCTTTGCAGTCAGTCTACGTACTTTGTGTATAGAAAATTTGGGGTTGCTCTTCTGGCATCTTCTTCTAACTGTATTTATATTTCGGCGACATCAAAAAGTGCTCTAGCTGCCATCAGGTGCAAGGTGCCACAATACAAGGAGAATGAGGAAGTGGGGTGAAGAGAAAGATTGTTCAGTCAGGGACTGAACCACCTTATTAATCACAACTTTGCAGAAGCAAGGAAATGATTTGGGTAAAACATCAGTGACCCAAGCAGAAAAAGAATTTCCCGTAAGGGAGAACAGGATAGAAACACTTCTCTTGCCAGACCATTCTTTCTCTTTCCTTTCCTCTTTTTAGATTATGGATGCACTGACTAGAGAAAGAAATGTTCTTCCTCAGTGCACTCATGAAACAAGGTCTCTAACCAGGCCCTTCATTATCCCTTAAAAAAGTTAGAGAAACCACAAATTTTATGACTGTACTCTTTCAGCAAACATTATGGAAGTAGTTTAAGTACACTTGATATCTTTAACATTTTTTTATGAGATTCCCTTAAGTTTTTCAAAATAAAACTTGTGTTAGCAACCTGGCTATTCTGGGAGACAGCCTTGCTCCCCCAACCAGTGTGAGTGACCAGAGCACGTTCCACTGCGATGGGGCAGCCTGGAGTGCTGGAGATCACCACCTCTGGGGACAGATAAGTTCCAATTCTGGCTCTGTCATTTATGAGCTGGTTGATTTTGTTTGAGTGTGTGAATTTACATGTCCTTTCAGCAGCAACTGAAAGCTATGTAACTTAATTGCTTCCTTTTTTCGTCTCAGTTTTTAGAAAACTTGAAGCTAAATCCAGCACTTCATTGTATCAGTTGACTCATTTGTTTCCTTAGATGATCTTTACTTTGATTGCCAATGTCTCATTTTGTATTTCAGTTTCTATTTTAAGCCAGATAAAGTCATTATATATGAATCTAAAATAATTTTTATAACCTTAGTGCTTCTATAAACTTTCACTAATCTAGGCTGACCTGTCTCTAGGTGGCTCTTGATGCTGTTTTACTATCTCTGACAATTTTTGCTAGATGAGTGGCATGATGTGCTGATTTCATTTAATTTTATTTTCTCCTTTTATAGAAAAGTGGGTGAGTACTGATATTTAAAATTCTGATTTTTAAAGTTATTGAGTTTGCTAAAAATTAATGCAAAAGGAGAAGCACATGAGCTTACATATTTTTTATTTCCTATCAGAAGAAATTGTGGAAGTTCATAAACTAATGAATTTGACGTAGAACTGCCATCAATAATTTACTTCTATTTCTTCTAAGTACATGTGAAATTCATTTAACAAGCATTTATTGAGTACTCCTGAGTGCCAGACCTGTACTAGTCTCTCAGAATACAGACAAAAAAGTAGATCTTGTTTCTGAAAGATATCACAGTCTAGTGGGAAAAACAAATAAGAAAATAAGCAAATACAGTAACGTGTCATAAATGCCATAGTAAAATGCTATGGGAATATGGAATAGGGCCAACTGTTTCTAACATCAACTGATTTTTAAATGGTTTTGAATATGTTTAGCTTTTGGAGATACCAGTTTTTCAAAGCAGTCGAGCCTACTTATTCTTTTAATGGCAATGTAAGAGAATTCCAGCTATTCCACATCCTCACTAGCACTTGCTATTACAAATCTTCATTTTAGCCATTCTGTTGATATGTCATGGTATCTCATTGTGGTTTTAATTTGCATTTCCCTAATGAGTAGATGTCGGTGAAAGCAACAGGTGGGGAAGGGTGTAGGGGAAAAAAGACATTAAAGTCAGAGAGACCAAACTGTACAAGGAGACAGAGAGGCTAGAGATAATAACGAGCATGGGAGGTGCAGAAGATGGCAAGAGATGAGGCAAGAGAGAGCTCAAGGAGGAGGATGAATAGCTTTGCACAGCACACTAAGAAGGCTGAACTTCTCCTACAATTACTGGAATGCTAGCCATGAAAGGTATTTAAGTAAGAGATAAATATAACCAGATTTATAGTTAAATGATCCCTCTGGCAACAGTGGGGAAGGCAAATTGGAGAAAGCAATGCTGGAGGAAACAGCAGGGAAAGGAGGTGAATAGGGCCTGAATAGAGGCAGTGACACCAAGGACAAGCAGAGAGGGTGATTTTAAGGGCCATTTAGACAATAGAGTCAGCAAGATTGGCTGAACAAGGGAAATGGGGAGAAGTGAGGAGGAGCCTGGTAGCTGGTTAGATGACGACAATATTTACCAACCTGGTGGACATGTTATATTTGAGGTGGTAGAACATGCAATTAGACAGATATTTTTTCTCATATACCTCACATACCTATTCCAGAAACCAAGCAGTGCGTCCTGGAGGTCTGATATCTCCTTGTCTTAGAAAAGAGTTGAGAGGATTTCGTTTTCAAAAAATTAATTCATAGGAGCACCAAAGTTATATTTATAAAGGGAGAAAAGGGGCCCTGGGAGTTGAGAGAAGAGATAAACATAAAACGCCATGGCCTTTGAGAGTGACAGAAAGGATTTCCTGAGGCAAATTCTGCATCAGTGAAGAGAGCTGCTATGAGAAACATCTATGTCTTTCCCAGAGCAGTGCCCCAAAGCTGGCAGAGGGCCAGTAGTCAAAGGCAACACCGTGTAGCAGAAAGCAAAAGTGCAGCATGCGGAATTCTGTAGACGACACGCTGGTCCTCAGCATGTGTAAGGTGCTTAAAGCCATGGAAAAGAGTGAGCTTACTCTAGGATTGCTGACACAGCGGAGGAGAAAAAGACCAAGACAATGGGAAACATCAGTGTTAAAAGGGTCAACGATGGAACCGGAGAAACCTAAAAAGAATATCCAGAAAGGGAAGAAGAGAACCAGCAAAGAGCAATGTCACGGAAACCAAGTAAAGGAAAGTTTCACGAAGCAAGGGGTCGATACAGTCAAGTGCCAGAAAGAGAAGTTAAATACGGTGAGGATTTTAAAGAGTTATAAAGTCACAAATGGCTGCCAGAGCCATTTCATTAGTTTGATGGGATATAATCCTAATTATGAAGCTCTTTAAAGTAAATGAGCAATGAAGAAGGAAAGTGAATGCTTTATATTCTTTTCTAGGTGTTAATACGAACTGGGTGTGGTGTTGATAACACCAAGTCCAGGATTAAATCCCTGTACTGGCCGGCCATGAACACACACACACACGCACGCACGCACTCACGCACACATGCACAGACACGCATACGCACACACACGCACGCACGCAGACGCACACACACACGCACACGCACACACACTATGAAGTGGGAAATACATAGGGTGATCTCTAAGAGGGATTACAAGTTTGGGAGAAAGAATTGTTCTTTAATATGGTGGAAACTGAAGCATGCTAAAAGGCTATGGAGAAGTCAAAGGTAGTAGATTTTTTAAATGGGACAGACAAGAGGCTACGTAGAAACGGAAGCATCAGAAGGAAAAATCAAGGGAGAAATCTAAGGAAGAGGAGATTGTCAAGTATATCAACTGCTTAAAAAACTTCAAGAAACATAAGCACAGTTTTATTTGGCAATTAGGACATAAGTAAGGGTTTTTTGAAAGGTTCAATTAAGTGTTGGAAACAGAAGCAAGAGTACAAGTTCCTTGTACTGAGAATTGAAGGATGTATAGGAACTGAAAACAAAGTTTAAGACTATATTTTCACAATACTTGGCTGTGATGAGAAGAAGATAAGTAAATTCTTTAAAATTTCTTATCATCTCTGGTATGCCTATGGTCTCCTCTGAGTGGCCAGTAGAGAAGTGGCCTTCTCTATTGGACAGAGGTGGGCACTAAACCAAGGGAGGTGAACCTTATGGGCACAGCTGTCAATCAATGTGTCAATCAATGCACCCAAAGTTATACACAGTTTGCTTTCACTTGAAAGCAAAGAACATTTTTCTGGGATAAAAAAGTCTACTCACAGTTCAATGACAAATACACAGTGACTCTATTGGAAGAGATTCTTACTTGTTTTCAGAGTTGTGAAACACTCCTTTTATTCTTGGAGCTTAATTAATCTCCATAGTAATTAGCCAACAAAATAATGTTCAGACATAGTATTTGTTAGATTGCCTTTCAAAAGTTATATCTTTCCTTTTCTGTATTTCCCATTATTTTGAACCATGAATAGAAAAGCAAAGGACTATTAAGGATTCCACAGACCAAATGCTCTAGTTTACACCATCATGATCTAAGAATATCTTTAGTCAGTCAATACAATTTTTTTAAAAAAACTAATACATTAACAATCATTAATGAAGTCTACCTTATTTTTGTACCTTTTTTGGTGTAATTTATAGGCATAGTTCAAATCGATTTACTCATTCTGTAAGCATGGACTCCTATAATTATGTCCTTAAAACTAACCAGGATTTTCAAAAGTCAAGTATAACCATGGGCTGTGGCTTTTATTAGTCACAGCCTCCGGAAGTGTTGATTCAGCTGAGCAGGAAGCAATAGGACTCACTCTGACTTAGTTAATAGTCATGTGAGGAAGAAGGTTGCAGAACTGGGTAGAAGATGAAAAAAGATAAGCAAATGTTTAAAAGAATTACATTAAAAAATACTTTTTATTAGGGTTAGGAAAGTTACATGTATTTTTCTTATGCTGTAATGTATTCAGCTTAATAATGAGTTACGAAATTTACAGCATTCTGTTAATGATATCTGAGCAGAGCAAGGGCAGGGAAGAAATCACCAAGCATGACTGTTGGCAACTGGTGATAAATACTTTTGCACCATTTAAAAATATTTAATGCCCTCTGCCTTTGTTGTGCAAGGGTACGACCATTTCATTACCATTTTTCAAATGTTACTAAGCAAGTAGCCAAGTTGCCATGTCTGTGTACTAGAGCTGAAGAAAAGAAAACCATTATTATTGAAAATTCTCAAACAAGGTAATGTTCATGAATTTGGAGACACCCTGCCTTTCTGAATACTTGAAATTATTCTTAATTTTTTTTAACCATATATAAGCAAAAGCCAAAGCAACCTTGAGATGAAAATTTCAGTTTTAAGGATCTTTTGGGTATGGATAGACATAACCTGTCTGAGAGAACAGGTCTTTTCTGCCCATTTTGTAAATCCCACCACCATCCCAACTCACGTACTTCAAAGCCTAACACAGTGCCTGATATTGATTCCTGTGCTGTACAGAGTATTGGTGATACGCAGCATCTATGAAAAGATTGCTCCAGTGTTGTCTTTGGGGTTTTCTTCCACATTATGGCACCTATTTATCAGCTTTAGATGGTTCCAAATCTTAACTTTACCAAAAGGTGTCAATAAAAGTTTATTATACAACAATCAGGACTCATATTCCTTCCTCAAATGGCCCTTCAATGATTGTTGAATAAACATCAAAGAGTTGTAGTTGTCATGACATCCAAGTTTGTGCAAGTGGATAACAATCACTGTGTTAGAACAAATTCCCAGCTGAGAGCAAGTGGAAGACACCATCAATTATAAGATATATTCTAATTTTATACATGTCAAAATATAAAAACAAACAGAAAAGACAATTATCTTCAATATGTATTTTAAAATCTAGAAAAAGAGAAGGAGGAGAAGGAAAAGGAGAAGGAGAAGAGAAAGATTACTCTAATAATCCAGGCAAGAACTAAGGCACAAGCAGTGGAGAAAGAGAGAGAAGGAGTTGGATATAAGGCATATTTAGAAATTAGAATCAATAGGTCTCAGTACTGATGGGAAGCTAAGAATAAGGGCACCAAAGAAATAGAGGATAACTCTAAAGTTTCTATGTCATATATCTGGACAGGTAGCAAAGAAAGTATTAAGGGAAAAAGTTAGTTTATTTTTGTATACACTGAATTTGAGGTTTCATTTGACATCTAGATAGAGATGTCCAGCAGGCAGTTAGATACTAAAATCTGAGGCTAAACAGAGTTGCCTAGCCTGCAGATATAAAATCAGGAGACATCAGCCTATGGTACTGAATAATACTGCCCAATAACATACCATTGAATTTAAAACAAACACACACAAACAAAACCTAAACTAGGAAGTACTATATTGGTAAGTATTCAGTTACAAAGAACAGAATTCACTGTAGTTAGTTTAATAGGAAAGGGATTTATTACAAAATGTTAACTGGCTTACTTAGGAAGACTAATGAAAAAGATTCTATCCTAAGCTTCTAGAAACAATTCCCAAAGCCATACTGCAGAACTGAGCAGCTAAAGGAACTGCTGCCTCTAAAACAATCAGGAATCTGTAAAATCAGCAAAGTGTTTGCCACATCGCAAACTACTGTTACAGCTACTTGCTACAAAAATATATCATGTTCATTAAAGTCTCCACCAGCAAAAAAAAAAAAAAAAAAAAAAAGGCCCCCCATGCTTTGAGTCCCTCCTTCTAAATTAGCTCCAAATCTGTCTCACACAATGTATCTCTCTGATAGTCAGAACTTACATTGCATCCAGGACTCTAGGGCATTTGAAAACTATTTTGCTTTGTTTCATTTTGGCTTTGTTTGTTGAGCTTCCTGTCTTCCCATTTCAGTTCAGCTTCTTTCTAATATGTGAGCAGTCAGTAAGGACAGAAGGGAGTCAGAGTGGGGCACACAGCGAGCACACAGCAATGGGAGCGAGTGGGAAAAGAAATTTCGAGAAAAAGGAAGGAGTGATCAACAGTGTTAGAAGCCACTACAAAGTGAACAGTTTAAACAGCTAGATAAGATCTAAAGAGTGTCTTAGAGAGTTAGCAAAAACAAAATCTTTTGGTGACCTTGGTAAGAGCAGTTTTGGTGAAGTGGTCACAAAAGATGTTTGTCTGAAATGGGTTACAAGGTAAATGGGAAGACAGACTGATTTCGAGGAGTTTATCCTCTTAAATATAAAGTAACCTATTAGGGCCTGAGCTTCCTCATCTGGTAAAATGGATTTATCCACACCATGTACATTTGTTATAAGTGTAATCTAGTGTGGTCATGCTTTCACCACTACAGCAGACAACAAAAAATCAACCTCACTTTTTTTGCACCTGTGATCTCCTCAAGCTCTTCCTGAGTGTTGGGGCTTGGAAGAACTCCTTCACTCACTCACTGCTTCCAGCTTCTTACAAATAGAGAGCAGACTCATGAGACCGATGGATATCGAAGTATTAGCTTTATTACTGATACAGCTGGAATGAAGAAAATAGTTTGGGCTTGAAGCCAAAATGTCTTTTCCCCGGAACTGAAGTCGTACTCCCAGCCAGGCAGAGGAGCTAGAAGGGGCACACTGCCCGATCTACTAACCACATGAGAGACAAGACATAAGAAAGGCCCCAGCCCTTACCCATTTTGGGGACATACACGAGGACAAGAACTAAGCAATAATGGCATACACAAGCAATGACCCTGCTGGCAGGAAAACATGAGGGAGAACCAAGAAAGGAATGGAGCGAACAGTGGATGTTTCCTTTATGGTACTTCTCTGAGACTATGAAAGTGTTTCCAGAAACCAGAGAGAAAGAGAGGAGTTCTCCATACCTGAGGGCTGCAGGCATCTCTCCCTGCCCACAAACAAGATGACTGTCACCTCACAGTCCACATATGGAGGAAGAGGAACATGGCCAGGTTGGAGGACGGCTCTCCTCTCCTGCACTCTACATTTACCACAAAAGCCCACAGGTAGAGGGATTGGGTACTAGCCTGACCCGACAGCCTTCATCACACCAATCACAGCAGACTAATAAGTAGATTCAGTTGTTCAAGCAGACACAAAACAATTATGGTAGGTACAGAGATAAGGAGATACCCAGACTCCCTCTTAAGGAAGGACTTGCTGCCCATCCACGATGAGTGAAACAACAGTCTTCAGCTGATGTATTTTTCAGAGTCTGTGTAAATTTCAGAGAGCCTCCTCACCTGATCTTGCACCGTCCCCAGCAGCCTGTATCCAGTGGCAAATTGGAGCAGGGATACAAAATTCTGGCCCTTTTGGTCAGCTCTACTGAGCAATATTTGGCCCAGAGCATGCACCTGCGTTTGCTGAGGCTTTCTTGGGCCTGCAATTCAGTTCATCTTTCCCTTCATCCTGCTTCTTCTCCTTTCCTTTTACAGATGCTTATCTCTAATAAATAATTTGCATCCCAAACTCCATCTCTGTGTTGACTTCCAGACAATCCCACCTAAAACAACAGTGTAGGGCAAATAAAGATTAAGTTCATGGTAAACAGTTATTCCCTGTTACCTCCCCAGAAAACGAGGCTGCCAGACCAGCTTTCATGAGGAGTCTGTCTCCCCTCTCCCTGTAACCTGTACCCCAACCTCTCCGCCTCACTTCAATTTCACATTCCCCATTACCCTCTCTCCCCCTCAAGACTCAGTTTATTGACTCAACTCACCTCCTTCAGAAAAATCTGTTTCATCCTGAACTAGGCTGTGCCACCCCTGGATCCATCCTATATTCACTATCAAATGCAAAGCTTCATGACTTTCAGTCAGCTGCTTGTCAACACTCTCTTCTGTCAATCATCACCAGCCTCGGAAGGTGTAGAACAGAAGGGCTTGGTTCAAACTGAGCTACAGTGACCACGAGAGCTCTATATCCAGTTTGGGGTTTCCCCGAGGGATAACTGTGACTTATCCATTGGCCTTATCCATTGCCTAAGACAGAAACACTCCTTACCAAGGTGAGCCAAACAGGGTCTAATCTCATACTGAGAAAACAGTCATTCTCCTATCAGCATGGTGTTGCCCTTCTCCCTTCTGGAACAATGGACTTGCATTTCCTGTCCTGTTTGAGCCAAACTACACCACACAAAAAAATTGTCAGTTTTCAATAGCTGATTGATTTGCCATTCAGATGGAGTGGAGTCAGCTCTGTGCTGGCTCTAATTAAACTCTTTCTATTTGGGGGAACCAGCAGAGGCTAGGGGAGTTGCCAGATTTCCCTGCTACTCTAGGATCGGAATTAATATAAACAAAGGACATAGCACAGTGCCTGAGTCATAATAAGTGCATTTTAATTGTTTTTTGTTTTTAAAGGTGAATAAGTCAAACTGTCTTTATTTGCAAATGACATGATCTTGTACCTAGAAAATTTAGAGGGATCCACTAAAAAACTATTAGAACTAATAAATGAGTACAGCAAAGTTTCAGGACGAAAGATTAATACACAAAAATCAATTTTGTTTCTATACACTTGCAACGAACACACCAAAAATGAAATTAAGAAAACAATTCCATTTACAATAGCATCAAAAAGAATAAAATACTTAAGAATAAATTTAACAAAAGAAGTACAAAATTTACACTCTTTAAAATATAAAACATGGTTGAAAGAGGTTAAAGAAGTCTTAAACAAATGTAAAGTCATCTCATGTTCATGGGTTGAAAGACTTAATATTGTTAAATGGCAGTACTCTTCAAATTGATCTATAGAGTGAATGCAATCCCTATCAAAATTCCAGACTGACAACCTATTCTTAAATCCATATGGGAATACCGGGGGCCCATAAGAGTCAAAGCAACTTTGAAAACAAAAAACAGAGCTGGAGGACTCATACCTCCGAATTTCAAAACTCACTACAAAACCTACAGTAATCAAGACAGTTTGGTACTGGCATCAGGTTAGACATATTAGATAAGTGAAATAGAATCAAAAGTCTAGAAATAAACCCTCACATTTACAGTCAATTGATTTTCAGAAAGGATGCCAAGACAAATTCAATGGGGAAAGAAAAGTCTTCTCTATAAATAGTGCTGATATGACCTACAAAAAAACGAAAACAAAAACAAAACAGTTAGACTCTACTTCATACCATAGAAGTCTTTGATCCTATTTATGTAAAAGCTAAAAAAATAATCTTCTTAGAAGAAAACACAGAGGTAAATCTTCATGACCTTGGATTGGGCAATGGTTTCTTAGAAATGACACCAAAAGTATAAACAAAAGAAAAAAATAGATATATAGGATAGCATAGAATTCAATCGAAAAAAGTTCAAGAAAGTAAAAATCAACTCATAAAATGGGAGAAAAATTTTGCAAGTCATTTATCTGTGAAAGACTTGTATCTAGAATAGATAAAGAACTCTTACAACTCAACAGTAAAAAAACAAAAAATCCAACTTTCAAAAGGATCTGAATAGACACTTTTCCAAAGAAGATAAACAAATAGCCAATATGCACAGGAAAACATGGTCATTAGCCATCAAAGAAAGCAAGTCAGGACCATAAGGAGATGCCATTTCATACCCATTATGATAGCTATAATCAAAAAGTCAGATAATAACAAGTGTTGGCAAGGATGTGAAAAAATTGGAACCCTCATTCACTACTGACAGCTTCTTGAGTTATTAAACATGGAGTTACCATATGATCCAGCCACTTCACTCCTAGGTATATATATATATATATCCAAGAGAAATGAAAACATACATCCACACAAAACCTTGCATGTGAATATTCATAGTAGCATTATTCATAATAGCCAAAAGGTAGATATAACCCGTATGTCCATCAACTGATGGATGGATAAATAAAATGTGATATATCCATATACTGGAATATTATTCAACCATAAAAAGGAAAGAAGAGCTGATACATGCTGCAATGTGGATGAACCTTAAAAACGTCATGCTCAGTGAAAGAAGCCAGAGACAAAAGGCCATTTATATGAAATTCCCAGACTAGGCAAATCCATAGAGAAAGCAGATTAGTGGTTTCCTAGGACTGGGGCAAAGGGGGTTTTGGGGTTATATCTTTGTGGCAATGAAAATGTTCTAAAATTGATTATAGTGATGGTTGCATAACTCTGTGAATATACTAAAAACCACTGAATTGTACACTTTAAGTGGGTGAATTGTATGGTACATGAATTATATCTCAATAAACATTTTTTTAAATGATGAACTTCTAACTTTAGTAATAGAAGTGGGAAAGGTTGTGAGTATAAATAAACTTATTGGTTGAAGTCAAAAGTTGAGGAAATTCCCAACTGAAAACCTCAACTTTGCCACTTAAATAGAAGGTAGAGCCATCTGCTAAGAAGTTGTTTGGAATCATATAATGGTATATCAGAGGTATAGACTGAAGAGGTGGTGCAGTTCCAGATAATGTCAAGTTCCAGTGTGTCATGAGAGTGGGTGGCTAAGGTAGAGAGGAGTGAAGGAAGTGACGAAGCTTAATACACCTCAAAAGTATTTGTTTAACTCTATCAAGGAATTACTTCCCTTGGTAGCACTGTATGAGACAGCATTAAGGCATTAATGCATTAAGGCATCAATCTAACTTTAAAAGTCTTATAAATTAACACTATATTTTCCTTAGGTAGTTTTTTTTTTTACTCTAAGTGGTGTATGAGTTTAAATGAAAACCATACTCAAGTTACCTCCCATCTATGGAGGAGAAAAGGAAAGAAAATGAAAAAGGGGTTTTCCAAGTGCACCATGATTCCACTAAGAATATAAAAACTACTTAGGAGAATAAGCATCTATAAATATCTAAGCAATACAATGAATAAACAAAAAAATAAATAAAATATTAAACACCTTTATCTACTGATTCAAGAACTCACCTAAGACCCTCCTCGTTTGCAGCCCCAAGGTCAGTAGAGTCAGTGTGAGGATTTCTTGGAAACCCAAAGGCTTTTTCCTCCTTACCCTACCCTAGGTCCAAAGGATCTTCTCAGATCCCAGCTAATCTTTCCATAGAGGCCACCATTCTCTCTCACCTAAGGGCTCCCTACACTCTCCCATTTCTTTTTTTTTTTTTTTTTTGGTCCTTTTTTTTTTTGTGACCACACTCAGCCAGTGAGCAAACCGGCCATCCCTATATAGGATCTGAACCCGTGGCGGGAGCGCCACTGCACTCCCAGCGCCGCACTCTCCCGAGTGAGCCACGGAGTCGGCCCAACACATACTCTCCCATTTCAAAATAAGCTTTGGAGTTGAGCATAATCTCCCCACTTCTACTGCCCCCAAACCAGTCCGCCTCTACTAACATACAGACATAGTAACAGTAAGAGTTCAAGGCAGGAAAGAGAAACCAATCTAATTATATTAAGCACAAAGGAATTTAATAAAAGGAATTGGGTGTTACAAGTTAACTATGATGACTGGAGAAGCTGGCCACCCAGGAATAACTCCCAGAACAATGCAGGGCTGACTGTCCAGGCAATCTGCTTGCTCTGCAACCATCAGAATGGTGAGCAATCAGTAGGCAGACGCTGGAACTGTTGAGCTCATGAACCTACAAGCGTAACTGTGTTCTAGAGATCGAAAAGTTAGGACCAGGAAGCTGCTGCTGCCACACCACAACTGCCTCTCAACACCCAGGACAGTAGAACACTTCAGAAAAACCTCAAAAATAGTCCAAAAAAAAAAAAAAAAATAGAAGGAAAGTGGCTTCTGTTTCACTTCTGCTTTCTATGTGTAAACGAAGGTGTATATAATAAATTCATCCAGAAGAGTCAGGGAAGTGTGGAATCCAGCTTTCCAGCCTCTGCAGTACAGGCAGACACCAAAAAAAAAGAGCTGGAAATGGCTGCTGAGTACCAATCAGCTATATTCAACGCACAAACATGCACACACAAATGCATGCACACGCACCACCCCAGATGACAAGATTATTGACTGGCCCTTTTTGTTATGTAAATTTTTCTGATAACCCTAACAAGAAATAGACAGCAAATAATATAAGAAATGTGGAAAATTACAAATTTCCAAAATTTCACATGCGATGTACAGTCTTGGTCTCTAAAGTTCCTGGTTACTGATTTCCTCTAAGGAATTAAGTGGATGTCCTATGGGCAGTCCTATGCTTTCAATTCTGTTGGGGTCCAGGATCACCAATGCTCTCTGGTACTCTATAATAAAGAGTCTGACTCTGATTTTGATGGTTGATGGCTGACAGCTTCCCAGCCCTTCCACTCCCCGTTCCCTTTGTGCCCCACCTCTGAGCAAGCTGGTAAGAAAGCCTGGACACTCCCTCCTTTGGCACTGATGGGAAGTTTAAAGCATGCAAACCTTGGACAGTATTAGGGAACTCTCATTACAGCCCCACCCCCTAACCTTTATAAGACTCCAAGCCAGACTCCCCTTCCTGATCTCTCAAGGTATTTTCAGACCTTCTTGGCACCCCGTCTGTTCTTTCTAGAAAGCCTCATTATGTGAGTAATAAGCCTTCCATACCCTCTTGGTCCATGTGTGGTATCATCAGGCTTGACATCTGAACCAAATTTTATGTGGGAGTTTTGTTTTGCCCTTGAGGGATGCCTCAAGATACTCCACCCCACCACCTGCCACCACAACACTCCCACACCCTAAATTTCTGACCCCATCTTTTCTCTCTGATGATCCCTGTTCCCTATATACAGATATCATCAAGGCAGAATGATGTCTCTTTGTCCTAAGTAGAGAGTTGACATCTCTGCAGGTCAGGATTGACTGAGGCTCAATTCATTAGGGCTCTGCTTTGCCCAGGAATGTTCCTCTCCAAGTGCTTCCTCCCAAGGATCACATTAACCTTTCTCTCCATTGCCAAGTCCAGATTATTGCTTCATGCCCATGTGAAACTCCCTTACCTAAAAATTTTATCCACCATCACTTGCTCTTGTTATTCATGTCTACTGATTTTTCTGCCATGCTCTTCAGGAGCTTTAATGCCTGGCTCAGCATCTTCACTTCATCTCAAGACTCCTCTAACCTGGGAATATAAGTGATGATATCCTCTAAGAAATTTAATTTTGATGATATCTTCCTTGCAAACAACTAACATGGCCATCCTACCTCTCATCGCTGTTATCACTGTCAGCCCAAATTCAGACATCTCCAGTCACCTGTCTTCTCCCATACTTTCTTCTTAATACTGCTTACTTTGCATGGAATAAACTGCCCTTAGACATCTTCACTTGCATAACTCCTCATCCTACTAGACTCAGCTCAGAGCTTCCTCTTCTTTGTCAAGGCCATCACTGCCTTCCATTGTTCCCACTATAAAAATAAATAAAGAAAAAATAACAGGGGTTGAAAATTGGCAGCTTACAGTTTGACCCAGACTACAAGCTATATTTTATTTGGCCTGTAGTGGGTTTTTAAAAAGACACTTTTTTCTAAAAGAATTCAAACAGGAACTCAATGAGATATTTGCACACCCATATTCATTTCAGCATTATTCACAATAGCCATGAGGTAGACACAATCCAAATGTCCATCCACAGATAAATGGATAAACAAAATGTGTTATATACATACAACAGAATATTATTCAGCCTTTAGAAAAAGAAATTCTGTCACATGCTACACAATGGATGAAGTCTGAGGACATTATACTAGGTGAAGTAAGCCAGTCATAAAAAGACAAATACTGTATGATTCCACTCAGATGAGGTATCTAAAGTAGTCAAGCTCACAGAAACAAAAAGCAGAATGGTAGATGCCAGGGCCTGGTGGGATGGGGGAAATGGGAAATTGGTATTTAATAGGTGTAGAATTTCAGTTTTGCAAAATGAAGAAGTTCTAGAGATCTATTACACAAAATGTTAATATACTTAACACTACTGAACCATATATTTAAAAATGGTTAATATGGTCAATTTTATCTTTTTTTTACTATAATTAAAAATAAAATACAAAACTTTCAAAATCTGAATGACTTTAATGGACTCTTCAGTTCAGCAAATGCCCAATACTCCTTACTCTAGCCTAATTTGCATGTTTAAATACACTGCTAGTCCCCCATGGACGTTAATTTTGAGTTTGGAATAATAAGAGAATTTTTAAAAATCAAATAAGATGAACTTAGAGTTCTTACATGGGAGTGTGGGATTTAACATTGAGAATGATTTCTTTGTTCATCAAATATTTGTTGAACCCTAGCCTCTGGCACTTGTTAGTTACTGCAAATACAAAAGTGACAATTTGATCTGAGTTCCTGCCCTCAAATACTTTATATTCTAAGTAAACTGCATTATAGTATAGTTTAATAAGCATTGTGATCAAGGGCTGTGAAAGGTATCCAATGCCCCTTCCATCTCATGTTATGACAACACGTAAGATTGGCATGAGAGAATGCAGAAACATAACCTAGAAGAGATATCTCCTAAGTTTAGTCTTGTAGGATAAATAGGAGTTATCCAGGGAAATTCACATATTTTATATTTTCCCAGTTTCTTTCTGTTATCAAGTTCTAGTTTCATTCTACTGAGTTTAGAAAGATACTTGGTATGATTTCAATCTTCTTGAATTTGTTAAAACTTGTTTTGTGATCTAATGTGTGATCCATTCTGAAGAATGTTTCACATTTACTTGAGAAAAATATTTATTCTGTTGCTATTGGATGGAATGTTCTATATATGTTTGTTGGGTCCATTTGGTCTATAATATTGTTTGGGTTCACTGTTTATTTATTTTCTGTCTGACTGCTCTATCTATTGTTAAAAGTGAGGTATTAAAATCTTCTACTACTATTATATTGTTATTTCTCCTTTCAGATCTGTCAATGTTTGCTTTATATAATTAGGTGCTCTGATGTTGAGTGCATGTATATTTATTATTGTTATATCTTCCTCATTAACTGTCCCTTTTATCATTATATAATGACCTTCTTTGTCCTCATGACAGTTTTTGACTTAGTCTGTTTTGTCCAATATAAGTATAGCCACCCCTGCTCTCTTGTGTTTATTATTGACACAGAATATCTTTTCCCATATCTGCACTTTAAGCCTATATGTCTTTGATTATAAAGTCATTTTCTTGTACAGTATATAGTTGAATCTTGTTTTTTTATCCATTCAGCCATTCTATGCCTTTTGTTTAGAAGTTTAATCAATTTATGTTTAAACTAATTATTGATAGGTACTGTGGATTGGATGTACCCTCAAAGCTCATTGAGACTTAATTCCCACTGTGACAGTGTTAAGAGGGTGGGCAATCCTATTATGGTAACTGAAAGGTAGGGCCTTTAGGAGGTGATTGGACTGTGAGGACCATGCCTAGTGAATGGATTGATCCATTCACTAAGTAATAAATTGATGTTTTAATAGTGGTCATGCATGTGGTTCCAATAGCTTTAAAAGGAGAGCTAGTGAGGAAGTTAGTCTTTCTCTAGCACTGCCATTCACCATGTGAGACTCCATTGCTGCATATAGTCACCACCAACAAGGCCCTCACCAGATGTGTTCCCTTGACTTTGGACTTCTCAACCTCTGAAACTGTAAGCAATAATTATTGTTTCTACCCAAATTACCCAGTTTCAATAATTTCTGTTATAAGCAACAGCAACAGACTAATAAAATAGGTAAGCTAACTATTACCATTATTCCCATTTTGTTAATTGTTTTCTGTCTGTTTCACAGTGCTTTTGGTCCTCTTTTCTTCTCTTGCTAGCTTCCTGTGATTTGTTGACTTTTTGTAGTAATGCACTTTGATTTCTCTCTCTCTCTCTCTCTCTCTCTCTCTTGTTTCTACTATAAGTATTGTCCTTGTGCTTGCCGTGTTTAAATCAAATATCTTGTGAGTCTATTTTAAGCTGAAAACAACTTAATTTCCATCACAAATAGAATCACATACAGAAACTCTACACTTTATCACACACACACACACACACACACACACACACACACACACACAGATAGACCCTTAAGATATTGATGTCACACTTTACATCTTTTATATTATATATCCATTAACAAATTTTTTGTATTTATAAGTTTTTTTTAACTTCAGTCTTTTAGCTTTTGTACTGGAGCTAAAAGTGATGGACACTTTTATTATTTCATTATTATTTCATTATTACAGTTTTCTGCATTTGTCTATATATTTAGGTTTACCCAGGAGTTTTACACAGTGCTTTCATATGCTTTTATATTGTTGTTTATTGTCTTTTTATTTTAACTTGAAGAACTCCATTTAGCATTTCTTGTACATCAGGTCAAGTGACGATGAACTTCTTCAGGTTGTGTTTGTCTGGAAAAGTCTTTATTCCTCCTTCATTTATGAAGGACAGTTTTGGGTAAAATATTTTTGGCTGGCAACTTTTTTTCTCTTAGTACTTTGAATAGGGGATCCTAGGCAGGAGGTGAGGGCAACTACCTCTACCCAGAAGCAGGTAAGAGAGCATACTAAAACACCACTTCTGTGTGAATTGCCCACCACAACCACAGCTACCACAAAATCAGCTCAATAGCACAGCAGCAGTCACAGCCACCATGCAAGCAGCCCACCAGACACTCAATTGCATTGACACAAAGAGAATCACCAGTGGAGGCCAGAAAAAGAAGAAGACATCTATCTCCTCAAAGCCTACTCCAGAGTAATAGAAGAAGCAACTGCTCTACCAGATGACCAATCAATGTAGAGATTCTAGAAATACAAAGAAACCAGAAAACATGATACTACCAAAGGAATTTAGTAACTCTCAAATTACCAGAACCTACAGAACAGAAAACCCTTAAAATGATCAAAAAGAAATTCTGAATAACTATCTTAAGAAAACTCAATGAGATAAAAGAGGACTCTGTTAGAAAACACAATGAAATGAGAAAAAATATCCAGGATACGAAGGAGGAAAGTTACAAGGAAATGAGTACCTTTGAAAAGAATGTAGCAGAACTGGATCTAAAGGAGGCAGTCAATGAGAGCATAAGTAGCATATTAGAGTAATCAGAAGAAAGAATTTCCAAACTCAAAGATGGTCTTTATGAAATAACCCAGATAAACAAAAAAATAAAATAAAATAAAAGGAAAAAATAATTTTAAAAAATGAAGAAAGCCTAAGAGAACTAGCAGATAAACTTAAGAGCACAGACATTCAAATCATGTGTGTACCAGAAGGGGAGAGAAAGGTAAAGACATAGAAAATCTATTCAATGAAATAATAATGGAAAACTTCCCAGGTAGAGGGAGAGACACAGACCTTCAGATCCAGGAAGCTCAAAGATCTCCAAACAGATTCAACCCAAAAAGATCCTCTCCAAGACACATTATACTCAAACTGGTGAAGTTCAAAGACAAAGAGAGAATCCTAAAAGCAGCAAGAGAAAAGTGTCAAGTCACTTTTAAGGGAGCCCCATCAGACTAACACCAGACTTCTCAACTGAAACTCTACAGGCAAGAAGAAAATGGGATGACATATTCAAAATACTAAAAGAAAAAAACTGCCAGCCCAGAATACTATACCAAGCAAGGTTATTTTTCAGAAATGAGGGAGAAATATTTTCCAGACAAACAAAAACTGTAAGAGTTCACCCACAGTTGACAACCAGCTCTACAGGAAATCCTCAAGAAAGTCCTGCATCTGGAATCTGAAAAATGATACTCACTACCACGAATACACAGAAAGAACAAAACCGACTAGAAGAACAAAAATTGAAACAAGAAAGAAACTAAATCTTACCACCACCACAAAATAATAATAATAATAATAATAATAATAATAATAATAATAATAATAATGACAGTGTACTAATGTCCTGCTTTATTTCTGATTATAGTAATTTCAGTATTATTTCTTTTTTTTTTTTTTTTTTTTGGTCAGTCTAGATAAAGGTTTGAAAATTTTGTTGATCTTTTTAAAGAATCAACTTTTGTTTTTGTTGATTTTCTCTATATTGTTTTTTTTTAATTCCCTATTCCATATATTTCAACTTGTAATCTTTGTTATTTCCTACTTATATTTGCTTTTGGTTTAGTTTGCTCTTCTTTTTCTTTTCTTAATGTAGAAGTTCACATTACTAATTTGAGATTTTTCTTATTTTTAATATAGGTGTTTACAAGTATCAATTTTCCTCTAAACACTGCATGAACTCTAGATCCTATAAATTTTGATATGTTGCACTTTGGTTTCTGTCTCAAAGTACTCTCTAATTTCTCTGTGATTTTTCTTTTTACCCTTTGTTTATTTAGGAGAGTGTTGTTTACTTTCCACACATTTGTGAGTTTTCTGAATTTACTTCTGTTGTTGTTGTCAGAGAACAAATGTTTTATGATCTTAGTCTTTTTAAACGTATTAAGACTTGTTTTGTAGCCAAAAAAAAAAAAAAGATTGAATGTTAAAGCTGCAAATGTCACAGAGCTATTGTCTGTTTTTCTTTTGCACTCAATAATTTTTATTATGAGTCTGTTAAATTTTTTTAAATAAATAAATCTCTAAAAAGAGACAGAACTTTGAATAGATCATCCCACTTCTTTCCAACCTGCAAGATTTCTGCTGAGAAATTTACTGATAGTCTTATGGAGGCTCCCTTTTAAATGATAAGTTGGTTTCTTTCTTGCTTTTAAAATTCTCTTTGTCTTTGACTTTTACCAATTGTGTCTCTGTACATGTCTTAAGTTCATCTTATTTGGGGTTTTTTGAGCTTCATGAACCTGGATGTCCTTTTCCTTACCCAAATTTTGGAAGTTTTCAGACATTATTTCTTTAAATAAGCTTTCTTCTCCTTCCTCTTCTCCTTCTGGGACTCCCATAATGCATATCTTGTCTTACTTTATAGTGTCCTATAATTTCCTTAAGCTTTCTTCACGTTTTTCCCATTCTTTTTTCTTTTTCTTCCTCTGACTGTATAATTTTAAACGACCTGTCTTTGAGTTTGCTGATTTTTTCTTCTGCTTGATCAAATCTACTATTGAACCCCTTTTGTGAACTTTTTAGTTCAGTTACAGTATTCTTCAGCTTGAGAATTTCTGTTTGGTTCTTCCTTATTGTTTCTATCTCTTTTTGTTTATGTATCATTTTCCTGATTTCATTTAGTTGTCTATCTGTGTTCTCTTACGACTTGTTGAGCTTCCTTAAGATGATTGTTTTGAATTCTTTGAGAGCAGTTTATAGATCTCCATTTCTTTAGTATCAGTTACTGACAATTTATTTTGTTTTTTTAATTGTGTCATGTTTTTCTAGTTCTTCATGGTTCATTATAGCTTTGCTTTGGTATCTGTGCATTTGAAGAAATAGCCCCTCTCTTCCAGTCTTCACAGACTGGCTTTGACTAGGAAAGGCCTTCACCTGTCAATCCAGCTAGAGATTCTGGGCCTTTGTTCCTAGCTGATCCAAGCATCCAGTCTTTTGTTCCAGGAGCCCATATCTTTAGCTTCCTCTGGAATCTGTCTATGTCAGCTCCATCAGTGCTCCATTTGAAGGAAGATAGAAACTGCCCCCTCAGTCAGCACTTTGAGAGGCCAGGGATGTTAGGGACATGTCTCACTCTTTCCCCTTTCTCCTGATAGAAAAGCCTCAGTTATGTGCATTATCTCAATCTCTCAGAGCCATGCCAGCCACAGCTTCCCCAGGCATCTGGACTTTTTAATTTTTTTCAGTGCTCCTTCTGAGGTGGAGGATAAACCAGGCCCTCAGGGCACACTGAAATGTCAAGTACATTGGAGCCGTGCTCCATTCTTTCTTCCTTTTTGGAGGAGAGATCTCATTCTCCACCTTCTCCAAGGCTCACAGAGTCATGCCAGCCACAGTAAGGTGTCCATTTCCCTAGGCTTCCTCAGGCATGTGGGCTATGCCAGATCCTTTCAGCACTTTGTGTGAGGTGAGCCAAACCCTTGGGGAGCACAGTGAAAGGCCAGGGACCTTGGACTACTTCCCCCACACCTGCCCACAATGCAGGAGGAATCACTGAGCTGTGATGTCTTGGACAAGGGGCTGATGCAAATAAAAGTGAAATTGATCTTCTTACCCATTTCAGTACAACAGATCTTAGTTTTGTGCAACTTCTTAACTAGGATATCTACTTCTTATAAAGGTATTTTGTTGTTTCTGTCATTGTTAAATCTGTGTTTCTGTGGAAGAACGAGGGCTGGGACTTTCTATTCTATCACCTGCTGACATCACTCCTCTATGCTGTTATTCTTCAACATCGTGATTTTTCATGGGTATATATATATATTATCCATCTTTATTTAACTATCCCCATTTTATTAGGCATTGAGTTGTTTCCAGAAATTTGTTTTATGAATATCATGGTAGACAAATAATTTATAATTGTTTACTAAGAGTAAATTCCTGTTTGTTCAAAGGACATGAATGTTTTTAAAGCATTTGATACATATTTGATACATTTAAAAGCATTTGCCACATTGCCCTCCAGAAGACAGTACTTATATTCATTCCTATTAGTGCAGTAAGAAAGATTCATTTCCCTGAACCCTTATCAAAACTGTGCATTATCATTAAAAAATATCTTTGCCATATATAAAAATTAGTGTCCTCCAGTTGTTTTAATTTTCACTTCTTTGATATCTAGAATTTGAATTAATTTGTGTGTTTACTGAATATTTGTGTTTCATTCCTTGTATGTGTGTTAATATCCTATTTTGTGGGTGAATTTCTCAGTTTTCCTTCAAGTTTGTTGTAATTGTTGGACTTTAAGGGCTTTAAATATATATTGAACAAATTAACCCTTTCTCCATATTATGTGTTCTAAATTTTTTTTTCCAGTTTGTCATTTGACTTTTGATTTTATTTGTGAAGATTTTCTGCTAATCAGAAATGTTTTCATTTAAAGTTACCAAATCTCTCAATATTTTTCTTTATTTTTATAAATTTGTCATTAAGCTTAGAAATACTTTCCTCACACAAATTATTTATTTTTCTAAATTTTTATTGTTCTCATTTACATTTTTAATCCATATGGAATTAATTTTTTGTGATCTAAGGCAAAAAAATTTTCTAAATGGTAAGCCAATTATCACAGCATCATTTAAAGGACCCTTCCTTTCCCCATTGTTTTAAAATGCTGTCATATATTAAATTCTTATGTAGAGTTGAATCTGTTTCTACGTTTTCCATATTATGCTATTGATCCATTTATTTATTCTTGCACCAGCACTTTACCATTTTCATTATTGTTCTCCTATAATATTTACCTGGACGCAAATTGCAGAGTTTGAGGGCACCATCCCCAAGACTGCTCTCACCTTTGACACCAATTGCATGTTTGAGGGGTTCCAAATATCACCCTCAGTTTTCATAATTCTCTGTAGTGACTCATAGAGCTTACTAAAGCTAATATATTCACTGTTATAGTTTATTACTTACAAAGGATACAGATTAAAATCAGCCATAGGAAGAAAGACATAGGGTAGAGTCTGTGAGCATTCCAAATGAAAAATTTCTATTGTCCTCTTTATGGACTCAAGGCACATTACTCTCCTGGCATTGATATGTGACAATATACATGGAGTATTACCAACCAGGAAAGATAATCCTAATTTCAGTGTCTAAGGTTTTTATTAGGGCTTTGTTATGTAGGCATGATTGATTGATTGATTATGTGCTTGAACTCAGTCTCCAGGTCAATTGACACCATGTGATCCAAAGCTCCCATGCCAAATCACAAGGTTGGTCTTTCTGGCATGACCAGCCCCCACCTTATGACTATTATGTATGTATTATATACGGCCAGCCCCACTCTTAAGTCAGTAGTGGCCAGCCCCCATCCTGAACAAAGACACTCCTATCAGTTGCCTCACAGACTACCTCCCAGGAGCCTAGGGTAAAGGCCAAACTTTCTTTTGGGCAAGGCCAAATTCTTTACTACACATTATCATTTAAAATTTTGTAGAGCAAGTCCCCACCGTCATTACTCTTTCCTTCTAAAAATGTTTAGCTAGTGTCAGAGCTAGCTTCACATGTATGTGATCTGTACAGTCTCACAGGGCCCTGTGCTCAGAAGGGCCCCACATTTGGTTTAATGCTCTCCTGTGGCTGCCTTGAAACTATTAATGAATTTATTTTTGAACTTTTTGAATTTATTTTTTACTTAAAAAGTTAAATAGCAAATTTTAAATGTCATGACTAGGTAGATATTGAAGAGATCACCAAAGAGAAAAGAAAAAAAAAAGGTTTTATATTTTAGTAACTTTAACAGCACTTTTTTTCTTCTCTTTGAACAAGAGTCTCCACAATTTTATTTTATACTAGACCCTGCAAATTGGGTAGCCAGCCCTGATGGTCTGTATTGTTTATTCTTTCAGAAAAAGTTAAGAATCATATTGTTATTATACAAAAAACATTATGTTTATATTTGAGTAGGAACGGCCTTAAATCAGCAATCACAAAGGTATCCTAAAGGTGTGAAGCTACTGGATTTAAAATGAAAGAGAATGTGGGAATGATATAGTGCGTGATCCTTCTAAATGTCTTTAATGTAAAAGTTCTAAACCATGATAGTAAAAGCAATCAGACAAAAACTTAAGAGCAGTCCAATTTGCTTGAATCTATGTGTCTACGACCTCTACTAAAGCTGAGATTAGTTTGAGAAATACATCTTTACCGCATTGTTTCTAACTCAAGAACATGAATACTTCTCCATGCATTGATTGTCTTTGTAATATCTTCATAAAGTTTTGTAGTTTTCTTTATTTTCAGGTGTATACATTTCTCGCTGTTTGTTCCTATGTATTTTATTGTTTTCTTGCTATTGCAGATGATATTTTTCTCTATTATATTTTCTGAGATTAATCATAGAAAGGAAAACAACTGAATTTCTTTCTTAATTTTAAGTGGTTATTGATGGGTTCTCTTGGATTTTTTTAAGAAGGTAAGTGTATTATCTACAAACATAATAATTTTATTTTTTTTCAAGCTTACACAATTTACTTCTTTTTCTCGTCTCATAACTGCTAACCCTGTAAGGAAAATGTTAAATAATAGTGGTGGTTATAGGCTGAGAGTAGTATTGTACTGACTTTTCATTTAAGATTGAAATTCTTTGTTATATAAAAGAGGTATGTTTTGATGCCTAATCTGCCAAATTTTCTTTATAATGACGAATAAATGTTTAATAAACTCCTTTACAAAATCAATTTTGATATTCTTGTGGTTTTTATCCTTTAATCCATTGATGTGTTAAACTATTTAATAAACTTTTCTAACACCAAACAATCTCTAAATTGTTAGAATAAAACTTATTTGCCTCGTACAATTATTTCAATATTTTGCTATTATTCTCTTTCCAAATATATATATATATATATATTCAGAAATATATATATTTCCATAAGATATTGGTGTGAGTTTTCATCTTTATCCTCTTTTCTGAAATTCTGAAATCATTTTCTTGGTAGCTTTGAAAAATCAATTAGGACTATTTCTGTATTCTCTCCATGCTCTTAAAGAGCTTAAAAATGAAAAAAAAAAAATACTACATCTGGCTGGTTGGCTTTGTTGGTTAGAGCATAGTGTTATAACACGAAGGTCAAAGGGTTCAGATTCCTGTACCAGCCAGCCTGCAAAAAATGAAAAAGTTATTTGCTCCTTGAATATTTGAAAGAACTTAACTATAAAATGTTTTCAGTATGGAGGCATTTTATAGATAATTCTTTAATTTTTTTCCCAATGTCTTTTCTGGATTTATTCATGTTTTCAACTTTGTTTTAAGGAAATTTTGAAACTTTTTATTTTCTTAGAAAATCCCTCATTTCTCAAGATATTCAAATTTATCATAAAAGAACTGTATCTAATGTTTTCTCATTTAAAAAATTGTCTTCTTCATGAGGATACAATCAGCCTAACTGAGAATGCAGAAAATTCAGTGGACATATAACTGTGTTTCTTTAACAAATAAATGGCATATGGAAAAAGGGGGTGGGATAGTTGTAGACTTGAAGACTGAGACAACATACTAACTAAATGCAATGTGTGGACCTTGTTTTATTACTGATTTTAACAAAACAATTGTTAAAAGAGTTTGAAATCATCAGGTAAAGTTGAACACAGACTGGGTATTAGATGATTTTCAGAAATTATTGTTAATTTCATTCAGTGTAATGATATTATGGTTAAGGTACAAATTTTAAAGGTCCAATTTGTTTGCAATATATACTGATATGTTTATGGGTAAAATGCTATATTGTATGGATTTCCAAGAAAAACAGAAGTGGGAAGGAGAGAGGAGCATTAGGGTGTGGGGGGAGGGAGAATAAATAGCAAGAATGGCAACATGTTAATTGTTGAAGCTGACTGATAGGTATGTAGGGATTCATTACACTGTTTAAAATATTTGAAATGTCTAAAATTTTTTCCTCTATATTTATGTTTTCTCCACTTTTTCTAAATTAGCGTTCTAGAGATTTTTTATTTTGTTGTGCTTTTAGAGTACAAGCTTTTAAATTTATTTACTAATTATTCTGCTTTAAAAGTAAGTAGCTCAAGATTTTATCTAAAAATTAATTCATTCTGTCTGTATTTTTTAGGTTAATTTTGTTGTTCTTTATCCAGCTCCATTAGTTGCATATTTAGTTCGTTTATTTTCTCTTTCTGGTTACTAATGGAAGCATTTAAGGCTATGAATTTCCCTTTCAGTACAGTTTTGGTGTGTCTCAGTTTTAACAGGCATCATTCTTTTCTTGTGAGAAGATACTGTATGTAGTAGATCGGTGCTCAACATTCATTCCACCCTGCTTCTGGAGTGCCTTTCCCAACTCCCGCACCCGGAAAGCTAAAAACTACATTTCCCAGATTCCCTAGCAGATGGGGTATTAAACGCGATTTAGACTTAGCCAATCAGATACATCCATGCAAATTTTGGAAGGCAGAAGAAAGGCAGGGGCAGAGCTTCTCCTGCTTTTGCTGGCAGTCACAATGGAAGTTATTAATTTCTCCGCAGCTGAGTTAGCAGAGGTCCCAGTGCCAGTCACTAGCTTTGTGGATGTCATAAGGCAGGCACAGGGCGTAGGTGCGGATCACAGCAGAAGCTAGAAGGGTTCTAGAGCCCGCAGCAGTAATGACAGCTTCCTGTTTGTCGTGGCATCCTCACCAGGACTGTATTTTTCTGTAGTAGTTGCTTTCTGATGTGGAAGACGCAGCAGCTGCCTTGGTGACACCATTTTGCAGTGTGGTTTTCACAGTCATTTCTGAAAGCTCCATCTGGCATCTGGTATGCAGCACACTCTCAACATTTCTACAAGCCACTTAATTCCCTATAATAATTTTCCTACACTAGCCAGAGTGGATTCTGTTCTCTGTAAGTGAACCTTGACTAATATAATAAATGAAATTAGCAGTGTGGTTCTATGCTACATATTAGATAGGATTGGTTGCATTTGCTAGACCCAAAATAGCAAAGACTAAAAAGTTACAATCTTTCGATCCTTGTACCAGCCAGTCGCAAAACAAACAAAACTTAGAACTTTATTTCTCTTCTAAAATAAATGTCTGAGCGGGTATGGCTGCTCTGTTCTACAAAGTTTAGGTCCTTTCTATCTTATTGCTTGGACATCCCATCCCTAGGCTGTTACCCTTGTCTACATGGTCCAAGATAGCTCACCACTGTTTCTGAATTCCACCCAGAAAAAAGAGAATGAAGGGAAGAGAGTATCCTCCATTTAAAAGGCATAACCCAAAAGACGCACATTACTAATCACGTCCCGTTGTCCAAAACTCAATCATACAGCCTCACTTGGCTGCTAGAAACAGTGACCCCTTTTGGTTTGTTTGTTTATTTATTTATTTACTTATTTACTTACTTATTACGAATATTCATGAGATACAAAGCTGATTGTCACCACTCCTGCCCATGATGTGGGGGCCAGATTCATACTGGGGGCATATCCATTACCAGAAATTATTTTTGTACCCTTTGTCCCCTCCCAATTATCCCCCAACCTCCCTCCCCTACCCCCTCCCCTCCACTCCAATTTGTAGCCCTAGGAATGTTCCCTCCCTCTGTTGGACCACGGTACTACTGTGGTCTTTCTTTCCTGCCTTCATTTCTCTCTTAGCTCCCACATATGAGTGAGCACAAGAGGCATTCATCCTTCTGTGCTTTGCTTGTTTCACTCAACATAGGTTTCTCCAGGTTCATCCATGCTGTTGCAGATGGGAGTATTTCATTTTTTTTATGGCAGAGTAGTATTCCGTAGTGTATATATACCACAGTTTCCTTATCCAATCATCTATTAATGGACATTTAGGTTGGTTCCATGTCTTGGCTATTGTAAACAGAGCTGCAGTAAACATGGGAGTACAGGTATCTCTTCTACATGATGATTTCCATTCCTCTGGATATATACTCAGAAGAGGGATTGCTGGATGATATGGAAGATCTATCTGTAATTGTTTGAGAAACCTCCAAATTGTTTTCCAAAGTGGTTGTACTAACTTACATTCCCACCAACAGTGCAGTAGTGTTCCCTTCTCTCCACACCCTCACCAGCATTTGTTATTCACCTTCTTTTTGATTGTAGGCTGTCTAACTGGGGTGAGGTGGTATCTCAATGTGGTTTTAATTTGCATTTCCGTGATGATTAATGATGTTGAACACTAGTTGGCCATTCGTACGCCTTCCTTTGAAAAATGTCTATTCAGCTCCTTTGCCCATTTTTTAATTGGGTCATTTATTTTTTTACTGTATAATTGCTTGAGTTCTGCGTATATTCTGGATATTGGTCCCTTGTCGGATGCATAGTTGGCAAAGATTTTCTCCCACACTGTAGGTTGTCTTTTCACTCTGTTGATTGTTTCTTTTGCTGTGCAGAAACTTTTTAGTTTGATATAGTCCCATTTGTTTATTTTTTCTTTTGCTGCTTGTGTTTTCAGGCTCACGTTCATAAAGCCTTTGCCCACACCTAACTGTTGAAGTGCTTCACCTATATTTTCCCTTAGTAATTTTACAGTTTCAGGTCATATACCTAGGTCTTTAATCCATTTTGAGTTGATTTTCGTGTATGGTGAGAGATGCATATCTAATTTCATTATTCTGCATATGGATATCTAGTTTTCCCAGCACCACTTGTTGAAGAGGCAATCTTTTCCCCAATGTAGATTTTTGTTGCCTTTGTCTAATGTCAGATGGCTATAAGCCCAAGGAGTGATTTCTGGGTTCTCTATTCTACTCCACTGGTCTGAATGTCTATTTTTATACCAGTACCATGCTGTTTTGGTTACAACAGCTTTGTAGTACAATGTGAAGTCCAGCAGAGTTATGCCTCTGGCTTTGATTTTTTTGCTCAGGATTACTTTGGCTATTCAAGGTCTTTTGTTTTTCCATATGAAAGGTAAGATTATTTTTTCCATTTCTGTGAAGAATGTCATTGGTATTTTGATGGGGATGGCATTGAATCTGTAGATCAATTTGGGTGGTATAGACATTTTTGCAATATTAATTCTTTCAATCCAAGAGCATGGAATATCTTTCCATCTTTTTGTGTCTTCTTTAATTTCTTTCAGAAGTGGTTTGTAATTCTCATTGTAGAGGTCTTTCACCTCCTTGGTTAAACTGATCCCTGGGTATCGTATTTTTTTGGTGACAATTGTAAATGGGCTTACTTTATTTCTCTTTCTGTTAATTCATTATTTGAGTATATAAATGCTACTGATTTGGGGGCATTTATTTTGTATCCTGCAATGTTACTGAAGTTATGAACCAGCTCTAGCAGTTTTTTGATAGTCTTTAGGTTTTTCTATATATAGTATCATGTCATCTGCAAATAGGGAAAGTTTGACTTCATCTTCTCCATTCTAGCTTCCCTTTATTTCTTTCTCTTGCCTGATTGCTCTTGCTAGTACCTCCAGTACTATGTTGAATAGAAGTGGTGAGAGTGGACATCCTTGTCTTGTTCCTGTCCTTAAGGGGAAGTCCTTCAATTTTTCCCCATTCAGAGTAATACTGGCGGTGGGCTTGTCATAAATGGCTTTTATTGTGTTGAGGTATTTTCCTTCTATACCTAATTTGTTGAGAGTCTTTATCATGAAGGAATGTTGAATTTTGTCAAATGCTTTTTCAGCATCTATTGAGATGATCATATGGTCTTTGTCCTTGAGTTTGTTGATGTGATGTATCATATTTATTGACTTTCATATGTCGAACCATCCTCGCATCCCTGGGATGAATCCCTCTTGATCACAGTGTATAATTTTTTAAATACTTTCCTGTATTCTAATTGCTAATATTTTGTTGAGGATTTTAGCATCTAAGTTCACCAAGGATATTGGTCTGTAATTTTCTTTTTGTTGTGTTTTTATCTGGTTTTGGTATCAGAGTTATGTTGGCCTCATAGAATGAGTTTGGGAGAGTAGCATCTGTTTCGATTATTTGGAACAGTTTCATGAGAATTGGTATTAACTCCTCTTTAAAAGTTTGATAGAATTCAGCTGTAAAGCCATCCGGACCCAGACTTTTTTTTGTTGGAAGATTGCTAATTACCGCTTCAATCTCCTTGCTTGTTATTGGTCTGTTCAGGTTTTCTATCTCTTCTTCATTCAGTCTTGGTAATTTATATGTGTCTGGAAACTTATCCATATCTTCCAGATTTTCAAATGTGTTGTCATACAGTTGTTTATAATAGTCTCTAATGAATCTTTGTATTTCTGTGGTGTCAGTTGTAACGTCTCCCTTTTCATTTCTGATTTTTTTATTTGGGTCTTCTCTTTCCTTTTTTTTTTTTTTTTTTTTTTGTTAATCTAGCTAATGGTGTGTCTATTTTGTTTATCTTCTCAAAAAACCAACTTTTACTTTTGTTGATCTTTTCTATTGTTTTTTGGGTCTCTATTTCATTTAGTTCTGCTCCGATCTTAATTATTTCTTTCTATCTATGGCCTTCAGGTTAGGATTGTTGTTGTTTTTCAAGTTCTTTGAGGTATAACGTTAGGTCATTTATTTGGAATCTTTCTGCTTTTTTGATATAAGCATTTACTGCAATAAATTTGCCTCTTAGTACTTCTTTTGCAGTATCCCACAAGTTGTGGTATCATGTATCTTTATTTTAATTAGTTTCTAGAAATTTTTTGTTTTCCTCTTTAATTTCTTCTTGGACCTATAGGTCATTCAGGAGCCTATTATTTATTTTCCATGTGTTTGTATAGCTTCCAGTGATTTACTTATTGTTTATCTCCAGTTTTAGTCCATTGTGATCTGAAAAGATTGTTGGAATGATTTCAATTTTTTTTAATTTGCTGAGACTAGATTTGTGACCTAATATATGGTCTATCCTGGATAATGTACCGTGAGCTGATGAGAAGAAAGTGTATTCTTTAGCTGTTGGGTGAAATGTTCTGTATATATCTGCCAAGTCCAGTTGGTCTAGGTTGTAGATTAAATCTTATGTCTCTTTGTTGACTTGTTGCCTGGAAGTCCTGTCCCATACTGAGAGAGAGGTGTTCAGATAACCCACTATTAATGTATTAGGTCCTATCTCCTTCTGTAGTTCTAAGAGTGTTTGCTTAATATATCTGGGTGCTCCGGTACTGGGTGCATACATGTTTATGATTGTTATGTCTTCTAGCTGGATAGTTCCCTTTATCATTGTATACTGGCCTTCTTTGTCTTTTTTACTGTTTTTTGGTTTAAAGTCTATTTTGTCTGATATAAAAATAGCTACTCCTGCTCGTTTTTGGTTTCCATTTGCATGGTATATCTTTTCCGTCGCTTCACTTTTAGTCTATGAGTTTCTTTACAGGTGAGGTGGGTCTCTTGAAGACAGCATATACTTGGGTCTAGCTTTTTAATCCAGTCAGTTAGTCTGTGTCTTTTGAATGGGGAGTTTAGTCCATTCACATTTAGAGTAGTTATTGAGAAGTGTTGTTTAATTCTCGTCTTTAATTGCTACTTGTTCAGGTGGTTTAAATATCTTTTGATCATTATTTCCCCTTTTATTTGTCTTCTTCAATGTGAGTTGGGGATTTAAGGTGGAATGGTTTAGCTTCTTTCTCTTTCTTGCTGGCATTATTGTTTTAACTGTGGGTTTTGCTCTTTCTTATGTATTCGTGATGATGGTCACCATTACTCAGATTCCAGATGAATGACTCCCTTGAGAATTTCTTTCAGGGCTGGTCCTGTGGTGGTGAACTCCAACAACTTTTGTTTATCTGGGAAATACACCATTTCTCCCTCGTTTCTGAAGGAGAGCCTTGCTGGGTAAAGAATTCTTGGCTGGCAGTTTTTTTCTTTTAGTATTTTGAATATATCATTCCACTTTCTTCTGGGTATAGGGTTTTGGTTGAGAAGTCTGCTGTTAGTTTGATGGGGGTTCCCCTATAAGTGACCTGATGCTTTTCTCTTGCTGCTTGTAGAGTTCTCTTTGTCTTTGAGCTTTGAGAATTATCTATAACATGTCTTGGAGATGATCTTTTTGGGTTGAATCTGTTTGGGGACCTTTGAGTTTCCTGGATCTGAAGGTCTGTATCTTGCCCTACACCTGGGAAGTTTTCTGTTACTATTTCCTTGAAAAGGTTTTCAATACCTTTTCCTTTCTCCTCCCCTTCAGGAATACCAACAATTCAGATGTTAGAGCGTTTGAGGTTGTCTGCTATCTCTTATAGGTTTTCCGTATTATTTTAAACTATTTTTTCCTTTTTTTGTGTGTCTGCCTGACTTATTTCAAAAAGACCATCTTCAAGCTCTGAAATTCTTTCTTCTGCTTGCTCTACCCTGCTATTTAAGCTCTCAGTCATGTTTTTTATTTCATTGAGTGAGTCTTTCATTTCTAGTTCTGCTGCACTCTTTTTTATGGTATTAATCTCTTTGTAAATTTCCTCCTTCATATTCTGGATGTTTTTTCTTGTTTCATTGTGTTCTCTAATTGAGTCTTCCTTTATTTCTTCAAGATCATTGCTTGAAATTCTTTTTCAGACATTTCAAGGATTCCCTGTTCCATAGAGTCTGACTGTGGGGCATTACTGTATCCTTTTGGCGGTGTCATTTCTTCCTGACTGTTTGTGCTTCTAGTGTTTTCTCACTGATGCTTGGTCATTTGATAGGGGGTTTGCTTCTTCTATTACACTGAGGTTGGCTGTGGGGTGGCCTTGGTTGCTACTGTGGGGGGTGAATTGTCTTTGCTTGGCAGTAGGTGTGGAGGCTATGTTAAACCACCTTGGTTCCCATTCCAGACTCTGTGGTTGTAGAATGAGCCCCTAGTGCATGGAGTTCTGCTGGGCCAAACTTGGTGGGTCAGAACCATTGGCTGTTGCTCCCCCCAGGTCTGAGGCAGGATGAGGAGCCATGTGGAGCCACATACTTCTGCTGGCTGGTGTTGCTGCCAGCCACCACCAGTGGGTTCACCTGCGTGGTGCCAGTTCAGGGCATGGGGGGGAACCTGGAGTTCCCCCCCTGCCTGGGTCTGAGGCAGCAGGGTGAGGGGGCCATGTGGAGCTGTGCAGTTCTGCTGGCTGGTACCTGTGGGCTAACCTGCACAGTGCTGGTTAAGGATATGATGGCGGGTCCTGGAGCTACCCCCCCCCACCTGGGTCCAAGGTGGTGGGGTGAGGGGGCCACGTGTAGCTGCCTGGTTCCACTGTCTGGTGTTGCTGCCGGCCACTGCTGGTGGACTTCCCTGCATGGTGCCAATTCAGGGCACAGGAGCCAGACCTGCAGCTCCCCCACTGCCTGGGTCCAAGGCTGTGGGGTGAGGGGGCCATGTGGAGCCGTGCAGTTCTGCTGGCTGGTACTGGCAGGGTCACCTGCACAGTGCCAGTTTAGGGTGTGGGAGCCAGTGACCCCTTTTGATTGGTCCCTGACTCTTGGTATCCTGAAATATCTTACTATGATTCGAAAACTCAAAGAACAGCCTGGGATGGAAAGGGGAAACATTCCTAATTGTGCCATATCCTTTACTGCTTATTATTTTCTAAATATTCTAAGATTGTAGTTTTCATTTCTCTTTTCATCCAAGAGTTATTTGGCTGGCTGGTTAGCTCAGTTGGTTAGAGCATAGCGCTGTTAACACCAAGGACCAGGGTTCTATCCCTGTACTAGTCAGTCCCCTGCAAAAAATTTGCATCCAAGAGTTGTTTAATGCCTTGCTACTCAAAGTGTGGTCTATGGGGATCAGCATGGGTACCACCTGGGATCTTGTTAGAAATGCAGGATGTGAGGCCCAACCTCAGACCTACCAAACCAAAATCTACATTTTAACAAGAAGGAATGGTTTAGAAGTCAGAGATCTCCCTCCAGGCCTTGAAGTACATGAAGCAGCAGCACTCCTGTCCTTGCCCCTACTCAACCGACCCTACCAGCAAAGAGGACTTCAGGGAAACAGTGTTTTCTGTGAAGTCAATTCCCTGGGAGCCCCACCATCTGGTGAAAATAGCAGTACAAGATAATGAGATGTCAGTGGAGTTTGCTGGAGTTCAATTCCAGCCCTGTTCTGGGCTTACTCCACTAGCCCTCTCTAATTTTTATCAACTAGCACGACTTCACTCTTTTTTTCTTGCTCCTTTACCTTTTCCTCACCCTTCCTTTCTTGCTCTTTTCTCTCTCCCCTTCCCATTTTTTTTTTTATTTCAGTTGCCCAGGGCTGGGTTTACCCACAGATGTGTTTTGATTAACTGTCACAGTATTATTTAAAAATTTGAATTGGAATGGCTTTAGATAAGCTTATGCTCCCAGGCCAACACATTCCCCACCACTCCCTACTGTCTTGCACCTAGCCCAGCCCTAATTTACATTACTTCCCTGACCCCTATGGATATTTGAGTTTGTGAATCAACCTATGCTCCTTTTTCTTCCAACTATGCAAGACCTTCAGGATTGATGATTTTACAATTCCCCACTCTAAAGAGAATCAATGTATTGCCACTGACCAATTTCTTTTCATTTACAGTATTTCCCTTGTTTTTATTATAGGATTCCCCTCATCAGTTCTTTCCTTTCTCTCTCTGAAATTCTCATATTACATCATCTCTAGCTTAGTCCCTTTATGTTATACACATCCTAGGAATGTGAACCTGATATACTAGTACTACTGGATGTGAACTTTACAATAGTTAATGAACTAATAATTCCTGGCTCCTTACTCAGTGTCAGTCATCGTTGACCTCATGAGACCTATAGTTGCAGTATTTTCTTCACCATACTTTATCAGTAGATTGTTCTTTATTCTCCTGGAAACCAGAATCTCCTCTCATATTCAAAATCCACATAAGAAGACTAGAGTTACTACGTGACTCAGCAATTCCACTTCTAGATGTATACACCAAGAGTAATAAAAACATTTATCCATGCAAAAACTTGTATCCAAATATTTATAGCAACATTATTCATGATAGCCAAAAAGTGGAAGCAAACCAAATATCCATCAACAGATGAACAAACAAAATGTGGTATATCCATGCAGTGAAACATTATTCAGCCATGAAAAGGAATGAAGTACTAATATGTACGACAATGTATTAGAAGCTTAAAAACACTATGGTAAGTGAAAGAAACCAGTCACAAAGGGCCACATATTATATAATTCCATTTATATGAAACATCCAGAATAAGTAAATCTGTAGAGATAGAAAGTATATTAATGCTTGCCTAAGGGCTGGTCAGGAGTGAAAGGGGGGGGGGTCACAGCTAAGGGGTATGGGTTTCTTTTTGAGGTGATGAAAATATTCTAAGATTGTGATGATGCATGCAGAACTCTGTGAATATGCTAAAAAAAAAAAAAAAGCCCATTGAATTGTACATTTTAAATGGGTAAATTATATGGTACATAAATTATATCCCCCAAAAGCTGTTTTTAAAATCTGTATACAAACCCTCATGTATACAGTCAAATGATTTTTGACAATAGAGTGAAGACCATCCAATGGGGAAAGGACAGTCTCTTTAACAAATGGTCTTGGGAAGATTGGATATCCATATGCAAAAGAATGCAGCTGAACCCTTACCACATACAAAATATTAACTCAAAATTAAAGACCTAAGCATAAAACCTAAACCTATAAAACTCTTAGAAGAAAACATAAGATATGTCAAAGAAAAAATTACAGCAAATTTAATTACAGATCTCATTTGCTTTGTTGCAATTCTAATCAGGCAACATATTATTCCATAAACTAGAGTAAGTGTTCCAATGAACCAAGTAGAGGAGGTTGATTTTATAGACAGAACAAGGATGAAGAAAGCAGAAGCAAAGAACAAAATGTGGATTGGTGATTTCAAAGTTACTTTCCTGGTAAGGTAGGGACAGGAAGACAGAACTACAGAAAAATAACTGACTAGTTAACATCAGGCTACTTCAGGCTATCTCTTTTGTATGAGAATTAAAGCAGAGGGAACTTCATTATCATACCTACTGAAGATTAAAATTTGCCTGTTTGGGAAATTGGCTCTCATCTCTTTCTCCTAACTTCTCAGAAGGTCAGACCACCATCTAAATGATGTGGAACTTAGCAGGAGTGACTCTTTTTTGATTTTTAGTTTGTTCTGTTGGAGCTTAGTGTGGGAACTTAGTCCAAAACAATGGTCTCCGATAATTTTTACTTAATGGATAAAAGTTTCATGGCATTGGATTTGGCAATGATTTCTTAGATATGACACCAGAAAGGCAGGCAATAAAATGAAAACAGATAAACTAGATAAACTGGACTATGTCAAAATTTAAAACTTTTGTCCATCAAAGGACACAATAGGCAGAGTAAAAAAGCAACCTACAGAACAGGAAAAAATATTTGCAAAGCATATATCTGATAAAGGTTTAATGTCCAGAATATATAAGGAATTCCTGCAACTCAACAACAAAAAACCAAATAATGGGATTTAAAAATGGGAAAAGGTCTTGAATAGATATTTCTCCAAAGAAGATATACAAATGGCCAACAAGCATATGAAAAGATGCTCAATATCACTAATCATTAGGAAAATGCAAATTAAAATCACAATGACATATTTATGACCTCATACCCATTAAGATGGCTGCTATCAAAAACCAAGAAAAGCCGAAAACCAGAAAATAACAAGCATTGGCAAAGATGTAAAAAAATTGGAACTCTAGTGCACTGTCTCTGGGAATGTAATATGGTGCAGCTACTATGGAAAACAGTATGGTGATTCTTCAAAACATTAAAAATAGAATTACCATATGATCCAGCAATATCATCTCTGGATATTTATCCAAAAGAATTGAAAGCAGGGCCTTGAAGAAATATTTGTATACCCATGTTCATAGCAGCACTATTCACAGTAGCCAAAATATGGAAGCAACCCAAATGTTCATCCATAAATGAATGGATAAGCAAAATGTGGTATATACATGCAGTGGAATATTACTCAGCCTTGAAAAGGAAGGAAATTCTGATGCATGCTAACCTTGAGGATAAGCCAGTCACAAAAAGACAAATACTGTATGATTTCATTTACATGAGTAGTCAAATTCTTAGAGACAGAAAGTAGTTGGTGAGGGTGACTGGTGGGGAGGTGGGAATGGGGAATTGTTTAATGGGTATAGAGTTTCAGTTTCACAAGATGAAAACGTTCTAGAGATTGGTTGCACAACAACGTAAATATACTTGACACTGCTAAATCGTACACTTACAAGGGGTTAAGATGGTAAATTTTGTGTTATCTTTATTTTACCACAAGTAAAATTAAAATAAAAAAATAAATCCATATATGTTGGCCAGAGCCAGGGTGCAGGATCCCTCATTCACTGCCTTAACTATTACTTCCACCAGTTCAAAGTAGCTTTGTTTTTGGATCCTTGTACTAGCCAGCTACCAGGAAAAAAAAAAAAAAACCCCAAAAACAAGAAACAAAGTAGCTTTGTGTTTTTTTTAAACATAATGGCATACAGCACATGCTATCTGCTAACCTTAATGTTTGTTAATGAAAGTTTCTTTTTAAATTAAAGACATTTCTGGGCTGGCTGGTCAGCTTAGTTGGTTAGCAGGTGGTGTGATAAAACCAAGGACAAGAGTTCAGATCATCCTACCAGCCAGCTGCCAAAAAAAAAAAGATATTTGTAATACTGTTTGTATTCATGAAATATCAAAAAATGTACTAAAAAAATGATTGTTTTGACTCTGGGGTACAGGTAGAAGGTAGGAGGTGCAAGTACAGTTATACTTGGTTCTATCAGCCAGGCACAGGTTTTTTGACTCCAGAATTTCTGTAGCCTGAAATGGCTCCTTCCACCTGGTAATCTACCCAAATCTAGCTGAGCTTCATATCTCCCCATTTTCTTACCCCAAATGCTCTTTCCCTCTTTTGTCTCCAACAGCACACCAGGTATGGACCAGTAAGGCACTTCAGTAGCCTGATGCGAACGTCTGTTAAAGGTGGCAAATCATTGACTAAAATCTCCTGGAACTACTTCCTGATCTAGCAGAAAAGATAATAGAATCTTCCTCACTGGGAGGCAGAAAGTCAACATAGAATCAACACTTCCTTTTTCCGGATTCCTGCTCTTTGGGATCTTTGCCTGCCAAGTCGTTATGCCTTGGGTCTCATGACTTTGCTGGCACCTGCTCCTTTGATCTGGCTTATTTCCTATTAAGTGGGCCCTCTGCCTCCTAATCCTCTGCTTGGGGCTAACTGTGCATTCAGCTATAAGCCGTGGTGATGGGTGAATCCCAACTCCCGATGATGTACCTATTCACATTTCCACTAACAGTATACAAGGGTTCCCTTTTCTTTACAGAGATAACACTTGTTATCTCTTGTCTTTTTTATAATAGATGTCCTAACAGGTGTGAGCTGTTTTTGATTTGAATTTCTTTGATGATTAGTAAGGTTGAGCATTTTTTCATATACCTGTTAGCCATTTTTATATTTTCTTGGGGGAAATGTCTATTCAGGTCCTTTGCCCATTTTTTAATCAGATTATTTGTTTTGCTATTTTGCTATTGAGTTGTGTGAGTTCCTTATATATTTTGGACATTAACCCCTTATCAGATTATGATTTGCAAATATTTTCTTCCCAATTCATAGACTGCCTTTTCATTTTGTTGATTATTTTCTTTGCTGTGCAGAAGCCTTTTAATTTGATGTAGTCCCTGTTTGTTTTTGCTTTTGTTGCCTGAGTTTTTGGAGTGATAGCCAAAAAATCATTGCAAAGACCATTGTCAAGGAGCTTTTCCCCTATGGTTTCTTCTAGGATCCTTATGGCTTGAGGACTTACATTTAGGTCTTTAATCCATTTTGAGTTGATTTGCCTGTATGGTGTAAGATAAATGTACAGTTTTATTCTTTTGCATGTAGATATCTAGTTTTCCCAGAACCATTTCTATTTTTTGTTTTTTTACCCAGCACCATTTATCAAAGAGACTGTCCCTTCCCCATGTATCTTCTTTGTGCCTTCGTTGAAAATTAGTCCACCATATATGTTGGGTTTATTTCTGGGCTCTTTATTCTGTTCCATTGGTCTATGTATCTGTTTGTATGCCAGCATCAAGCTGTTTTGAATACTATAGCTTTGTAATATAAGTGAAATCAGGGAGTGTGATACCTCCAACATTTTTTACTGTTTCTCCAACTTTGTTTTGGCCATTCCGGGTCTTTTGTCTTATCATATACATTTTAGAATTGTTTTCCTATTTCTGTAAAAATGTCATTGAAGGGGCTGGCCAGATAGCTCAGTTGGTTAGAGGATGGTGCTGTATAGTGGCTTGAATTATGTCCCCCAAAACTTATTGAAGCTTGAATTGTGTCCCCCAAGTTTTATGTATTAGAAACTTAGCCCCCACTGTGACCTATTATGGTAATTGAAAGGTGGAGCCTTGAAGAGGTGATTGGACTGTAGGACCTCTCAGTAGGGAATGGATTTAAAATGGTGGTCAGGGGTGTGGTTCTGAGGGCTTTAAAAGAAGAGTAGAGTTTGTCTCTCTCTCTTTGTATTCTCTCTGCTTCCACCATCTTGCAATATGAGACCCCTGGGTCACTGTTGCCACCACCAGATGGACTTTGGACTTCCCAGCCTCAGAAACTGTAAGTAATAAATTTTGTTTTCTTTATAAATTACCCACTCTCACGTATTCTGTTATAGCAACACAAATGGACTAATACATGCTGATAACACCAAGGTCCAGTGTTCAATCCCTGTATCAGCCACCCCCCCACCCCCAAAAAATGCCATTGGAATTTTGATACGGATTATGTTGAATCTGTAGATAGCTTTGGTTAGTATGAACATTTTAACAATATCAACTCTTCCAGTCCACAAACACGGAGTATCTTTCCATTTATTTGTGTCTTCTTCAATTTCATCAATGTTTTATAGTCTTCAGTGTACAGATCTTCTACTTCCTTGATTAAATTTATTCCCAAGTATTTTATTCTTTTTGATGCTATTGTAAATGGGATTGTGTTTTTGGTTTCTTTTTCAGAGTAATGATTTTCAAATGGTTATTTTGAGACACAATTTATTTAGAAATAGAGTGGCAGCTATTGTAGAATTTTTAAAAATTAGATTTTCAAGTATGGATTTTAAAGCCAATTTAGCAGATATTATATAATCTAGAGCTGTGGTCTTTATAATTCCCTACAGGTAAAATAAATTAATAGCTAAATAATCTTGAGCTTGCAGCCCCAATGCCAGCTCCATGACTGCTAACTTCAAGGGGGTCCTTGGTAACACCTGCAAATCCTGCCACATGCCCTTGGTTTGCTCACTTTCACTCTCTAAATGATTATTTCACCCCCTCTTCACTCCCTCAAACCTCCACTTCTCTCCAAGCTCACTCAGCTGATGACCCTGCTTTCTAATTCACTGGAAAATACAGTAATCAAAAGGGAAGTACAGTAATCAAAAGAGAACCTCCACTTCTTCCCATGCCCACACCTGCCAAGTGTCTCACCAATAGAATGCTCTGTGCCCTCCAGTTACTATGGGTGAAGTAGCCATCTGTGTGATAAGCCAACTGGCACACTAACTCCTGTCCTCTCTCACCTACCCAGTGACATATCTCCAAGTGAGTGCCTTCCTAAATTTTGCACCTGAGCTGCCTCACTTCCCTCACCAGGTCTTGGCCCTGCCTATTGGCACTGCCTTAAAAATAAATGCAGCATCTGACCACTTCCCACCATCTCTATTGCTACCATCCTGGGTTAAGCCAGGATGACTACTCTCATGGCTAGTGAACTACCAGCCAGTCTTTCTGTGTCACTGCCCTCACTATCTAGTTACACCGTAACCCAGTCCTTTTCGAATGTAAGTCAGGTGAGGTCACTCAAAGTCATGGGAGCATGACTTCCCTTCCATTCAAAGCAAAAGCTAAAATCCTGGCAATGGCCTCAGGGCCCAATATAATCTGGAGACCAGCTACTTCTCTGACCTCAGCTCCTACCACTCGCCCTCTCCAACCCACCTCAGCTACCTTGCTATTTCTAGAACTTACTGAGTACACCCCACAGCAAGATCTTTGCTTGTGTTGTTTTTTCTACCTAAAATGCTCGTCTCCCAGATATCTGCATGTTTGGTCACTTTCTTTACTCTGCTCAAATTTATTCTTTGTTAGAGAGGCATTCTCTAACAACTGTATATAAAAGAATGGTCTCCTTTATCCTGTTGTATTGTTCTCCATGATCTTATCACCATCAGATAAACTTTATTCTCTCTTTTCTCCCACCTCCATCCAACTAGAACATGAACTCTGAACTCCGTGACATCTCCTTACCTGTTTTGTCCACTGATATATCTCCACTACCTGCCACATGGTAGGCCCTCAATAAATATGTCTTAAATTAATATATGCAAATCATTTTTTTTTTAAACCAGTAAGGGGATCGCTCAGCCAGTGAGCGCACCGGCCATCCCTATGTAGGATCCAAACCCGCGGCCTCGGCATAGCGCCGCACTCTCCCAAGTGAGCCACGGGGCCAGCCCTGCAAATCATTTTCATGCATGCCTATCAATCCATATATACAATATTAATAAATCTTTATTTCTTTATTTTAGGATAAAATTGAATTCTAACATTCCCGTTTCTCCTCCCTACACACCCCCATCCCCACCTTACTCTATTTAGCTTCCTTAAGCAGGACCACGGTGCCCATCTCATGCACCACCCCTGAGAGTCCCCTGTCATGGTGCACTATTCTGGAGGGCTGCTGTCATACTTTTCCTGCATGTTCAGGAGGAAAATGGGATGAGTACTACTGGGTCAGAATTTACTGTGCTATTTTCACCATAACATTTCAGAAATGGTCTACTGCTTCTATCAATTTTTAAACAGCAAAGTAGATTTTAAAATAGATTTTAAATCTATTTTTAAACAGCAAAAACATCTTGACTCCCCCCATCATTCAGTGATGATGAATTTATTCAAATTTAAATTAAAAAGTAGGGAGGGAAATCACATTTATATGGAAACATTTATATTTGATATTTAATTGTGCAGATAAAATGTTTCTATTTATATAAATGCATACATGTTTATCAGCCTATCAACTTTGCATATATGCTTCCCTTTAAAAAACAACTAGGCTGTAAAAATTAACACTAATAGTATTGACCCAAATAAAGTATTTTTTAATGTAATCCAGGTGTTGAAAAATACAAAGCTTTCTTTTAAGGGTTATGCTCCTCCTAGACTAGAGCAAAAACTCCCTAGAAGTCAATCAAAGGCATTTTTTTCCCTGTGGTTTCCTTATGTGGGAATAATCAAGGCCTTAGCTACCTCTCTCTCGCCTCTGCTTTGTGACCAGGGATCGTTTTATCTTCCACCTTTCAGCTACATTGAAGAAAACACAGGAGCAAGAGAACATTGACTACAAGGGACAAATGTGCTAAGTCCCATTGAGGGGAGGGAATAGCAGCAAATGGCCCAGTGGCAGACAGGGCCTTATTTGTTCAGAATAAAAGAAATGATGCTCATGTTCCTCCGTGGAGACGATGTCATGGTAGGTGCAAAGTCGATGGAAATCCAGAGATTTCCACTGGAGGGCTGGCAATAAATTAGACGTGCAGGAAGGGGAATTGTGGCTAATTTCTCTTTCCCGCTTTTACAATTTTGAAGGGCACAGACAGCCCGACTTTCCAGCCTAGTCCATTTTCCTTTTTCCTTCTAAATAAAAGGCAGCACTGTAACCGAATGGGGTTCGTTTGCTCGATGAGCCACATAACCAAACGCTGAGACACCGGTTTTGCAGATGAGAAAAGGTCTGTTGCAGGGTGCGGGTGCTGAGCATGGAAACTGGAGAAATTCTTCTCAAATCTGCCTCCCCGACAGCGGGGAAAATCGTGTATTTACAGAAGAATGGTTAAGGGCGCTGAAGGGTGGAGACGGCGATAGGTTAGAGGGTATGAGGACATCTTTTACTCACCTGCGCAGGGGCAATCTGCTTCAGAATCAGCATGATCCAAGGGAAGAGTGTTTGGCCCTCAGACATCAAGAGTTCACCTAAAAGTTGGCGCAGTTGCATTCTCCAAGTCTGGGTCAGGGCTGGTTACAGCCCGTTTTGTCCCCTCCAACCAGGGTCCCCTTGCTTCCTGAGAAAAGAACTTTAAGACTCTGAGTCATGCTTAAGGTTGAGAGGTTAACTCTTTGGGGGTGGGTTTCAGCACTGTAAGGTAAGCATGACCAGAAGGAGCCAGAGCACATGGGGTGCTTATGGTAATAATAAACGAGGGGGTGACAGACGTTTATGCTGAGCACATGTTTTACTGGAATTGAAGACAGGTAGGCCTCATGGTAGCTTTTATTTATTTCACCTGTCTGCTTCTCACAGGCACACCTCCACTTCCTGAGTAACTTTACCCAACCTGTGTCTGCAACAGGCCCTCAAGGTGCTGAGGTCTAGAAGTGGGGAGGGAGGGTGTCAATTGTTCTAATTATTCTGTTACTAGAAACAAGATGGAGGCTGCTTCCTGCAATGGGCCCGTGCATAACCCCTCTGCCAGAAGGCTGGAGTGTAGCTGCCTACTTAACTCCTCCACACACATCTGGCAGCTGCCCCTCCTGACTTCCCTTCTTCTTAGGGCCTGCTCTCCATGTCACCAAGGAGAGGGCTAGAGAAGCACATCAAGCCAGGGGATCTGAGTCAAGCAATCCCAGCTCACCAGACTCTCTCTCCATCAAGGGTATGTTGGAGCCAACTCACACCAGCTGGCGCATCTCCCAGCGGTGGTAGCATGGCTTCTGTTGTGGTGGGAGGATTTATACAGAAAGCAGCAAAAGTTACAGGTCAGGGCACTTGTTCTTTTGGGGGAGCCCGTTGTTAAACACCAGTTCTTCCTTGCTTTCAACTCTAATACTTGACTGGGGGCCTCAGATATCTAGATGCCCTGATAATCATAATCACTGATTATGATTTTAGAGCATCCCTGTTGTCTCTTAGAAAACACATATGCTATTGGGCCGAGCCCGTGGCGCACTCGGGAGAGTGCGGTGCTGGGAGTGCAGCGATGCTCCCGCCGCGGGTTGGGAATGGCCAGTGCACTCACTGGCTGAGTGCCGGTCACGAAAAAGACAAAAAAAAGAAAAAAAGAAAAAACATATGCTATTGATGTTTGGCTTGTGTTGTTCAATTTTCTCTGCCAATTTATATATTGATTCTGTCTGATTTCTATCTTCTAGGACTTTCTCAGATTATCTGGTCTGCCAATGGTACCCTCTCTTGCTTTGTAGTGCTATTATGATTTCATGCCTTTTAAAAAATGAGTTTTTCTATACTTTCAGTAGAGCCTAGAGAGCTAGGTAGTTGAAGAATATGCTCAGTTTGCCATCTTGAATCTGATGAATTATAACCTATTGATTTTTTAAAAATTTTCATCTTGAAAATATGTACACCAAGGCCCAGGGTTCAATCCCTATACCAGCTAGACACAAAAAAGAAAAATAGATATGTAAATATACAAATCTTCTTATTGTAAACTTTTAAAAATACGTAAATATACAGACTAAAACACGAGCACATTACTCTGTCTGCCCATTCCCACTCGCAAACTCTTCGTAGGAGATTGCTACTTTTAAAGTTCCATGAGCAGCCATTTAGTTCTTTTTCTCTGCACATACACCTAACACACTTATGTGTAATAAGTGGGATCATACCTAAGTACTGTTCTGTGACATACTTTTTTCACATACAATACTTCTTACAGATATTTTCATTCAAGAGATATAAGTTTATTTCATTCTTTTAAATGGCTACATAGTATTCCATAGCATAAATTTTCTATAATTCATTAAGCCATGCCCATATTTATTAGCTATTTCCAATTATTTTGTTATTGAATTAAAACAATCTTACAGTGAACATCTTCGCACATACATCTTTGAGCACATGTATCTCCACAGGAGAGATTTCTAGACATGTAATACTGTCTCAGAGTTACTCACGTTTAAAATTTCGATAGATTTTACCAAATTGCCTTCCAAAAAGACCTCACTAACATACACCCCTCCAATGACATGTGTGCTCATTTTTTTGTATGCTGCCAGCTCTTCATCATATCCATATTTTTAATTTTTGTCATTCTAATAGGTAAAACTACATTCACATATATACATGGTGAATTTTTGAATCTCTAGGCTATTCTATTGGTCTATTTATCTCTCCCTGTTTATATAACAATTGTGTGGCAGGCTGCCTTTATGATGGCTCCAAATGATCCCTGGGCTCTTGGTGTTCAGGTCATTACGTAGTCCCCTCCCGTATTGTACCAGTGTTGTTCTGTAGCATATTGTAGAAGTGATGGTATGTCGCTTCCATTTTGGATTCTTTCTCATCAGTTGCTCTGGGGCAAACCAGATGCTGTGCCCACTGAGCAGCTCTACAGAGAGGTCCACGTGACAAGAAACAGAAGGCTTCTGGCAACAGCCACTGAAGTGAGCTTAGAAGGATTCTTCAACCCCTTCAGATGATTGCATGCTGGCCAAATTTTGACTACAACTTCATAAGAGACCCTGAGCCAGTATGCCGCTCCTGGATTCCTGATTCTCAGAGCCCGTGGGAAACAATAAATGTTTATTTTAAGATGCCAAAGTTTGGGGTACTTTGTTACATAGCAATAGATAATTAATCCACACTGTTTTATAATGCACTTTGCTGTTTAATAGAGCAAGTCCTCCAGTAAAGTTCTTTCTCCCCCCAACATTTTCTCAGCTATTTCTGCTCATTTTCCCATCTTTATGAACTGCAAAATCCACTTTTCAAGTTCGATAACAAATCCTATTGGTGTTGGGACTGAGATTACCTTGACTTTATGGACAGATTATTCTAGATACTAAACAGCTATACAACATTGGGTCTTCCCATCTGGGAACATGGTTGTGTCTCTCCATTTATTCAGGGTTTATCGGTTGGTTTTTGTTTTTGTTTTTGTTTTTCATATAATCTAGAAAAATGTTATAGTTCTCCTCATAAAAGTCTTACATATTTCTTGTTAAATGTATTTCTAGGTCTTTTATGGGGCTTGATGCCATTGTGAGTGAAATATTTTTTTCCATCACATTTTTCTAATTGTATATTGCTAATTGAGTTATATGCCTTCATTCTGAATCTTGCTCTTTATTAAACTTTCATATAAGTTCAAATAGTTTTACTATTGAGTCTCTTGAATTTTCTAGGTAACAGAATATCACCTACAAATGATCACCATTTAACTCTTTCTTTCCAATATTATTCCTCTTCTATTTGTGTTTTATGACACCAACTAAGTATTCCAACATAATGTTAATTAGAAGCAGAGATAATAAGCTTGTTGTGACTTTAATGGAAATGATCAAGTGTTTCATAATTAAGATTGATTTACTGCACATTTCTAGTAGATAACATTTACTGGATTGAGAAATTTCCTTATATTCCTGGCTTACAAGCAGTTATTTTTGTCAATGCTATAATTATTATTATAAATGAATGCTGGATTTTTCAAATATTTTGTTTTTTAGATATTCAGATAACCACATTCTTTTTTCTTTAGTCTATTTTTATATTCATAGGCAAATTGATAGTTAATCTTCCATTCATCCCATAATAAATCCTAAGGCATCGTGATTTATTATTATTTTAATATTCTGCTGGCTTCCATTATAAAATTTCATCTAGGATTTTAAATTTCATAAATGAGAATAGATTATAGTCTTTTTGTGCTATTCATTGCATGGTTTTGATATTGGGACTGTGGTAGTAGGGAATGAGTTAGAAATCTTCTCTTTATTTTGTTTGATTTGGGAGAGTTTCCATAGTATAAGAATTTCCTCTTTCTTATAGATATGGGGTAACTCTACAATCAAACTATCTGGACCTGTCTGTGTTTTCAACTTTTTGATGATTCCTGGTCTACTCCACCTTTTGTTTGTTTGTTTGTTTGTTTTTTGTTTTGTGGTGGCTGGCCTGTACGGGGATCTGAACCCTTGACTTTGGTATGACCAACACACCACTCTAACCAACTGAACTAACCGGCCAGCCCTATTCCACTTTTTAGATCTTTGGTCAATTCTGATTATACATATTTTTCTAGAAAAGCATCCCATTTTGTCTAAATTTTCAAACTTGTTGTCATCAGATGTATAAGATAATATCTTACAATGTAAAAAATTCCACTGTATTTATAGTTATTTATCTTTTGTTATTTCTATGTTTATTACTGATTTCCCTCTTCTTCCCTTCATCAAGTTTGTCAGAGGTTTGTCTATTTTATTGGCCTTTCAAAGAACCATATTTGGATTTTATTAATCAAAATTACTCTTTTGGAAGGGAGTTGGTAGGGAGAGGAGGGAGGTTGGGGAGAGGTTGGGTGGGGCACGGAGAATAATTGCAATTTGTGGTAATGGGCACGCTGAAAGCATTGGCCTGATCGTCACATCTTGGGTACGGGTGGTGATGGTCAGCTTTGTACCCCATGAATATGCATAATCAATAAAAAAAAGAATAAAGTAAAAAAAAAAAAAAAGAAAGAAATGAACTTGTGACTAGGTGTAACCAATGGTATCACTTCTAAGCCAAAGCATAAAAGAAAATGGGGTCCATGTGCTTTCCCTCTCTGTGACAGGAATTGAAGAAGACATGCATTTCAGATGACACGAGATGGTGGTGATTCCATTCCATCATCCTTGCCTCATGTGACTTGTGGAACCTAGGCCCTCTCCCCCAGTCACCATTGTTGGATGTGTTAAAGCAAAATTAAAATAGAAACCTGGACTGAAAAATTCCTGAGCAAACAAAACCTTAAAAGTAGCCATAATCTAAAAGAAAGTTAAAAGAGAGAGAAATAGAGAATAGTGGTTACCAGAGTCAGGGAAAGGGAGGAGGTGGCAGGGCCAGGGAAAGGTTGGTAGACAGGGACAAAGTTACAAAGATACACTTAGATAGGAAGAATAACTTGTGATGCTCTAGGGTGATAATAGCAAATAATATTGTATTGTATATTTCAAGATAGCCACAAAAGAGGATCTTGAATGGTATAACCACAAAAAAAATGATAAGTGCTTAGGTGATAGATGTGCTGATGAAGCTGATTAGATCATTAAATATAGATATGTATTGAAAGAACAAACTTTACCACATAAACATGTACAATGAAAAAAATTAAAATAAAAAATAGCCTAAATTAGCTTAAATTGCAAAGATAAACAAAACCTGACGTAGGTCATAACTGCAAATAAAAGCAAAACTTGGTCCTTTCTGGTAAATGCTTATGTTCTCTCCCTCTGCAAGTCCAACACTCCACTGTGGTCTTTCTTTTCTTCCTTCTTTCTCTCTTTGCTCCCACTTATGAGTGAGGACATGTGGTATTTTTTCCTCTGTGCCTGTCTTATTTCACTTGACATAATTTTCTCCAAGCTTATCGATGTTACTGCAAATGGCAGAATTTCATTCTTTTTTTATGGCTGAGTAGTATTCCATAGTGTATATATACCACAGTTTCTTTATCTGGTCATCCATTGATAGACATTTACATTGGTTCCATGTCTTGGCTATTGTAAACAAAGTTACAATGAACATGGGAGTGCATATATCCCTTTGAGATGATGATTTCAATTCCTTTGGGTATGTACCCAGAAGTGGGATTGCTGAATCATATGGTAGTTCTATCTGTAGTTGTTTGAGAAACCTTCAGACTGTCTTCCATATTGGCTGTACTGATTTACAGTACCCCCAACAATGTAGGAGAGTTCCCCTCTGTCTACTTCCTCCCCAGCATTTGTTATTCTCAGCCTTTTTTATTATTACCAGTCTAACTGGAATGAGATGATATCTCTGTGTGGTTACAATTTACATTTCCCTGGTGATTAATGATGTAGAGCATTTTTTTTAAGTACCTGCTGGCCATTGTATGTCTTCCTTCAAAAAAAGTCTACTCAGTTCCTTTGCCCTTTTCTTAATTGGGTTTTTTTTTTTTTTTTTTTTTACTGTATAGTTGTTTGAGTTCCTTGTATATTCTGGATATCAATCCCTTGTTGGATGTATAGTTTGCAAATATTTTCTCCCATTCTGTAGGTTGTCATTTCAGTCTATTGATTGTTTCCTTTGCTGTGCAGAAGCTTTTTAGTTCGATATAATCCCATTTATTTATTTTTTCCATTGTTGCTTGTGCTTTTGGGCTCTTATTCATGAAGTCTATGCCCAGTCCTACTTCCTGAAGTGTTTCCCCTATGTTTTCCATTAACAGTTTTATAGTTTCAGGTCTTATACTTAAGTCTTTAATCCATTTTGAGTTGATTTTGGTATATGGTGAGAAGTACAGGTCTAGTTTCATTCTTCTGTGTATGGGTATCCAATTTTCCCAGCACCATTTATTGAAGAGGCAGTCTTCTCCCCAGTGTATGTCCTTGTTGCCTTTGTCAAAGATCAGTTGGCTGTAAATATGTGTGTTGACTTACGGATTCTCTATTGTGTTCCACTGGTCCGAGTGTCTATTTTTATGCCAGTACTATGCTGTTTTGGTTACTATAGCTTTGTAGGATAATTTGAAGTCAGGTGGTGTTATGCCTCGGGCTTTATTTTTTTGCTTAGGATTGCTTTGGCTGTTCAGGGTCTTTTATTGTTCCATCTGAATGTTAAGATTGTTTTTCTGTTTCTGTGAAGAATGTCATTGGTATTTTGATGAGGATTGCATTGAATCTGTAGATCACTGTAGATAGTATGAATATTTTCACAATATTGATTCTTCCAATCCAAGACCATAGAATGTCTTTCCATCCTTTTTTTGCCTTCTTTAATTTCTTTCAGTAGTGATTTGTAGTTCTCATTGTAGAAATCTTTCGCCTCCTTGGTTAAATTTATTCCTAGGTATTTTATTTTTTTGGTGACTATTGTAAACAGGCTTACTTTCTTGATTTCTCTTATTGTTAATTCATTATCGAGTAATATGAACACAACTGATTTGGGGACATTGATTTTATATCCAGCAACATTACTGAAATTATTAATCAGCTTTAAGAATTTTTTAGTAGAGTCTTTAGGTTTTTCAATATACAGGATCATGTAATCTGCAAACAGGGAAGTTTGACTTTGTCTTTTCCAATCTAGATGCCCTTTATTTCTTTCTCTTGCCTGATTGCTGTGGCTAGTACTTCCAATACTATGTTAAATAGGAGTGGTAAGAGTGGGCATCCTTATCTTTTTCCTGTTCTTAAGAGAAAAGCCTTCAGTTTTTCCCCATTCTGGATGATATTGGTGGTGGGCTTGTTGTAATGGCTTTTATTGTGTTGAAATACTTCCCTTCTATACCTAATTTGCTGAGAATCTTTATCATGAAGGAATTTTGTCAAATGCTTTTTCTGCATCTATTGAGATAATCATGTGGTTTTTGTCCTTGATTTTGTTGATGTGGTGGATCGCATTTATTGACCTGTGTGTGTTGAACCATCCTCGCATCCCTGGGATGAATCCCACTTGATTATACTGTATAATTTTTTTTTCATGTGTTGCTGTATTTGATTGATAATATTTTGTTAGGGATTTTTGCATTTATGTTTATCAGAGATACTGGCCTGCAGTTTTCTTTTTTTGTTGTTGTGTCTTTGTCTGGTTTTGGTATCAAGGTGATACTGGCCTCATAGAATGAGTTTGGGAAAGTGACCTCTGTTTCAACTTTTTGGAATAGTTTGAAGAGAATTGGTATTAATTCCTCTGTAAAGGTTTGGTAGAATTCAGTAGTACAGCCATCTGGTCCCAGGCTTATCTTTGTTGGGAGACTGCTGGTTACTGCTTCAATCTCATTGCTTGTTATTTGTCTGTTCAGGTTTTCTATTCCTTCTTGGTTCAGTCTTGGTAGTTTGTATGTGTCCAGAAATTTATTCATTTCCTCCAGGTTTTCAAATTGTTGGTTTATAGTTGTTTGCAACAGTCTCTAATGATTTTTTGTATTTCTGTGGTATCAGCTGTAATGTCTCTTTTTTCATTTGTGATTTTTGTACTTGAGTCTTCTTTTTGCTTTTTGTTGTTGTTGTTGTTGTTAACCTAGCTAATGGTTTGTCTATTTTGTTTTTCTTCTCAAAAAATCAACTTTTTGTTTCATTGATGTTTTGTATAATTTTGGAGGTCTCTATTTCATTTAGTTCAGCTCTGATCTTAATTATTTCTTTCCATCTACTAATTTTGGGACTGGATTGTTCTTGTATTTCTAGTTCTTTGGGATGTAACATTAGGTTGTTTGTTTGAAATCTTTCTATTCTTTTGATGTAAGCATTCATTGCAATAAATTTCCCTCTTAGTACTGCTTTTGCAATATCCCACAGATTTTGATATAACGTATCTTTATTTTCATTAGTTTCAAGAAATTTTTTGATTTCCTGTTTAATTTCTTCTTGGACCCATAGGTCAGTCAGGATCCTGTTGTTTAATTTCCATGTATTTGTACAGAGTCCTAAGTTTCACTTGTTATTAATTTCTAGTTTTAAGCCTTTATGGTCTGAAAAGATACTTGAGGTGATTTGTTTGCCTGGGTAATTTCACAAAGACCATCTTTGAGTTCAGAAATTCTTTCTTCTGATTGCTCTAATATGCTACTTTTGCTCTTAGCTGTGTTTCTTATTTCATCACATGCCTCTTTCAGATCTGGGAGTTCTGCTACATTCTTTTTTAAGGTATTCATCTCTTGTAAATTTCCTCCCTCATATCCTGGATATTTTTTCTCACTTCATTGTGTTTTCTAACTGAGTCCTCTCTTATCTCACTGAGTTTCCTTAAGATAGTTATTCAGAATTCCTTTTCAATAATTTCAAGGTTTCTTGTTCTGTAGGATCTGGTAATTGAGAGTTACTAAATTCCTTTGGTGGCACCATATTTTCTGGTTTCTTCATATTTCTAGTATCTCTACATTGATTTCTGGTCATCCGGTAGATCAGTTGCTTCTTCTATTGCTCTGGAGTAGACTTTGGGCAGAAAGATTTCTTCCGCTTTTTCCAGGCTCCTCAAGTGACTCATCTTGTGTCAATGAAGTCAAATATGCAGGGGCCTCCTGCACAGTGGTTGTGGTTGTTATTGTGGCAGCAAGCCATCCTTGTAGCAGTAGAAGCTGTGGTGGTGGTGGTTGTTGTGGACCACCTCTGCAGAAGCTGTGCAAGACCTCTTTGTTGTTGGCGGCATCAGGTCCTGTCTTCCGTGTGGGTGGGACAGGGCAGCATGGGCAGCTGGATGGGTTTTCTGTCTGCCTGGGGCCTGCACAGTGTTGGCAGTGTGAGATCTTGCCTTCTGCATGGGTGGGGCAGCATGGCACAGAGGGGGCAGCCGGCCAAGTTTTCTGCATGCCTGGAACCTGCCCATTGTCAGTGGTCCAGGGTTCTGCCTTCTCTGTGGGCCTAATCTGTCCATTTCTAAGAAAGTTATTGTATATAAAGTTTCATGATTTGTTTATGATCTTAGTGGTCTGCATTTTTTAACAGCATGAAATATTCATTTTATTCTGTAATATATGTATTATTCTGTATAGTGCTATTGTCTTAATTTCAACTTGGCATCAACTTAGTTTTCATTCTTTTATTTTTATTTTCCTTGTACATCTTTTTTCTTCTTTATTTTCAACCTATCTATGTCGATTTATTTATTTATTTTAAAAAGATGACTGGTAAGGGGATCTTGACCCTTGACTTGGTTGTCAGCACCATGCTCTCCCAAGTGAGCTAACCAGCCATCCCTATATAGGGATCCGAACCTATGGCCTTGGTGTTATCAGCACCACACTCTCCCAAGTGAGCCATGGGCTAGCCCTTATGTTGATTTATTTTTAAGCCAAGGTTTAGATTGACAAAATGAAAGGTACCTAATGTGAGAACCTTTGTTTTTTAATAGATGTATTTAACCCCATCATATTTATTGAATTATTAATATTATTGAATGTATTTCTGCTATATTATTTAATACTTCCCATTCTCTGTTTCTTTTTATTCTTTCCTGCCAATTTTTGACTTGACTGCATTTTTTTACCTTAGTGATTTGAAAGTTGTATATTCTCTCTCTATTCTTCTAAAATCTAAATTATTTGTTCTCAACTTTATTTTGCATTAGAATCACCAGAAGAAATTATTAAAACACAGAGGTGATTTATTTGACCCCATACCGGAGTTACTGATTCAGTAAGTTCTAGGTGGGACTCAAGCATTTATATTTCTAACACATTCTCAGAGTATATGGTACTCGTGGTCCAAGAGAACATACTTTGAGAATCACTGTTCTAGACATTTCTCTAAATTTTTAATGTTAATATTTATTTTCCCCTGTTTATCAATATCTATATTTAATCTGCTTTGACCTGCTTTTTAATTTAATAATAAATCATTTTAATTGCTACAATGTATTTCACTACATTGTTTTAATCTAGCACAGTTTAGCTATCTTTTACTGGTAAATATTTATTTCCAAATTTTTACTGTCATGAACAATACTGCAATCAGCACTCTAAAACATTCATCTTTGTGTACTTGTCCTTATAGAACAGATACCTTTAAGCAGAGCTACTGAATCCACATTTCACATGTATTTATATGTATTGTCAAATTTCCTTCCAAAAAGATTATACTTATTTATTCTCCAACTAACAGTATATGAAAGTGCCAGAATATTCATTTTTATAAGCTCCAAAGAGTTTAATAAGTCTATATTTTCTTTTAGAACTTATACCTTTTTTTGTCTTTGTTTTTGCATTTCAATCTCTAAATCTGGAGTTTATTTTAATATCATATGTGAGAGAGATGTTAACTTTTTTTTTATTCAAATAGCTATCCAGTTTTCCCAGAACCATTTACTAAATAATCCACATGGAATAATTTTTCATCAGACATGGTATTTATAGCACAGTATTTATCTGCCTGAAAATTACCATGGTTGATGAAACCACGGTTATCAAAAGCAGGGTCTCATAGAAAATAGGGAATTGCTTGAAGGAATGTAGCATTAGGGAAAAAATAACTATAATAAATAAATATTCTAGAAAATAGGATACAATTTTAAACCAAATCAGTTTTGACTGGTAAGGTATCACTGTACTATACCACAATAAAGTCAACAGTTTCTTAGTACTTACTGAATTCCAGGCACTGTTCCAAAAACTTTGCATGTCTCACATACTTCATAACAAGCCTATGAGATTGGCGTAATTGTCATCCCCATTTTACAGATGAAGAAAGTATCTCATATAGAGGTTATGTAACTAAACTGTGTTGATACTTTTCTGGGCTATCTGCTTAATTTTATTGATCTTTCTAGTTACACACCTCAGTTCTCATTTCCAAAGCTTTAAAATATGTTTTAATATCTAGTATGGGTAGTTTCTCCTCATAACGCTTCTTCAAAAAATTTTTAGCTAATCTTTTATGAGTATTCTTCCAAGTAGATATTTTTTCAAGTTGGAAAAAATCCACCAGAATTGTCATTCAGATTGCATTAAATATTGTGACAATTTTCACTGAAATAACTCATTGATGCTGTTGAAACTTCCTGTCCAAAGACAAGGTATTTCTCTTTTTTAACCAAGTCTTCCTGTATTTCCCTCAGAATTTATAATTTTGTCATATAAGCCCTCCACAGTCCTTATTAAGTCTTTTCCTAGGTATTCTATTTTTTTCTCTTGTCTGGTTTACTTATTATTTTATTGTCTGATCAGTTATTATTAATAGAGAAACATTAATCTTTTAGTATATGTAGCTTATCTGGCCTCTTTACTGAATGCTTTTGTTAGTTTTTTATAATTTTATTCTGTTTTCTAGATAGACAATTATAAACTACAAACAATAATAATTTGATCTTTCATTTCCAATACTTATGTGTTACTTATTTTATTTTATTTTTTGCTTTATCATATGAGCCAGAGCTTCAAGAACAATTGAAGTGGTTTTGTAAATGATAACTGATTCAACCAAATTATCCCCCAAAACTTTTTTAGATCTAAAAAAGCAAGTTTAACTATTAGCTAGATGCTAAATGCATGACTATTTTGGCTGGTTTATATTATTTTCAAGTTGTAGTATACATAACATATTGAACATTATATTCCCATGTCCCCATTAGGTATGATCATTTTTGCACATGGTATCAGATTAGTAATATAAATTTTTTCTTTACTTTATTTTTCATCAAAAAATCAAGCAATTATAATACACATTTAATATTCAAAATAATTATAGAATTTATAATAGTTGTATCAATGTTTTCATGATAAATTATTAATTGAACCTAAATGTACTCAATGCTAAATGCTAGCTCAAGAGCATAATCCTCAAATATAATGCTTCTATATAAAAACACAATCTACTTTTTAAATTTTATTTTATATATGTATGTTTCAGATCTTTGTTTTAGCAGCTGGCCAATACAGGGATCAAACTACAATCCATTTTTTGACCATTCACTCTATTATGGTTTCCAAGAACATACGAGGGGTCTTCAAGAAGTTCACAGAAGATTTATATTATCTATTGGGGGGGGAGCTGGCTGGTATAGGGAACTGAACCCTTGACCTTGGTGTTAAAAGGCTGCCCTCTAACCAACTGAGTTAACCGCCTAATCCCCATATTATCTTTTAGTTCTATTTTTCCATGAACTTTTTGAAGTACCCTCATATTCCAGCAAAAAGCAGGGACTACATATATAAAGTTATGTTTAGATTTTAAAAGGCTTCTATAAAATGTTGGATCTTGTGATGGAATGCTGAGTGTCTTGGTATTAGGGTGCAGTGAGCTAGGAGCCAAGGTAGGGGATCCTAAAAGCAGGAGGGCCACAAGCATTTCAGACCATGAAAGCCAAAAGCAATAATACGTCTTGCAAAGAAAATCTCCCAATGACTGTCACATACGTTAAATATAAGTCCAGGGGAGACTTTTCCAAACTGTTCTAAGTAGCTTTTAGACACAGTTTCTACAGATCACTTAATTTAATAATTTTAAAATGTACCTTAGAATAAAATCAAATTGCTGTGAAAAATCAAGAAATAACTTGTAAATTCAAAAATAAAACTGGAACATTTTTCAGTTACTGTAGAACATGTTGGACCAACTACTTGAATCAATACTAAAAAGAGAATCTGCTGGCCACCACCCAAGTTAAAAAGAGCATGAGTACTTTATAATTTTGTCACTAATTATTCAGGACTAGAGTCCTCATTTTTTTAATTTGTCATGTGATCTATCATAATCGCTATAAAATGAGTACTCATCTTCACTGAGCTTGCAGACAGTTGATTAAAGAGCTTTTCAAACAAGTAGGTGATACATGACACATGTTTTAAATTTTAAGTATTTTTATTCTGTAGTGCTGAAGTCATCCTATGAGATGAATATGGAGATGGAGCAACTATCTGATTCTATTAAAGATAGCTTCGGTTTAACTCTATTGCTCTCTGCCTGAAGCAATCAGAGGCCCATTCAACCCCTTCAACCCAACCCTATATCCCTCACCTTTCCTCCTTCCTTTTTGCTCCCAGATGTCAACTGATTTGTGACAGGAAGGCAAATAGTGCTTAAGGGAGAAAGTGAGGTTGAGAGCTAGTTTGGAGGGCAATGCTCCAGGTCAGGTGGAGTTAGCAGTCCTCTGCCAGGCGGGGTGAGGTCTGTAATTGATTCCTGTGGACCTCTGAGCTGTGGGCTGCATCATCTTGCTGAAGTTCTGATGGACATGTAGTCCTTGGTTGCCCTCAGCCCTGCCAAGACAAAAAATATCAAACAGGATTTAGGGCCAGGTCTCTTCTCCTAGGAAGATAGAGAAGGTGGCTGCCTATAGTCATGATGTTAGAGACACAAGAATAGTCCCTGGAAATGCTCAAGACTGGCCAATCTCCATGTTAACCTGCTTCCGCTCATTATTCATGACTTTTCCAAATACCAGGGGTTTATAAGCATTCTAACAATAAATTTTAGCCTTTGGTCAAAGGAATCAAAATTCCTTATTTTATTTCTCTGGAAAACAAGAACTTTTTATTTTCTTTGTGATCATAACCAATTACCCTGAGAAGTGTGATTCCTCAATGGTAAATTGTCAACCTTTCAAGAACTGTGAAGAGTCTGACATTATAGTATACTTGCAAACTAACAAACTAGCCTTTTACTGTTTCATGAATGCTGGCAGAAGGCACAAAACTTCTGGGTCAGAGACAAGAGACTTTATTGCCCAGAGCACAGAAGGTAGCATGAGCTTCAGGTTCGTATCAATTCCCCTTGCCCCTCAAATCCCATAGAGGAACCTGGTGAATGCTGCACAGGAAGTGGATTTGCATTACAGCTCAGGAGCTCCAGCTTAAGGAATCCCAACATTTCATGGGCTCCAAGCAAACCTGCCTAGTCTTTGCCCCCAAAGAGACATTTTTATCATATTGGATAGTGAACAAATCTGCCCTCTGCTCCCTAGGGAGATACTATCTTTCAAGGCAGTTTGCTTTACAAACATTCTTAAAAATATAATCTAAAATGAAGGTAGTCAGTGTCTCTGCTCACAAAGTATGCAGAAATGTAAGGAACCCATGGAAATTTGTTCCCCAATGCAATTCTATTTGTCAAGCAAGACCACAGTCTGTAGATCCACCGTTGGTCTATCTCACATTGAATGGTATAATGATTTCCCCCTCTTAATAGGAAAGTTTCAAAAGAGAACCATAGTTTCATTTGAAAGGGAATAAGGAACATGATGCCAGTAGTGTACTGTCTCTCAGGGCCTTGCAATATTATAAGTCCAGCTGTTAAGCAGATGCAAGGACATGAGCCATAGAGAATGTGAGAATAAAAATGTTAGCATTATTTCTATGGCACTAGTCACATGGTGATTATAGAAATAATCAGCATCAGCATACCACAATATTTATTTTGTCCTTGAATGTTGTAACATCCTAAGGGAAAAATGGTCTTTATTTGAAAAAAGTTAAAAATGAAAATACATGTTATATATCTTCGGTGAAAAATGGATTTGTTGAAACCATAGGGAAAGGAAGAGGGAATCAATTGAAAACAGAAATGTAAAAAGAGAGGGAAAACCAGAGTATGATCATCATAGTATGAAAATGGGTATCAGAGGTCCTTATAAAAAATGTCCCCTGATATTCAAAATACCACATGTCATCAGTTAATTCTGCTTCTCACTGAGTACATATGGTTCTGACCAACTAACTTTAACTTTTCACAATTTAAATTATTATTTGCCTTTGTGGTGTGATGGAAATAATAATTGAACTGGGAATCAGGGAACATTACCGTATGCCTTGTCAGCATGACTTTGGTCCTTAGTTTCCTCATCAACAAAAGGAGAGGCTAGAAACATACAGCAAGGCTTCCAGCTCTCAAATGCCATACACTCTTTAGAGAAGGGAATTTAATTCATTTTATTATTATCCCCATTATTAATTGCTGAGTATTCGTATACCAAAATGAATGCATGCCTGAAAAATTATCATGAAGAAAGTCACAACCTACATTGGTAAAAATCCAAATAACGTGAACAAATTCACATGAATTCTTAGACATTATCTAGTTTATAGTTCCTTTCAGTCCTGTATATATGTGCATTCCCTTTTTATCAATACGACTTTAGAGGATTTCCCCCCACCCTTAAGAATAAATGTTGTCCTTTGAGAATCTAATGATTGAGAAAACACATAATACAAAAAAAGTATGAATTCCATAATACTTTAAAAATGAAAATCTATTTTATTCATTACATATATGAAAAATAGTAAATATGGCTGAAAATAGTAAATAATTTACATTACTCATGTGAATATAATGCTTAGGGTGCATATGATCTCACAGACCCATTGCAGTAACCAGTGTCTTTGTTCCTCACCAACCCCACATCTAGAGGTCTTCAGCCCATGTGCCAAGACCCCTCTACAGCATGCCACCCTAGAATAATGGAATTTTGGAGATAAACAGACTTTAATGATCACATTTTGCATTGCCTTTATTTTACAGAATATTAGAAATGGAGTATCAGAAAATTATTTATCAGTAGCAAAACTAGAGCTAGAACACAGGTCTCCTGATTCCTTACTTCACTTCTGTTCTGGAAAATGAGCAATCATCCTCTTTGTAGTAGGTGCTGTTGGTGTCCTACCCAGATCCCATGTACCTGGCCAATGCCTCCATTCCCATCTGCTCTGAGGGTTGACTGTGGACAGCTCACAGTATACCCTTCACCTACAGACCACCTTCAGCAGAGCTGCCTTGCCTGAAACGCCTGTAAGGGCTATGCTTCAACTCTGTGGTGCCACTCATGCTCCAGAACTCCCTGTGGAATCAGGTTGGAGTTGGACTTTAGCTGAACCCACATCTTTGCCCAGCTTCTTCCCCTACCCCATTCTGCTTCTCTTACTCCTCTATGGGTTTTTCCTGAGCCTTCACCCTCAGTGAATTCCCTGCACAAAAATCCCCATGTCAGGCTCTGCTTATAGAGAACTTGATATAAAACACTTTCCATAAACATTTCCAGTAGCGCTGTCAACCTCACAAGGCATGCCATTCTGTTTTTGGATAGCTTTGATCATTAGAAAAGTTTTTGTTATTGTTATTATTTTAAGATCATGGGCTTGCTAGGTAGCTCACTTGGTTAGCGTGTGGTGCTGGTAAACACCAAGGTCAAGGATTTGGATCTCCATACCAGCCAGTTGCAAAAAAAAAAAAAAAAGATCACATCTGCCTCTATAATTTCCATCCATGGTTCTGTGTAGAATAAGTTGAATTCCTTTTCCACATGACAGCCTCTCAGCTATTGGGGGATGAGGGACCATTACGTTCTCCTTAAACTTACTCTCTTTTTTTAGGCTATGAGAAAAAAAGGGTTTGTGGTTTTTTTAAATCACAGCATAATATTGTAACTCAGAGTAATGACTGTGTGACAACAAAATTGCATGAAGCAAAATAATGGAAAATCAAACAGAAGAGAATTTGAAGAAGGTTGTATTCAAATCCACTGGGGGAGAAAACACTTACCCAGTATAAGAGTGAAGAGGAGATTACATCTCAGGAGGAAAAAAATCAAATATAAACTACTTAAAACCAGACACAATGAAAGACTGCAAGGATCATATAGAAGAGAAATATTATAATTCTTAGATGTCAAAAAGTAGGTTAAAAAAAAAAACCTCTACAACTCAAATGTGTATATGTCAATACACAGAGCGTGCATACTTTTAAGGTTTTTAGATAAGGAATGGTAAATACTGCTTCAGAGTCATTGAGGTTTATTGATGACATGCATGTCTGGAACACAGCAATAAAAGACTACGTATACCTTACTCAAAGCAAAAATATTTCATTGAAAGGATAGGATAGGAAAATTCTATGTCAAGAATGTATAATATTCCGATGGAAATTCAAAATCTGAGGGTAGAAGCATTTAAGAGAGGATAAACCCAGAAAGAAATGAAAGTAGTATCTTTAAGGGAGATTAATAAAAACAGCAAGTCAAATGAAAGAAATTAGGTAAAGCAATGCTGAATGGCATTGGTTGGGGCTTTATAACTTACAATGTGCTTTCTCGTGTTTTCTTTTACTTTACCCTCACAGTAACCCTATCAGATGGATAATGTGTTATCACCATTTAATGGAAGTTATGAGTGATTAACTGACTATCTCTCAAATCACCCAACTCACAAGTGGTAGGTCCAAGGCTTGAGCATGAATCTTTAACTTCAGTCTATGATCTTGCCACCTCACCATGCTTTTTTCTAATTCATGTGCTGTGGATCGATGTCCCCCCAGAACTTAGTCCCCACTGTGACAATGTAAAGAGGGTGAGAAATCCTATTATGGTAATTGAAAGCTGGGTCCTTGAAGAGGTGATTAAGTTGATCTTTTTTTTTTTTTTTTTTTTTTTTTGTCTTTGTTGTGACCGGTAAGGGGATCGCAACCCTTGGCTTGGTGTCGCCCACACCGCGCTCAGCCAGTGAGCGCACCTGCCATCCCTATATAGGCTCTGAACCCGCGGCGGGAGCGCCGCTGCGCTCTCCCGAGTGCCGCACCACTCTCCCGAGTGCCGCACCACTCTCCCGAGTGCCGCACCACTCTCCCGAGTGCCGCACCACTCTCCCGAGTGCCGCACCACTCTCCCGAGTGCCGCACCACTCTCCCGAGTGCCGCACCACTCTCCCGAGTGCCGCACCACTCTCCCGAGTGCCGCACCACTCTCCCGAGTGCCGCACCACTCTCCCGAGTGCGCCACTGGGGCGGCCCTTAAGTTGATCTTTTAATGGTAGCTGTGGGCATGGTTCTGGGGTTTTAAAAGGAGAGCACGTGAGACTCTCTCTCTCTTTCCAGGTCCACCATTTTCCACCATTTTCTACCATTTTCGACCCCTGCATTGCTGTAAAGCCACCACGAAAGAAGACCTTCACCAGATGTGTTCCCTAGACTTCGGACTTCTAAGCCTTAGAACTGTAGGCAATAAATTTCATTTTCTTGTAAATCACCCAGGTCCAGGTATTTTGTTATAAGCAACAGAAGTGGACTAAAACAACATATAACAAAACTACAGAATTGGCCATCTGGAATCTGTTAGTGATCTTACACTATTAATAGCATATATTGGTTTCCTACAGCTGCCATAAGAAATTACCACAAAATGGGTGGCTTAAAACAATAGAAATTTATTGTCTCAGTGTGTGGCAGCTAGAAGTCTGAAATCAAGACTTTGGCAGGGCAGTGTTCCCTCTGATGTCTCTGAGGAAGAATTCTTCCTTGTCTCTTTCTAGCTGCTGGTGGTTGCTTACAATCCTTGGTGTTCCTTGGCTTACAGATGCATCACTCCAATCTCTACCTCCATCTTCATATAGTGTTCTCCCTGTGTGTGTCCTGTGTCCAAATTTCCCCCTTTTTTTTAAGGACACCAATCATACTGAATATAGGGCCCACTCGAATCTGGTATGACCTCATCTTGGCTTGATTACATCTGCAAATTACATCCAAATAAGGTCACATCCACGGGTTTCAGATGGACATAAATTGTGGGGCAAGGGGGACACATATATTCAACCCCATACACAGCAGAACAAGTGGTTTGTTCTTGTCTTGTGTTGCTGACAATTTTCCCTCAGAAGGTAAAGGAATAGATTTGGGAAACTTCTATTCTGGATTTCAGTTTGAACAGCAAGAAAGAATGAGGTGTTAAATGTAGAAATGAGGAAACCTTGAGATAAAATGGCCTGGATGTTTTACAGTAGTGAAAAAGGAACGGTCAGGTCTTCAGAAACGGGGCTTCAAAAAGGGTAGAGAAATGATTGTGTCCAAGGGAATATGTTTACAAATGTAGACTCTAAAAACAGGATTACTTCAGCATTATAAAAAATGACCCTGTTGAAGAAGAAAGATATGCTTTCTAGAAAGAAAACATAATTGAGATAAATAATCTCTTGTAATTGACCAAAAATAAGGTCCTGAGGAACTTAAAAATAAACTGCATAAATAGAGATGGCTTAGGAGCAGGCAGCTCTCAGAGAGGAAGTGAAAAGGTCTGGAGTGAGAAGACTCCAGTTCAAGTTCCTGTGGCTCAGTGTTCTCTGATGAGTTCAGAAAGACGGATGCAGGTGGCATAGCCATCAGTGCAATAAAAGAAAGGAAAAAAACTGTTTAGAGTAACATTGAGAATGCAAAGACTCAAGATAAATTGGGGCCTTAAATAAACACTAAAGACAATAAGAAAGCTGTTTTTCTTTTTAATCTCTGTTGCCAAGAAAAGATCAGGGAAGAAATAACTATGTTGTATTTCAAAGAATATAATCTTAAGAAATGATCTCCTAACCAAAGAACCATTCAATTTTCTGCTTTACTTTCTTATTCTCTCTCACAGAGAATGAACATCGATTGTGATGCAAACATTATAAAGACAGTTATTATATAAGGCATTATGTAAAACCTACAATAGGAAAAGAGATAGTAAGAGAATCTTCACCCATTATAAATGAGTTTAAAACCTCAGTTAATACAAATCCTATCGCAAAATATCAGAAGAGCTTGCAGATGAGATCAGAGAACTGCTTCTGAAAATTGAGGAGAATGGAAGAGGTGCTTCATAGCTGGAAAATGTTACTACTCCTAAAAAGGGCAAGTGGGTGAAATTCATATACAAACTGATGAGCCTCATGAAAATTCCAAGCAAAATCCTAGAATGGATGATTTGTAAGCAAGATATTGATAAGGAAACACTGACCCCTGGCAAAAAGTGTGAATTCACTAAGAACAAGTTATGACAAGTAGTCTCATTTCTTTACTTAGATTTGGTTGCCTGTGTGTCAAGAGGAAGGCATGTGCACATTATGTGCTAAATCTCATGATGCACACTTTTGTTGTGATGATGGAGGAATGAGGGCTCGGTGATAGCAAGAAGACTGGGCAGTTTGCTTCAAAGTCAGGCAACCAACATCAGCCAAAGTGTATTGGTCAAAGAATTGGCTTTGACCTTGGAAGGCAACTCCAAGAATTTATGATTTGCCCAATCCCGTTCAAAATTTTTGTCAAAAACATGAAGACTACAAAATGCATGTTTATGAATATTTGGATTTAAAAAATTGGGAAGAGAGAGCTAACACACCAGGAGACAATTCAAAAACACTGCCTCATAAACAAACCAGCCCCAAAACAAAGAAAATACAAGTCACTTAGAATAAATGTACGGTCCTGTGCTTAGAGCAAAAAAAAAAAAAAAAAATCAATGAAAAGTATAATAGAGGGGGATCAAGATGGCAGAGTAGTCAGTTCCTGGTGTTGCTCTCTGCCACAGAGCAACCAATTTGCAGCTATTGAGGAGCAGTGATGGAGGACCCAAGATCTGTGCTGGAACAGACGGGAGCCACCTGCCATGGGACCCCAGTTCAAGTTGCTCCACAATGCGTAGAGAGACTTTAGAGCTTCTGGGCTCACACATCCTAAGCCTGCCGGGCCGGAGAAGGCAGGCAGGACGGGACTTCAGGCCCAGGCCAGTCCCTGCCTCTGGGAGTGACTTAAGAGGCTTGGAGCCCCCACATCCCAAGCCAGCCCAGCCAGAGAAGGCAGGTGGGGCAGGACTTCTGGCCTAGGCCAGTCCCCGCTGCCAGGAGACTCCTAAGAGGCTTGGGGACCCCACACCCGAGCCAGCCATGCCAGAGAAGACAGGCAGGGTGGGACTTTTGGCCCAAGCTAGTTTCTGCTGCCCAGAAGGGGCAGTCCCTTCAAGATCCAAGCCAAATGTCAGGGTGAAATGGGTGGACTGAGATACCCTCTGCCACAATGACAGAACACCAAAGGAAAGATACCAGAAATATGAAAAATCAAGAAAGTACATCACCATCAAAGGAAATTAATAACTTTCAAGCACTAGATCCTATAGAACAGGAAGTCTTTGAAATAACAGAAAAGGAATTTAGAGTAACTATTCTAAGGAAAATAAATGAGATACAAGAAAACTCAGACAACACAATGAAATGAGAAAAAATATACAGGATCTGAAAGAAGAAATGTACAAAGAAATCAATGCCTAGAAAAAGAATGTAGCTGAGCTTGTGGGGCTGAATGGTTCATTCAATGAAATAAAAAACACAACAGAGAGTTTAACCAGCAGACTTGAACAAGCAGAAGAGAGAATTTCTGACCTTGAAGACAAGCTGTTTGAATTATCATAGGCAGACCAGAAAAAAGAAAAAAGAATCAAAAAAATTGAAGAAAATCTAAGAGAGACAACTGACAACTTAAGCACTCAAATATCTGAATCATGGGTATTCCAGAAGGGGAGGAAAAAGGAAATGACATTGAAAACATATTCAACAAAATAATAGCAGAAAACTTCCCAGGTATAGGGAAAGTCACAGATCTCCAGGTTGAAGAAGCCCAAAGATCACCAAACACATTCAGCCCAAAAAGGTCCTCTCCAAGACATGTATAATAAAACTGACAAAACTCAAAGACAAAGAGAGAATCTTAAAGCTGCAAGAGAGAAGTGGCAAATCACCTATAAGGGAGCCCCAATCAGAATAACATCAGACTTTTCATCAGAAACTATAAAGGCCAGAAAAGAATGGGATGATATATACAAAACACTAAAGGACAAAAATTGCCAGCCAAGAATACTTTATCCATCAAGGCTATCCTTCCAAAATGAAGGACTAGTAGTATATTTCTCAGACAAACAAAAACTGTGGGAGTTCACTACTACATGCCAGCCCTACAGGAAGTTCTCAAGGAAGTACTGGGTTTGGTACCACAAAAACAACCATCACTGCCATGAATATGCAAGAAAGAATAATACCTATCACCAAAACAAAAATGCCAATGAAAGAGAAAAAAATAGTTTATCTATCACCTCAAGAAACCAACAAATACAGAAGAGAAACAGAAAATTAAAAAGAAACAAACAAGAGGTACTTAAGACATCTAAATAAAAATCAGTAAAATGCTAGGAGTAAATCAACACTTTCAATAATAACTCTAAATGTAAAGGGATTAAATTCCCCATTCAAAAGACACAGACTGACTGATTGGATTAAAAAGATGAACCCAACAATATACAGTCTTCAAGAGACTCGCTTGTAAAGACATACATAGACTAAGAGTGAAAGGATGGAAAAAGATATATCATGCATACAGAAATGAAAAACAAGCTGGAGTAGTTATTCTTATATCAGATAAAATAGACTTTAAAGCAAAAACCATAAAAAGAGATAAAGGAGGCCACTATTTAATGATAAAAGGATCTGTCCATCAAGAAGACATAACAATCATAAACATAAATATACCCAATGTTGGAGCAGCCAGATTTACAAAGCAAACACAATTAGATCTAAATAATGAGATAGACACTAACACCATCATAGTGGGGGACCTGAACACCTCACTCTCATCATTGGACAGATCATCTAGGCAAAAAATCAACAGAGAAACACAAGATCTAAACAATACTGTAGACCAATTGGATTTGGCTGATATCTACAGAACATTCCATCCAACAGCCTCAGAATATACATTCTTCTCATCACCACATGGAACATTCTCCAGGATAGACCACATGTTAGGTCACAAAGCAAGTCTCAACAAATTTTTAAAAATTGAAATTATTCCATGTATTTTTTCTGATCACAATGGATTAAAATAAGAAATCAATAATAAACAAACCTCTGAAAACTATACAAACACCTGGAAATTAAATAACATTCTACTTAATGACATGTGGATCCAAGAAGAAATTAAACAAGAAATCAAAAAATTTCTTGAAACTAATGAAAATAATGACACATCATACCAAAACCTGTGAGATACTGCAAAAGCAGTACTAAAGGGGAATTTTATCACCTTAAATGCTTACTTCAGAGGAATGGAAAGATGGCAAATAAACAACCTAACACTTCACCTCAAAGATCTAGAAAAACAAGAACAATCCAAACCAAAAGTTAGTAGATGGAAAGAAACAATTAAGATCAGAGCAGAACTAAATGAAATAGAAATGCAAAAAACAATACAAAAGATCAATGAAACAAAAAGTTTGCTTTTTCAAAGAAAAATAAAATTGACAAACCTTTAGCAAAATTAACTAAGAAGAGAGAAGACTCAAATAACAAAAATTAGAAATGAAAAAGATAATATTACAACTGATACCTCAGAAATACAAGGAATCATTAGAGACTCCTATAAACAACTATATGCCAACAAATTTGAAAATCCAGAGGAAATAGATAAATTTCTGGATGCATACACTCTACCAAAACTGAGCCAAGAAGATATAGAATAACTGAACAGATCAATAACAGTTAAAAGAGATTGAAGCTGTTATCAGAAGGCTCCCAACAAAGAAAAGCCCTGGTCTGGATGGGTTCACTGCAGAGTTCTATCAAATCTTCGAAGAAGAACTGATACCAATTCTCTACAAACTGTTCCAAAAGATTGAAACAGAGGCCACTCTCCCAAACTCTTTCTATGAGGCAAACATCACCCTGATAGCAAAACCACACAAAAATGCATCAAAAATAGAAAACTACAGACCAATATCCTTGATGAATATAGATGCAAAAATCCTCAATAAACTAGTAGCTAACAGAATACAGCAATACACCATGATCAAGTGGGATTCATCCCAGGAATGCAAGGTTGGTTCAACATACACAAATCAATTAATGTGATATACCACATGAATAAAAGCAAAGACAAAAAACATATGATCATCTCTATTGATGCTGAAAAAGCATTTGACAAAATTCAACATCCTTTCATGATAAAGACTCTCTATGAGTTAGGCATAGATGGAAAGTATCTTAACATAATTAAAACCATATATGATAAGTCCACTGCAAATATTATCCTTAAAAGCAGGAACTAGACAAGGATGACCACTCTCACCACTCCTATTCAACATAGTGTTGGTAGCACTAGCCAGAGCAATCAGAGAAGAGAAGAGAAGAAAATAAAGGGTATCCAGATTGGAAGGATTGAAGTCAAGCTGTCCCTCTTTGTGCATGATATGATCCTATATACTGAACAGCCTAAAGACTGTATAAAAAAAAAAAAAAAAGACTCCTAGAGTTGATAAGTGATTTCAGCAAAGTTGCAGGATATAAAATCAACACAGAAAAATCAGTAGCATTTCTATACTGCAACAGTGAACATGAAGAAAAGGAAATCAACAAAGCTGGCCCATTTATAATAGCCACCAAAAAAATAAAATACTTAGGAATAAAGCTGACCAAGGATGTGAAAAATCTCTACAAAGTAATCTACAGATTCAATGCAATCCCCACCAAAATTCCAATGACATTTTTCTCTGAGATGGAAAAAGCTATCAAGATATTTATATGGAACAACAAAAGATCACACATAGCCAAAGCAATCCTGAGTAAAAAAAATAAAGCTGCAGGCATACCACTACCCTACTTTAAACTATATTACAAAGTTATAATAACTAAAACAACATGGTACTGGCATAAAAATAGACACATGGATCAATGGAATAGAATAGAGAACCCAGAAATCAATCCATACGCCTACAGCCATCTGATCTTTGACAAAAGCAGCAAATCTACATACTGGGGAAGAGACTACCTTTTCAACAAGTGGTACTGGGAGAATTGTATACTCATATGTAGAAGAATGAAACTAGACCTGTATCTTTCACCATATACCAAAATCAACTCAAAATGGATTAAAGAATTAAATATACATCCCAAAACAATAAAACTCCTTAAAGAAAACATAGGAGAAACACTCCAGGAAGTAGGAGTGGGTACAGACTTCATAAATAGGATCCGAAAAGCACAGGAAACTATAGTAATAATAAACAAATGGGATTATATCAAACTAAAAACCTTCTGCACAGCAAAAGAAACAATCAGCAGAGTAAACAGACAACTAACAAAGTGGGAGAAAATATTTGCAAAATATACATCTGACAAAGAATTAATATCCAGAATTTACAAGGAGCTCAAACAACTTTACAGCAAAAATACAAATAACCCAATTAAAAAATGGACAAAGGAACTGAATAGGCATTTCTCAAAGGAAGATATACAAATTTCCAACAGACACATGAAAAAATTCTCAACCTCACTCAGCATCTGGGAAATGCAAATCAAGACCACTTTGAGATACCATCTCACTCCAGTTAGGATGGCTAACATCCAAAAGACTGAGAATGATAACTCCTAGAGAGGTTGCAGAGAAAAAGGAACTCTCACACACTGTTGGTGGGGCTGCAAATTGGTGCAGCCTTTATGGAAAATGGTATGGAGGTTCCTCAAACAATTACAGATAGATCTACCATATGACCCAGTTATTCCACTGTTGGGAATATGCCCAGAGGAATGGAAATCATCATGCCAAAGGGATATCTGTACTCCAGTGTTTATTGCAGCTCAATTTACAATAGCCAAGAGTTGGAACCAGCCCAAATTTTCATCTTCTGATGACTGGATAAGGAAATTGTGGTATATCTACACAATGGAATACTACTCTGCTATAAAAAAAGAGCAGAATACTACCATTTGCAACAACATGGATGGACTTAAAGAAAATTATATTAAGTGAAACAAGTCAGGGACAGAAAGAGAAATACCACATGTTCTCACTTATTTGTGGGAGCTAAAAATAAATAAATAAATAAATAAACACACAAACAAGGGGGGCGGTGAGAAGACAGAATAACCACAGAAATTCCTTGAACTATTTAAGTCAAGTGAACAGATATGATGTGGGTGGGGAGAGGAGAGGAGGCGGTGAAGAGGAATGGGTAAAGGGGCATGAAAATCAACTACAATGTATTTTGAGAAGTAAAATAAATAAATAAAGCGAAGGGAAATAGCAAAAAAAAAAGTATAATAATACCAATAGTTAACATTTATTGAATAATTACTATGCATTATACCTTCCCATGCATTATATTTTTAACCTCATAATAACCATATTGTAATTAGAATTATAACTTTTAGAATTCACAAATGAAAAAAAAGTTACTTAGAGGACTAAGTAACTTTTGTAAGTTATACAGTTAGTACGTGAAAGAGCCAGGACTTAAATGTACATCTAACTCCAGAACTTGTCATTTTAACCACTTTGCTATTCTTATCAAGGCAAAAATGAAGGATATGTGGCTTAAACTTATTTCAAGTTTTAAGTGAAAACACCTAGGCAAAAGCATTTAATATTGCACAGTGGCCATTCAATGTTATCTTCTTTCTTTCCATAATATTAAAAATTTAGGAGAAACATGAGAGTTGAATTCGAATAACTTAAGAATCAATGAAATCTATGTAACTCAAAACAAAAAACTAGGACAATAGTTTAAAATGACACTGAGATAGATTTTTGTTTAATAAGATGAATATTTTTCTATGTTGGGGCTGCTCAGCCGGGGAACAAGCCACCTTGTGCAGAAATGAGTTCTTATCATTTCTAGGAGGGGGTACTTGAATTGGGAGGAGTTACTAGGTGACTTCTCAGAGTCTTCCAAACCTAAGAATCAATAAAGAAAAGTTTAAAGGTGAAATGGTGTGAAAAGGAATTCCTGAGAGTCATTGACTCTTACAGCTACAAGAAATGTTGAAGTCATCAGCACTCTAAGTTAAACAAGTTGTGGTCTAAAGCCTAATTCTCTTATTCTAATTCTTTTAGGAATCGATGAAACTCTCACAACATTTCACTTATTTTACTTCATTTATCCTAAGAGTGTTTCTTGGAGGTAGAGCAGTCATCAACATCCCTGTTTTATTGACTGGAAAATGAAACAACTCCACATCTAATGCATGGCAGGGCAGGATGAGAGGTCTGTTTCTGGAGGCGTCTGATAATAATTCTACAGCATCACTGTTTTCCCAGCACTAAATATCTCAACAGAGATCCCAACTTTTAATTAAAGAAAAAAATTAATTTTAATTCTTATTTGTATATATGTATATACATGAATGTGTGTGTGTGTGTGTATATACATAACATTTGTAAGAAAAACATTCAAGAAAAAAACTCCAAAAATCTTGAAAGTCAATGTTTATTAAAGGCTTTTGGCCACTCAACACTCCTTTGTCAAATATTTAATCACATGAGTCTGATCTCCACCCACATGGTTCTGTGAAAATTCATTAGCAGCTAGTAAATAAGAGCTGTGGTTTAATGGAAAACTTGTAAAGACAGTCCTGGAATTTTGGTGCTGGCGTGGCATGGTATAATAAAGGTGCTCTGTCCTGGAATCCAGAGTCAAATTTTGGACTGGCTCTGCTACTAACAAGTCGTGTGACTTTGGGCAAGTCGAGTATCCACGTTGCACCTCATTTTCTTTCTTTCTAAAATTTATAAAGGACTTGAACTACACTGATCTCTAATGTTTTCCAACTTGTAACATCTGTAAGTTGTTGCCTATCAGGAACCTCAGTTTACTTGTGATGGTCATTTTCTCTTCTATAGCTCAAGACATGGTTTAGTTTATAATTCTATTGATTATTAATGTTTTATAGCTAGCTTACATCAGCAAGAACCTCTCATGCATATTTAGCTTGATTTTAGCAATATTTTTAATCTAATAAACTTAATCAAGCAATTAGTTTTTTGTTGGCACAATTTGGGGTGAAATATAGAAACCAGGCCCCAAACAAAGAAAATACAAGTTACTTGGAATAAATGTAAGGTCCTGTGCTAAGACCAAAAAAAAAAAAAATCAATGAAAAGTATAATAATACCAATAGCTAACACTTACTGAATAATTACTATGCATTATACCTTCACATGCATTATATTTTTAACCTCATAATAACCATATTATAATTAGAATTATAATTTCTATAATTTACAGATGAGAAAAGTTACTTAGAGGGCTAAGTACCTTTTGCAAGTTATACAGTTAGTAAGTGGTACAGCCAGGACTTAAATGTAGATCTGTCTAACTCCAGAGCTTATCATTTTAACCACTTTGCTATTTCCATCAATGCAAAAATGAAGGATACATGCCTTAGACTTATTTTAAGTTTTTTTAAAAAAACAAAACAGGAATATAACTTTAAAACTTTTCAACTGTTCTCATACATTTTGGTTTATCAATACATGCTTTTCTTCCCCTAAGAATTCAGCAATGTTAAAATATGCTATAGCACAGAGACTCATCAGAGATTTTACACCAAATTTTGTATTTTAGTACACATAAATAATCCCCTACTGTTCCAATCTGAGAAATAGATAGATATATCTCAAGTGTATGTACCGGCTACTAGCGGGTAGCTTCTCAGATACCTCCATTTCCTTTAGTCCCTTTACAATCACTACCAAGCAAATAGGTAGATTTCTCGTGAGGTTACCTCCAGAGTAATGATATGGAATAATTTTATAGATGAAACAAAATAACCTAGATGAAAATAAAACCCAATTAGTATTTAGCAACACTGTAACTGAGTATATGTTAATAATCTTGAGCTTAAAACAAACAAACAAAAAAAACGAAAAAAAGAAGAGGCTCATTCATCTCACTCATTACATTTAATTCTCTAACAAGAACGTCCAAGTTTTACTATCAAATTGGGTGATCAAAGTAGGATATTGTTGCAGATTGGATGCCCCCCCACACCACCTCATTGAATCTTAAATCCCCACTGTAACTGTTGTGGGTGGGAAATCCTATTACGGATTGAAAGGAGGGCCTCGAAGAGGTGAGTAGGTTATAGGACCACACCATAGTGAATGGATTAAAAACGGTGGTCATGGTCATGGGCATGGTTCTGAGGGCTTTAAAAGGAGAGCAGTGAGATTCTCTTGCTTTCTGCTCCACCATTCTCACCATGTGAGACCCCTGGGTCACTGCTGCCACCACCAAGACCTTCACCAAATGTGTTCCCTGAAAGTGAACTTCCCAGCCACCAAAACTGTAAGCAATAAATTTTATTTTATTATAAATTACCCAGTTCCAAGTATTTTGTTATAAGCAATAGAAACAGATGAAAAATAGAAAAAGATGTCTGTATTAGATATCTTTCCAAGGAAAAGTTCAAGAATGTCATGATCTAGTAAAGTTAGATTTTTTTCACATTCTGATTTGCTACCATAAACAGGTAGAAATTAAGATGTCAGAAAATTTTATCGCCTTAAAATAATTAAAGTGACCAATTACTGTATTACTTATTTGTACATTATTATGCAAGAAATGGATGCTTTTAGGTGCCAAACCCTTACTCATGCTGGCTTTTTTCATCCTTTGATCCCTTACCTTGATGCTGCTTTATGGTGTCAAAACATATCAAAGCTTTGAATCCAATAGTGTCAAAACATAAAGACACACAGATCTGAATCAGCTCATGAAGCTTCAAAATCAAAAGTCCTTCTATCTTAGCTCGTGTGTAGCATTTGACTCAGAGTAGTGAATCACAGCCCCAAAAAAGAGAACTCTCCTTTTTTATTAGTTGTTTCTGAAGAATTTTAAAGATCTGAATTCAAAGTCTGACTATGAAAGTATTGGGACTGACTTTTTCTCCCCTGCAACATACCAGAAACTATACAATCAACCACATTTGAAGTAGTTTGCTCATTTTTTTTTAAATGTAAGAGTGTTTTTTAAAAATTATTTTTAAAATTTATTGCACCAACAAACTGTGCAGAAAAGAGTTTCTTAAATTTATTTAAAGCCAGAGCACATGCTGTCTGGGTCTGCTGTTTTTTCTTCTTTCCTCTTTTCTCTCACCCCTTTGTTCTACTAAATCTCCCTACCACACTCCCGCCTCTTCCTGCCTTCTCAGCTGTGGATTCCTAGAGAGGGTTGCCCTGGGGCTGGGTAATAATCCCAGAGAGGGACTGGGATTCCAAGTTGAGGGGGATCAGGAAAGCCATACACAGAAAAGTTTGAAGGACACAGAATGGTTGATGTAAATCTATCCATGTGTTCCAAGTGGATAAGGTACTTAGCTAAAGAGTATAAATGTAAAATGCTAAAAATCAGATCTCTATGAAGCAGCTAATTCTGGAAAACGATTACTTTCTTCTCAACAATTCTGTATTTTTCCTGCCAGTTATCCATTGTTTGTGATTTCATCTTTCCATCTTTGTTTTCCTGAGCTTTGGACAAACCTGGACACTTTAACACATCTAATAAATTGGAGTATGTTCAATTTTTCATCTTTGTATTTAATGAGGATAACTAAAATAAAAGGAGAAGAAATCCACTAACACTAGAAAACAAACTTCAAAAACACATCACTCATTAGACTGAAGACCAAAACAACCTTCCAGAAGCTAAGTTAAGCAATCAGAAAGTCAGACAGCATGATACAACTGCACAGTTTAAGGGCCTCACTCCTCCTTACTGTCTAATCGATATGCCCATATTTTAGATGTACCTGCTATCAGTGGGGACTTTTATGGAACTTTAAATAATCTTCATATACCTAAATCCTGATTTATAAGTGTAAAAATTAGCCACACTTTTTTTTAACAGCTTAATCTTCCTAAGAAGTGCTAATAACAATTCAATGAAATAAGCAGTTTTTACTTCTCTCTAAACCTACATTGTGGCTTATTTTTCTATGAAAAAGTGATCATTTACCAAGCCAGTAAGGACACTGGAATGTCCTACGTAGAACCTGTTGCCACAGTAATTTCAGTTTACAGCAGCACTCTGTTCCCATCAAGGAAAAAGGAAATCTGTATTTTTAAAGGCATTTTTTAACATCTCATTTTCCATGCTGACTCACCTTGATTTGCACAGGCCCCGTTCAGGCACTGACCTGGGGAGTGAAGTAACCAGGTTTGCTCACACTGCAGCCTCTTCAATCTGACTTTCTCCCAGTTCCTCTCTTTAATAGAGCTTTGTGGATGAGGGAGTAGCTTCAATCATTCAGTACTTTATAAAAGCAACAAAAAATTCTCACTGACTTGAGCTTAGACCATGCTCAGTTCACTTAATAATTGAATTACACAGAGGTTTCAGATAGTGTCTGGATAAAATTTCAAGATGATTCCTGATGATGTTTTTTTATACTGCTCCTAGCCAAGCATGTCCTGCTCCTTTTGAAAAATCTACTTTGTTATTGTTGCCTAGTGTTAAAAGAAAAACTTTGGACAAATTAAACAGAATTTAATTTGAGCAAAGAACAATGTGTGAATCGGGCAGCTCCCAGAATCAGAACAGATTCAGAGCAACTCCGTCGGTTAAGATTTACAGACAAAAAAAGGGAAGTGACATACAGAAAACAGAAGCGAGGTACAGAACAGCTGGTTGCCTGTAATTGGCTGAGACTTGGCTACTTGTTACCAGAGTAGATTACATTCTGCTTGCACGTCAGCTTAAGGTACAAGAGTAGCTTAGTCTGTGCAGTAGCCTGTTTCTGTTACTTATAACAAAATACCTGGAACTGGGTGATTTGTAAGAAAATGAAATTTATTGCTTACAGTTTCAGAGGCTGGAAGTCCAAAGTCCGGGGAACACATCTGGTGAAAGCTTTCTTTTGTGACAACTTCAGTGACAGCAGAGCATCACATTGCAGAAATGGAGGAGCCCAGAGAGCAGAGAGACCAACCTCCTCATCCACGCTCCTTTTAAAGCCCTCAGAACCATGCCCATGACCATCACTGTTAATCCATTCACCATGGCACGGTCCTACAATCTAATCACCTCAAGGCCCCACCTTTCAATTACCATTATAGGATTTCCCACCCTCCACAATTAGCAGTGGGGATTAAGCCTCAGTGGGGTTGGGGGGCATCCAATCTACAGCAGTCTGTCTACACATCAAGTTAGGTTACAGTTCACTGTATCTGAAGAAACCTTTAGGCCAAACTTAACAATTGCCCCCTTTTGGTCAACCTCTCAATTCTGAGAGATTTACCAACATTTAGGCAGTGACATTTCTCTGTGTCATCACTGTAAGTGGACTTATGCAGTCTCAAATTCCACTGATAAATAGCAGAATAGTGGGTTTTATAAGGTGGGATCGGGGAAACGGAACAATAGGGAAAAAACCTGATTAGCATCAAGTTGCATTTTCATAAGGGTTAGAGCAGAGGGGACTTCCTTAGTAGGCTGGAATCTCTCCTTTTTAGGAGAAAAAACAATGGTCTGTTTTGAGATCTATCTGCTTTCTTAAAGTTTTAGTTTGAATATGTGACACCTAACATGAATGACTCCGTTTTGGTTTGGTCTGATCTGTTGGAGACTAGGGTAGGAGCTCAGTCCAAAGCAATGGCCTCCCATAATCTTTATTTAATAATTCCCCCCTTTGGGTCAGGTTCTCACCCAGGTGAGCATGTGACCAAAACTTAAGGCATTAGCACCACTCTCAGTTACCATCATTTTAGGTTTCCAGTCTCAACACATCATTTATAGGTTATTGTGTCCTCATGATCATGCATTTTTTGACTTTTTGTCATCCCATTCAAAGAGAGACTATTTGACATTCCACAGATTGCTGCATGCAAACATTTAAAACTTCGAGAGAATACAGTGCACCAAGGAGTCTACCATTTTGACTATCAGGAGGATAATACCAAGAGTTTGGAGTATGCTTCTTAGCCAAGGTCTCTACGAAGGAAATAAACCAAAATCAAATAGATGAAAGAATAAGCCAGATGAAGAGTCTAACCATTTGAACCATTTGCTAATCCCCAGCAACTAAGCCTTTAAACTACCCGATATATTCATCCATGTGTAACAAGAAGTGTCAACAACCACACAGGTTCTTCTCTGTTCATCCAGTGGGCAGTCTAGAGCACTTCTACCATCTAGCACAACTTTAGCAAGAGAACTTAAAGAAGTCGGTTGTGTAACTATAGACTTTGCAGTAGAATCTGCTATAGAGTCTATTGTGAGGGGTAATTTTTAAATCATTGCCTCATTTATATTTATTCCAAGCCATGGAAAACACAACAAAAACCTAACACATTATGCCCATCCAGAAGGGGTAATGCCTTCTTGCAATGTTCTCTTTAACATGTGATGTAGGTTAAGAAGAGTGAACTAATGTTCTGTTGCTGATTGACTATAGGGCAACAAAGACACTATTAAAATTTCTAGCCCACATTTGCCATTCATTTTTCATCTGTCAAAGTTGCCCATTGTAAAGTTGATTGCAAAATCTTCCACAAATAAGAGTATACCCCATGAGTGCATACAAGGCCCTTTTGGGAGATTTTTTTGGTTTTTTTTTAGTTCTATTCTTCATAAATACATTACTTGGAATGGTGAAATTAGCAGTTTCTAGAAAAGGGTCTGAGGCAAAGTTATTACAAGTTAAAAGAGTACTGTAGGGTCCTGGCAGTTAGCAATAAACTCCTTTTAGGCTTTTGGTGCAATTCTAATTATGGCATTATACTGCCAAGTGAAAGAGGTAGGCATAAGTAAGGAAAAATTAAGAGAAATAAGAGTTTTATGATGGGGCAGAAGTCTTGATCCTTGATCTTGGGGAAGCTGTCTAGGATGCCATCTGAGGAGAAACTTCTCTGTTTAGCTTTCCCTTAAGTTCTCCAAGGGGTATATGGCTTCAAGAGCCTAGAGGGGCCCTTGAGCTTTGAGACAGAAACCCAAAGTTCAAGGTCCCAAAGTTTTGCTTTGGTGTAAATGGCAAGGGCAGTCTTTCTCTGATGTCCTTTCCAGAAGACCCAACATGTGGGTTTTAGATCATTGTTTGATTATACTCAGTTGGTGGATCATAAACAGCTTCTTCTACCTGGTAAAAATGCACTTTGGTATAGTGCATTTAAGCCTTGCAGCATTTAATCATATGAGAGTTTATGAGAGCAGGAGATACATGAGGTTCCTTTATCAGGGGCATAAGCCTTCCATTGAATATTTCATAAGGGGTCAACTTATGTTTTCCATTGAAAGTAGATCTGATTGTCATAAATCTACAATACCTTTGACCAAGGCAATTCAGTCAATTGAGTTAGCTTTGCCTAATGATATTTTGTCTATAATGCCTTATTTAACCATTTTGTAACTTGTCCAGTGAAACAAGAACCTCTATCACTAGAGATTTTCTCCAGAATGTCCCATGAGAGAAACATATTTTTCAACAACCTTTTAGCTACTGTTATAGCATTGGTCTTCCTGCATGGGAAAACTTCTATACAATCAGAAAACACGAAATGAAATTCAATTGAAAATTGCAGTTAAATGAAATTCCTCTATAAATTTTTAAATGACCCATCAGGTAGCAGATATGTACCTGAAGTTCTGATTGTCTTCCCAGAATTATGGGTCTGGCAAACCAAACAGTGGTCATAAACCATTTTAGAAATTTTATAACAGTCATCACACCAATTTTTTCCCCCATAATTTGGATCATTTTATCTCTCCTATAAAGAGTCATGGAGTGCAGAGTTTTTAATAATAAAGTTTTATATACTCAGGAAGGACCAGGCGGCTGTCCATGCATAAGTCCACACTTAACATAGAATTTTTTTTTTTTTTTTTTTTTTTTGGTAGCTGGCTGGTATGGGGATCTGAATCCTTGACCTTGGTGTTATATAACACTTTGCTCTAACCAGATTTATATATATATTTTCTAAATACCAATTTTGTTTCTTCAACTCAGGTGCATCATATTGTTTACCGAGTGGGTTATCATAGGTAATTTCACTTGATCTTAGCCAAGAGGCCAAGAAGTGATCATTATAGATAACTTGACATGGCATGAAAATTTGCCAAAGTATTCCCATGGTATTTCTTTAATTCTTATCTTGCTTGATGTTGGCTAACAGTTTTATAAACCAATCTTTTTTTGTTATTGTTTTTTTTTCCATTAGAGTTCAGGTAATTCTTACCTAGTGCAATGATATGACCAAAGGTTATCAGAAACCTGAACTTGTCAGAGTCCTTTCCATGAACCTGCTGGAAGACACAACACTTTAGGATTATAATTTTTTGTAAAGAGCTTTAGAAAAAACATCAGAATTAAGCAATTAACTGTGGACAACAAAACTTAAAATGGTCATGACTAACGATGCAATCAATAAGAAAATTTGGTTATTTCTTTGACCAATGATAATTTAACATAATAATCATGATTAAGACTGATAACAGACCAAGACATATTAGAACTTTAAGAATTTCATACAATTTTGGAAAATATATTAATAACACAGCCATACAAATATAACTTTAAAAAGGTTAAACATCACCTTTTGTTTGACAATGCTTCCCAGAGAATTTAACACATCAGACAAACCTGTTTATTGCCTCTCTTTTAAATGCTTTAGGGGCCATGGTTAGTTTGAGGTTAAAAAACCTAATATTAATTTTGAAATTTGATTTTGGGGAGCCTGTCAAATATGTCAAAAGCTTAACACACTTGATCAAAACAGGATCACAGGTCCCTGTAAAATAATAGTCATTCATTTAACCAAAGTAAGATTTTGTTTTTTGTTTTTAAAGATGACCGGTAAGGGGATCTTAACCCTTGACTTGGTGTTGTCAGCACCACGCTCACCCAGTGAGCTAACTGGACATCCCTATATGGGATCCGAACCCATGGCCTTGGTGTTATTAGCACCACACTCTCCCGAGTGAGCCACAGGCCAGCCCAAAGTAAGAGTTTGAAAAGCAAAAACTTATAGTCTTTGATAGAGAGGAGACTCAGTTATCCAAATAATCAAAACACCTAATAAATACATGAGGCTAGAAAACCAAATTCTACTTTTGTATTAGAGTACTATTGATATTAATGCTTAATTTTTAGAAAAAAAACATTTTTATAGATAAAACACATTTTTGATGTAAGCTTTGCTTACCCAAAACACATCTTACTTTTCTCACATAAGTGGTTTTAATTACCATGTATTTATTAGAATAATTTTAACTCTAGTAACCTTAATCTCTAGTGAAAACCTAGAAAGTAAACAATTTTGAACTATTTTATGTCAGTATTCATAGATGAAACGCATTTTCTAATTTTTGAAAAGACATATTTTCTCTTTTTTAACAGATCCAAATACAGTTAGCTTTTCAAATATTGCATAAAAACAAAATGTCAAATAATATAAACTTAAATTTATGTATAATAACTAACGTTTTAGTATTTTTATTTACTTAGAAATGACTCAGACATCTGTGGTTATCTATTACTTAATTTAACATAACATGACTTTAAGATTTCAAACTACTGAAAAGAATTTTTGAAACTATGACAATTGTATTTATAAGTGTTTAACCCATTTGTCTAATTTACTCACACCAAGCTAAATCTTTATCAACCAGTATTAACTAAGGCCTTTGAGATATTGGACATAGGTAACCTTTCCCTAACCCAAGTACCCACACGGCACACAGGGGTGGCCATGTGGAGCCCAAGACAGAGGCTACGAAGATGATGTCTAAAGGATCTTGTCCCTCCCAGCATGGCCAGGAGGCAGATCTGAGACAGGGAGGATAAGATCATGTTGGATTTTATCCTGTAGCTGGTGGTCCACGTGCTATGGACACATGCATTCCCAGGCCCCACCATGGCCACCTGTCTAGACCCCAGAATTCAGAGGCTTAAAACTAAAAACAGGCTAACAACAAGATGTGTACAAGGCTTTGGCGGAAGCCCAGCAGCCAGTCCTCACAACTTTTAGTTCACAAACAAATTAAGCAAGTATCAGTCATATCATATCACAAAAGCAACAATTTTATGACCTTAAAACATCAGAGACAGTATAAATTTGCTCTGACCAATAGACAAATTTAGGCAAAAATGTCTGAATTAAATCTTGAAAACATTTATATTTTATTTTACCAACAATAAAAAAAACAAAACTAAAGTCACATGAACTTGAAAAGCATTTAGGCTTATTATAAGTGCACATTATTTATAAGCTGGTTTGGTACCAAGAAGACAATATGCAAACACATGTATAGACATAAACATGTAAACACAACATATAGCTTACCCATGTATAAATAGAAAAAACAGAATCAAATAAAAATACAATAAATAACTTACTAATTTTTTTTTTTTTTACTGAAACGATCAATTGTACCTATCTGTGGTGTTAGGCAATTATGTTTTAGCCAATGTCCAAGATGGCAGCAGGCAGACGGGAGGAACACCCAAAATGGCTGTGGAGAGTTTCAGATCCCAAGAACAGCACGTTTTCCAAGAATCACAAAAAAACCCCTCCCCTTCTTCCTCACCACCACATCCCTTTCCTGTGCACACAAATTTCTCCACCTATAGAAAAATCCCAACTCAGCTTAAACCCCGTTTGCTTCCCTCCCCTTCCTTCTTAGCCAATAGGAACAGTCCAGCTCAGCCTAACTGGATATAAAAGGCCCACCTCGACTCTCCCTGCTGCTGCTCCCATTTCCCAGAGGGCAGCCTGCTTGTTCATTTTGCCTGCCTAATACACTTTGGTTGAGTCCCTGTATCCTGGTGTGTCTTATTTTCATGCTCAGGCCGGGGCTTTTCCTTTCATGTGGGGTTGAAATACAGCATTGAACACCAATACCTTTGTGCAATATGTGATGCTCAAATCAGAATAATTAGTATATTCAACATTACAAAATGTAATCATTTTTTTGTGGCCCTTTATCAATTTCTCACTAACTCCCTCTGTTTCTCCCCCTTTCCCACCTCTGGTGGCCTCAATTCTGTTCTCTCCTTTTGAAAGCTCAACATATTATTGTGATTGTCTTTTTTTTTTTCTCCCACTTTTGAGTGAGGACATGTGGTATTTCTCTTTCTGTGCCTGGCTTATTTCACTTAACATAATTTTCTCTAAGTTCATCCAAGTTGCAGCAAATGGTAGAACTCCATTCTTTTATATGGCAGAGTAGTATTCCAATGTGTATAGATACCACATTTTCCTTGTTGAAAAAACAGAAACAAATAAGAATACAATATATAACTCACTAATTTTAAAGGGCAGTTAGACTCAAATCATGTTTCTAAATGAAACAAGTTAAAGCTTATTTGCCCCATGTGGTTGAAGCCCTCACCATGTTTTTAAGAAAGCCAGGTAGCAAATTTACATCTCAAAGCACAGAGAAAGAATGCAAACTTTTCCAAGGAGTTTGGGGTGGCAAAGGAGACACAGAGAAAGATGAAAAAATGGATGCCAAGATGAAATAAAATCATCGTATTTAACCTTCGGATTTTAGACGGAGATACATAGATGATCCTAGAAGGAAATTCAGAAATCTGTTCAAAATAACCATTTGGGACTGGCCAGTTAGCTCAGTTTATAGAGCACAGTATTATAACACCAAGGTCACAGGTTTGGATTCCCATACTGGCCAGCCACAAAAAAAAAAAAAAAAAGTAACCAACTGAATGCCAGAAAGTTATATTTTAAAGACTTATTTAGTTCAACTGGTGGTCTTTTTAACTTACTTTCTGTTTCTTAGCTAAACTTACTGAGTTCAGGGAAGATGAACAAATAGGGCAAAGAAAGAATTCTCTATGCCTGGACTCAGCATCGATAGCTCTGAAAAAGAAAGAAGCCTACTTTACCTGAGGGCCTATTTTTTTATAAAAACTTTATCCAGCTATTTTTTTTTTTTCTCCTTCAAGGCAAGATAGCAACTGAGCCAAAAAGTTAGCAGATTCAATTTTTCTTATCAATTAGTCACTTAAGCTTTTTATTTGGCTTTTGTAATGAATCTTTTAAAAGAGGCAATAAAAATTTAAACATCATTAGAAATTTTTAGGCATCCCTGGATAAGCCTAACTTGGGGTCCCTCAATTTTAAATGCACTTTTGTTTATTTGGAACACTCCACCATAATTTTAGATAATCTTTAGTATGATTTAATCATGTTTGAACATATTTCTACTTCCAGGGCTAAAACTTACACATGTAAAGGTAGGCATAGCCAGACGGTGGAGTACTCAATTCTTCAGAAATGAAGGATTCCATTTTATGTTAAGTCTTGGCTTTGGCTCTGAGATCTACTTGATCAACTTGGCCAAAGATTTTTCTCTACCTAAGCATACAAGAAAAAGCCAGTCTGATCCTGAACCGAATCCAGTTTCTGTCTCTGACCCAGCCAGACATCCGAAGCCTCTGACTGAATCCAGTCCAGTTAATTATCAGATCCAATCCCATCCTGGATCCAGTCCAGTTTCTGTCTTGACTTCCAAACCCAATCTGGCTAAAAAAAAAATTTGCTCAAACAAACTTGGATAACTCAAAACACAAATCTGTGCAAACACAAATCTGAGAGAGAACTTACCCATGATCCTCAGTTGATGCAAGACAGCAATGGATGCAATGGGTCCTGCAGGCACCTCACTTGGTCACTCCATGCTCCTGGGGGTTGCTGGAAAGTCCCACTTCTCTGACACCATCTATTAAAAGAAAAATTTTAGACAAATTAAATTTAACAGTTTAATTTGAGCAAAGAACAATTCACAAATCGGGCAGCCCCCAGAATCAGAACAGATTCAGAGCAACTCCACTGCTGCTGAGTGGTCAGATAAGATTAATAGACAAAAGGGAAAGTGACTACAGAAAATGGAAGCACACGGTACAGAACAGTTGGCTGCCTGCAACTGTCTGAGACTCAGCTACTTGGAGCTGAGTAATTTATAAAGAAAAATGAAGTTTATTGCTTATAGTTTCTGAGGCCGGGAAGTCCAAAGTCCATCTGGTGGTGGCAACAGTGACCCAGAGGTCTCACATTGCAAGATGGTGGAAGCAGAGAGAAGAGAGAGAGAAAGAGACAGACTCTTCTTTTCTTTTAAAGCCCTCAGAACCATGCCCTGACCACCATTTTTAACCCATTCATTACTTGTTACAAGACTAGATTGCAGTCTGCTTGTACATCAACTTAGGGTACAAGAGTAGGTTAGTCTGTTTACACACCAAGTTAGGTTATAGTTCACTGTGTCTGAAGAAACCTTTAGGCCAAATTTAATTTAACACTAGTTCCAGGTAACCCTCCATTCTTTCATTCACTAAATATTTACTTAGCACTTACAAGGAGTCAGACACTGTTCTAGGCTCAGCGAAGAAAAGAAATACCACTAAAAAAATTCTGGAACTTGTATGCTACCAAGATGACACACAGAATAACCAACCAATAAACACAACAAATAAGTACATCATGAAGGGTGACTTGAGGAAGGAGCAGTTCAGGCAGAGGCTGTGAGGCTGGAAGATGCCTGATGTGTGCAGGGAAGAGGAAGGAGACCAGTGAGGGTGGATAGAGGAAGAGGGAAGGGGTATAGGAGGCAAGATAAGGGAGGTTAAGGTGGTTCCCATATCCCACAGGGCCTCCTACGGACTTTGGCTTTTACTCTGCGTGAAGTGGAGAGCCATTGGAGAGCCACTGGAGCCATAGGAGGGCTCAAGAAGAGGGATCTGATCCAATTGAAGTGTCACATGGATCACTCTGCTTGCTGCTTCAGCAACAGACTGGCAGAGACTGTGGCCATTATCAGGGTGTAGATGGTGGTGTAGACCAGGTGATGGGAGTAGAGGTGAGACAAAGGGATCAAACTCCATATACATTCAGAAGGAAGAGTCAATGAAGTCTCTGTGGGGTGTGAGAGAAAGAAAGGATGACTCCAAGATATTTGGCCTGGGCAAGTGGAAGGATAGAGGGGTGGGGGGTGGGGGCACAGCAAGGTCAGGAGCCCAGTTCTGGATACGTTGAATTGTAACATGTTAGACATTCATGTGGAGAAATTGAGAAAGCAAATGGATATGAGCCTCCTGTTCAGAATGATCAAGCTGGAGACATTAACTTGAGGTTTAGGTTGTACTTAAATCCATGGGACTGGCAGAGATCACTCTGGGAGTGTGTGTAGATGGAGAAGACAGGACGTCCAAAGTCCAAAGCCCTGGCCACTCCAGAGGCTGGGAGAAAAGGAGGTACGAGCAAAGGAGATTGAGAAAAATGAATGAGATAATAGGAAAACAGAGCAGCACCCTGGAAGCCTAGTGAAGGAAGTTGTTTCTGGGGAGAGTGATCAACTGTGTCACATGTCTCTAATGGACTGTATAAAATGAAGAATAAAATTGACCATTAGAGATCACAACTTGAAGGTCTTTCATAACCTTGACATGAGAACTTTCAGAGGAGTGGTGGTGGCAAAAACTTGATCGAAGGGGATTTAAGGGAATGGGAGGAGAGGGATTGAAGACAGTAAGTATAGACAACTCCAGAAGAATCACGCTGTGAAGAGCGGCAGAGATAGCAGAGCTAGAGGGAGAGCTACCAGTGGAGGTGGGGTCAAGAAAGGTTTTTCAGCACCTCGGGGCCCACCCAGGGACCCGGGGTATGGAGAGGGGGACCAGACCCCACTCCCACAACCAGGCACACTATGCCAGTGCCTTGGGGCCCGCCTGGGGACCCAAGGTATGTAGCTGGAGATCAGACACTCTCCAAAACCAGGCACACCACCAGCACCAAGGAGCATGCCAAAAACATCTCCTCCATGTGGGTAACCCACCACAGCCACCACAATAACCATGGCTGCCACGAAAGTACCTAGATGCCACAACCACCACACAGATGGTCTGCCAGCCACTGGAGTGCATTGACACAAGGAGAGTCACCAGCAGATAAAGAAAAGAAGAGGACATCTCTCTCCACAAAGCCCATTCTAAAGTGACAGAAGAAGCATCTGCTCTATGATAATAGTGGGGGATCTGAACACACCTCTCAGCACTGGACAGATCATCTAGGCAACAGATCAACAGAGTAACCATTACTCTTTCAGAAGTAGAGAAGAAATCTAGGGTAATTAGAGGGGGAGGGAGAGAGGGGGGGATGGGGAGAGATTGGACAAGGGGCATAAAGAATAATTACAATTTGTAACAATATATATGCCGGTAATATTGATTTGATCATATATATCAAGATATATCAATGTTGAGCCCCCAAAATATGTATAACCAGTTTTGATTCAATAAATAAAATAAATTTTAAAACAAATATAAATAAATAAATAAATAAAGGTTTTTCACATAATTAATATGAGAGAAATACGAGCATGCCTGGTGACAGTAACAATCCCTTAGAGAGGATAAACTGATGACAAGAGAGAAAGTATGTTTGCCAAGCAGCATTCAGGGTCCACTCAGGGTTTATGTTCATGAATTTAAAATAACAGTCCTCATGGTTATTTTCTCCAGCCACATTCAGCCACATGATTTCAAGCACTGAGTAGGTGGAAAGCTTGATTTCACCAGTTTTGGTTTTACCAAGAAAGGTCAAGCAAGTGAGAGTTGCAAGGGGTTAGGTAAGGGAGGTTTTGTTCTGTTTCATTTTGTTTTGTTTTTGTGGCTGGCCAGAACCTTTGACCTTGGTCTTATCAGCTCTAACGGAGTGAGCTAAACGGCCAGCCCTAAGGGCGGTATTTGTTTGTTTGTTTGATTTTGGTGGCTGGCTGGTATGGAGAGATTGTGATGTTGGAGCTGGGAAAAAAAGGAGGTGTGAACATTCTGAAGAAAGAGTCAATCGAAGTCTCTTGCTGCAATTGGAAGAGAAAGGCACCAGGGGAGCACACAAGATAAGATTACAGATGAAGGAGAAGATTCCCGGAGATGGGGTGTATTATGGGTTAAATTGTGTCCCCCTAAAATTTATATGTTGAAGTCCTAATTCCAGTACCTCAAAATGTAACCTTATCTGAAAATCGGGTCATTGCAGATGTGATTAGTTAAGATGAGGTCATACTGGAGTAGGGTGGGCCCTAATCCAATGCAGCTGGTGTCCTTACGAAAATAGGAAATTTGAACACAGATACACACACAGGGAGAATGCCACGTGAACAGGAAGGCAGAGATCACAGTGTAAGTCTACAAGCCAAGGAATGCCAAAGGTTGGAGCATCCAGGGAGAGGCATGAAACAGATTCCCCCACATCCCTCAGAAAGAACCAACCCTGATCATGCCTTGATCTCAGACTTCTAGCCTCCAGAACTGTGTGACAATAAGTTTCACAGTTTGTGGTACTTCATCATGGTAGCCCTAGCAAGAAGGGTGCTTGATGGAGAGCACTAGGAACGTGGTGGGGTGGGGGCTGGTGGCCAGAGAGTGGAATGCCCACAGTGCAGTCATGGAGGCCATACAGGTATGGGTAACGGGGTGATGACAGTCTGGCATGACAATGGGAGTGGCAAAAGCAGAAGGACCAGACTGTGAGAGGAGAGATAAACAGGGAACCAAAAGACCAGAGGAATAAAGGGACATCTACATGAATATTGGCATTGCCAAGAATTAAGACACAACGAGGATTGCAATGGTGAGACAGGAGCACTGAGAAGATGGGGGAATGACCTCAGGACAATCAATGTCAGCAAAATGAGCAGAACAAGTAACGTAACCTAATGACCCGAGAGTCAATGCAGGACATTTTTAGTTAGGAGAAAGAAGAATGATCCAGAGGTAGTAATGAGGAGTGAAAAAGAAAGGCACTCCACCTCCAGGCCGACGGCACAGCTGTGGGGGAGAAAACCACAGCCACAGCACGATAAGGAGAAGGCTCAGAGACTCTGAAGGCGGTGCCCTCAGGGGAGAGCCAGGTTTTCATCAGAGCAAGATGGAGCTGAAAATATCAGGTTTTGCTAGTAATAAACTGAGTTCCAGAAGAGAGGTTTCAGAATTGCACGAGGGTAGGAGATGTCCTCCTCTGATTCCATGGCCAATGCTGATCCACATTGGACTAATTACTTCCTTCACTCAAAGCTGATAGTCTGGTAGCAACAAATGTTCAGTCTCCAGCTGCAATTACTTGCTTTGTCAACTCCATTTTCTAGCTCTAGCTAATTCTGTTTCAATACCTGCTTATTACACAGGTTGAAGCAGTAGTGAGTTCCTTTCTCTAACAGAACCACAGAAATCATGGATGCTGCCTTTTTTGTTTTATTTATTTATTTATTTATTTGGCCTTTTTTTTTGCCAGTACAGTCGTGCATGGCTTAACGATGGGGATACGTTCTAAGAAATGCATCTTTAGGCAATTTTACCATTGTGTGAACATCATAGAATGCACTTACACAAACCTGGATGGAACAGTCTACTACACACCTAGGCTCTATGGTATAGCCTATGGCTCCTAGGCTACAAACCTGTACATCTTGTTACTGTACTTAATACTGTAGGCAATTGTAATACAACGGTAAGTATGTGTGTAACTAAATGTAGAAAAAATACAGTAAAAATTCAATATAAAAGATAAAATATTGTACACCTGTATAGGGCACTTATCAAGAGTGGAGCTTGAAGGACTGGAAGTTGCTCTGCGTAAGTCACGGTGAGTGGGAGTGTGGGACATTAGGACATTACTGCACACTGCTGTAAACTTTATAAACACTATATACTTAGGCTACATTAAATTTATAATAAATACTTTTCTTTCTTCAATAATAAATTAACCTTAGCTTACTATAATATTTTATTTTATCAACTTTTAAACTTTTTTAACTTTTTGACTCTTTGTAATAACACAGCTTAAAACACAAATTGTACAGCTCTTAAAAAAATTTTTTCTTTTTATCCTTATTCTATAAGATTTTTTCTACTTTCAAATTTTTTTTATTTTACTTTTTACACTTTTTTGTTAAAACTAAGACACAAATACACACATTAGCTTAGACCTACACAGGGTCAGGATCATCAATTATCGCTGTCTTCCACCTCCACCTTCTGTCCCACTGGGAGGTCTTCAGGGGCAATAACACACAAGGAGCTGTCATTTCCTACAATATGGTGCCTCCCTCTGGAATCCCTCCTGAAGGTCTGCCTGGGACTTTTCTTGAGGAGGTGTCACTCTTCAGAAATATGCCCGGGGGGGTGGGGGTTGCTTGGTATGTTTCTTTTTTTCATCATAGATTTGGTTGTAAGCAGATAATGCACCATGAAAATTCCTCTATTAATGAAAACCTTTTGATGTTGGGGTCCATGTTTCCAAACTTTTTAAAAGGAAATTGCAGGAGAAGAAACAGAAGATCTGCAACAGCTTCTGCTAAACCCTTCACTGTGCATTTTCCTGGAGGTTCTTCTTTTTCTTCTGCTGTTTCCCTTTCTCTTGCCTCTTCTTCAGCTATGCGTTCCTGTTCCAGTTCCAACAACTCCTTTTTAGTCATTCCTTCAGGAACCACCTCTAGGAGCTTGTCGGTGTCATCCTCCTCCATGCCTGGGTTAAAGCTATTTGCCATCTCCACCACAGCCTTGTTAATTTCTGCAACCCAAAGCCTTTGAAGTCATGAACAAACCTCTTGTGTGTCTTCCTCCAGATGTCATTCATACACCTTTTGGTGACATCATCCAAGGCCAAGCGATGTTCTCAATGTAGTCACAGACGTTGTAAGCCTTCCAGAATTGCATCAGTGTCTCCTTCAGCTGCACCAATAGCCTGGAGAAAGGTCCTCCTCAGGGAAGAGGCCTTGCAAGCTGCTATAATTCCTTGATACGCTGGTTGGATCGAAGAGGTGGTGTCTGGAGGTAAAAACACCACTTTGATTTTGGGATAAAGATCACAAATAAAAGGAGGATGTGCAAGAGCATTATCAACAATAAGCAAAATCTTGAAAGTTATGTTATTCCCCAAATAGTACTGCTCCATTTCACTGGCATTGCAATTCAGGAGGGCACCTGGGGAGAGGAGGTGGGTCATCCATAAGTTCTTATTGCTCCTGTAGTACACTGGTAGTATGAGGTTATTAATGTGCTTGAAGGCCCTGGGGTTTCTCAGTATACCAGATGACAAAGAGTTTTAATTTGTAGCCTGCAACATTGCTCCCAAGCAAGACTGTTACCCTGTCCTTAAAAGCCTTGAAACTTGGCATTGATTTGGCCTCTTTATGGATGAAAGTTATTCCAGGCATCCATTTCCAGCATAAGCAGGTTTCATCCATACCGAAGATTTGCTCTGGCAAGTAATTTTCTTCCACAATCAGCTTATCTGAAGTTTCCAAACATTCTTTGGCTGCCTTCACATCAGCACTCACAGACTCACCACTGACTTTCACATAATGTAATGAATAACCATTCTTGAATCATTTCAGCCCAGAGCTAGCAGTAAATTTGACATCTTAGTCAGGTCAGGCTTTTCTTTCAACACCACAAACAAACTTTTCTTTGGCCATGATCTTCATGGTGCTGAGAAAAATGAGCTTCTGCGTCTGACCTCTAAGCCAGGTCATCAGAAGTTTCTCCATATCTGACACAGCTCTTCCCAAATTTTGTTAGTCTCATTGCCTTCAATGAAGCAGACCCTTTAACATCTTCTGTCACTTTGTTCTTCTTCTAAATAGTAACTATAGTGGACATGGCTGGGACATATAAGGGACATGCCTGACTGGCAAGCAATAACAGTCAGTGATTTTGCACCTTCATAGTCCTTAATCACTTTTAATTTCTTTTCCAGGCGAATCACTCGAAGTGGCCTCTTCCAGCAACATTAGTAGTGGGTTTTGTATGCTTAGGGGTCTTGATGAACAAGGCAACACGAGATTAAATTAAGCACAAGAGAAGATGCAATTGAGAGACACGGTAAATGCGACATGTGGAGACTACTGCCACTGTTTCATAGTAAACTTTATTTAAGAAAGTAGGAGTACACTCTACAGTAATGACAAAAAGGATAGCATAGTAAACACATAAAATCAGTAACACAGTCTTTTGTCATCAAGTGTTATGTACTGTACGTGACTTTTTTTTAAACTAATTTATTCATTTATTTATTTATTTATTACAAATATTCATGAGATATAAAACTGATTGTCACCCCTCCTGCCCATGATGTGGGGGCCAGATTCATATTGAGGGCATATCCATTACCAGAAATTACTTTTGTACCCTTTGACCCCTCCCAATTATCCCCCAACCTCTCTCCCCTTCTCCCTCCCCCTCCACTCCAATTTGTAGCCCTAGGAATGTTCCCTCCCTCTGTTGGATCACGGCACTACTGTGGTCTTTCTTTCTTGCCTTCCTTTCTCTCGTAGCTCACACATATGAGTGAGCACATGAGGTATTTATCCCTCTGTGCTTTGCTTGTTTCACTCAACATAAGTTTCTCCAGGTACATCCATGTTGTTGCAAATAGGAGTATTTCATTCTTTTTTATGGCAGAGTAGTATTCCATGGTGTATATATAGTTTCCTTATCCACTCATCTATTAATGCACATTTAGGTTGGTTCCATATCTTTGCTATTCTAAACAGAGCTGCAATAAACACGGGACTGCAGGTATTTCTTCCACATGATGATTTCCATTCCTCTGGATATATACCCAGAAGAGGGATTGCTGGATCATACGGAAGATCTATCTGTAGTTGTTTGAGAAACCTCCAAATTGTTTTCCAAAGTGGTTGTACTAACTTACATTCCCACCAACAGTGCAGTGGTGTTCCCTTCTCTCCACACCCTCACCAGCATTTGTTATTCACCATCTTTTGATCATAGCCAGTCTAACTGGAGTGAGGTTTTAATTTGCATTTCCCTGATGACTTGTAATGTGGAGCACTTTTTCATGTATCTGTTGGCTATTTGTATGTCTTCCTTTGAAAAATGTCTATTAAGCTCCTTTCCCAATTTTTTAATTGGGTCATTTATTTTTTTAATTTTATAATTGCTTGAGTTCTATGTATATTCTGGATATTAGTCCCTTGTCAGAGGCATAGTTGGCAAAAATTTTCTTCCACTCTGTAGATTGTCTTTTCATTCTGTTGATTGTTTCTTTCACTGTGCAGAAACTTTTTAGTTTGATATAGTCCCATTTGTTTATTTATTTATTTATTTTTTTTGCTACTTGTGCTTTCAGGCTCACATTCATAAAGCCTTTGCCCAGACCTAACTGCTGAAGTGTTTCACCTATATTTTCCCTTAGTAATTTTACAGTTTCAGGTTTTATACCTGGGTCTTTAATCCATTTTGAGTTGATTTTAGTGTATGGTAAGAGATGCAAATCTAGTTTCATTCCTCTGCATATGGATATCCAGTTTTCCCAACACCACTTGATGAAGAGGCAGTCTTTTTCCCAATGTAGACTTTTGTTGCCTTTGTCTAATATCAGATAGCAATAAGCCTGAGGAGTGATTTCTGGGTTCTCTATTCTACTCCACTGGTCTGAATGTCTATTTTTATACCAGTACCATGCTGTTTTGGTTACAACAGCTTTGTAGTATAATTTGAAGTCTGACAGAGTTATGCCTCCGGCTTTGTTTTTTTTCCTCAGGATTGCTTTGGCTATTTGAGATCTTTTGTTTTTCCATATGAAAGGTAAGATTGTTTTTTCCATTTCTGTGAAGAATGTCATTGGTATTTTGATGGGGATGGCATTGAATCTGTAGATTGCTTTGCATAGCATAGATATTTTCATGATGTTAATTCTTCCAATCCATGAACATGGAATATATTTCCATCTTTTTGTGTCTTCTTTAATTTCTTTCAGAAGTGGTCTGTAATTCTCATTGTAGAGGTCTTTCACCTCCTTGGTTAAACTGATCCCTAGGTATTGTATTTTTTTTGGTGACAACTGTAAATGGGCTTACTTTCTTTGTTTCTCTTTCTGTTAATTCGTTATTTGAGTATATAAATACTACTGATTTGGGGGCATTTATTTTGTATCCTGCAATGTTACTGAAGTTATGAACCAGCTCTAGCAGTTTTTTGATAGAGCCTTTAGGTTTTTCTATATATAGTATCATGTCATCTGCAAATAGAGAAAGTTTGACTTCATCTTCTCCAGTCTGGATTCCTTTCATTTCTTTCGCTTACCTGACTGCTCTAGCTAGTACCTCCAGTACTATGTTGAATAGAAGTGGTGAGAGTGGACATCCTTGTCTTGTTCCTGTCCTTAAGGGGAAGACCTTCAATTTTTACCCACTCAGAGTAATACTGGCGGTGGGCTTGTCATAAATGGCTTTTATTGTGTTGAGGTATTTTCCTTCTATACCTAATTTGTTGAGAGTCTTTATCATGAAGGAATGTTGAATTTTGTCAAATGCTTTTTCAGCATCTATTGAGATGATCATATGGTCTTTGTCCTTGAGCTTGTTGATATGATGTATCATATTTATTGACTTTCATATGTTGAACCATCCTTGCATCCCTGGGATGAATCCCTCTTGATCATAGTGTATAATTTTTTTAATACGTTCCTGTATTCTAATTGCTAATATATTGTTGAGGATTTTTTCATCTAGGTTCACCAAGGATATTGGTCTGTAATTTTCTTTTTTTGTTGTGTCTTTATCTGGTTTTGGTATCAGAGTTATGTTGGCCTCATAGAATGAGTTTGGGAGAGTAGCATCTGTTTCGATTATTTGGAACAGTTCCATGAGAATTGGTATTAACTCCTCTTTAAAAGTTTGATAGAATTCAGCTGTAAAGCCATCCGGACCCAGACTTTTTTTTGTTGGAAGGTTGCTAATTACCGCTTCAATCTCCTTGCTTGTTATTGGTCTGTTCAGGTTTTCTATCTCTTCTTCATTCAGTCTTGGTAATTTATATGTGTCTAGAAACTTATCCATATCTTCCAGATTTTCAAATGTGTTGTCATACAGTTGTTTATAATAGTCTCTAATGATTCTTTGTATTTCTGTGGTGTCAGTTTTAATGTCTCCCTTTTCATTTCTGATTTTTGTTATTTGGGTCTTCTTCCTTTTTTTTTTTTTTTTTGTTTGTTTTGTTAATCTAGCTAATGGTGTGTCTATTTTGTTTATCTTCTCAAAAAAACAACTTTTATTTTTGTTGATCTTTTCTATTGTTTTTTGGGTCTCTATTTCATTTAGTTCTGCTCTGATCTTAATTATTTCTCTCCATGTATGGCCTTTAGGTTTGGATTGTTGTTGTTTTTCAAGTTCTTTGAGGTATAACGTTAGGTCGTTTATTTGGAGTCTTTCCGTTTTTTTTGATATAAGCATTTACTGCAATAAATTTGCCTCTTAGTACTGCTTTTGCAGTATCCCACAAGTTTTGGTATGATGTATCTTTATTTTCATTAGTTTCTAGAAATTTTTTGATTTCCTGTTTAATTTCTTCTTGTACCCATAGGTCATTCAGGAGCCTATTATTTACTTTCCATGTATTTGTATAGCTTCCAGCGATTTGCTTATTGTTTATCTCCAGTTTTAGTCCATTGTGGTCTGAAATGGACCACAATGAGCCCCATCAATTCTATGTTCCCCAAAGTTGGACCCGTGAACAAATTGTTCCCCATTCTTGCAACATTACCATCTAGATAGCCTGTCAGTCCTCCTGAAGCTAAGCCCTGACTCTTCAGCATGGTGTTAGATAAACACTGAGTACATCACTCTCTCCATTTTCCAAGAAAACTATTACTTAATTCCTGGCAAGTTGCAATATAATTGAGTAAGTTGCAGTTTCTTTATATCAGTTATAGTTCACCAGCTTCCTGGAAACACCATGATCTCTTGATGATTCTGGAAACATGCATGAGTCTCCAAATAAAATGGACCAATTTTTTTTTTATGCAACTATATGCTTTTTAATTCCTGTGGCTCTTTTCTTTCATCCACCCATTTAGCAGTTATGGGCACTTTCTGTATACATTACCCTCAGAGTAGGATCATCCAGGCAGAACAGAAGCCCTGGATTACGAAGTACAAAGGAGATTTTGGCAAATGCATAACCAAAACCATGGTCTGTAGGGGTATGGATTGTTAAGTAGCAGGTGTTTGAGAAGTAAAGAAAGTTTCCATTTTTTTTTCTTTTAAATTCTAGAAGCTTAAATTTAAATATCAAGATCCAAACCCCAAGGATTCAGAGAACTGTATCCCATAAACCATTTGTATTAGTCAGGGATCTCTAGAGAAACAGAACCAATAGGAGATATACGTATAATGGGAATTAGCTCCCATGATTACAGAGGCTAAGAAGTCCCTTAATCTGTAATCTGCAAGCTGGAGACCCTGAAAAGCACATGGTGTAATTTAGTCCAAGTCCAAAGGCCCAAGAACTAGGAGCAGGGTTGTCAAAGAACAGAAAAAGATAATGTCTCAGCTCAAAAAGAGAAAAATTCACCTTTCCTCAATCATTTTGTTCTATTTGAACCCTCAACAGATTGGATAATGTCAGCACACACTGGCAAGGCTAATCTTCCCTACTCAGTCACAGCCATATATATTTATGTATATTATACATTTGACAGAATCGGAATCAGTATGCTAACATCTGAGAGGGAGAAATTAATTCTAATGAAATCAAGCCAGTTTTCTAAAGCTCAGGTCATTGAATACTATATTTGCATTTTGGGAAAATTTTTATTTGCTTTTGAACCTAAATAGATGTTCTGCTTTTAACAATAGAATTTAAACACTTTATGTAAATTGACAGCAAAAAAAGACGTGGTCACTAATAAAGCACAGGCTTATGAAAAGCACATTAAGGATTATTAAACATGTTATTTATAGTATAATTCACAACTATGCCTGTTAAATTACTTAAATTTTGTTTGTTTTTGTTGAAGCCTTTACTTTGAGACATGACGCAAAAATCGTACAGGTACACATGGAAAAGTAAGACATAATCACAGGTGAGTGAAGACAATCTAACCAGAAATCTTTAATGCCTGTCAGCTAATGTTGAAGCTGAAGTTCTAGGAGTATGACATGCTGCATGGCTGAAAGGAAGGGATGATTAGTATTCCTCTCCTTCCTTACCCTCTCTTTCAGCAGAATCCACACCAACCTCTTCATAATCCTTCTCAAGGGCAGCCATGTCCTTGTGGGCCTCAGAAAACTCCCCTTCCTCCCTTCCCCTCCCCATGTGCCAGTGAACAAAGGCACACTTGGCATACGTCAGGTCAAACTTGTGGTCAAGGTGAGCCCAGGCCTCAGCAACAGCTGTGGTGTTGCTCAGCATGTACACAGTTCACTGTACCTTGGCCAGATCTCCACCAGGTACCACAGTGGGAGGCTGGTAATTAATGCCAACCTTGAAGCCAGTACGGCACCACTTTACAAACTGGATGCTGTGATTAGTCTTGATGGTGCATTGACATCTTTGGGAACCACATCACCACAGTACATCAGGCAGCAAACCATATATTTACCCTGGCGAGGGTCACATTTCACCATCTGGTTGGCTGGCACAAAGTAAGCATTGGTGATCTCTGCTACAAAAAGCTGTTCATGGTAGACTTTCTCAGCAGAGATGACTGGGGCACATGTGGCTTCCAGAGGGAAGTCGATGTGGGGATAGGGCACCAGGTTGGTCTGGAATTCTATCAGATCAATATTCATGGCTCCTTTGAATCTGAGGGAAGCAGTGATAGAGACACAACCTGGCTAATAAGGCAGTTAAGGTTAGTGTAGGTTGGGCCCTCAATGTCAAGTTTTCTATGCCAGATGTCATAGATGGCCTCATTGTCTACCATGAAGGCACAATCACAGTGCTCCAGGGTGGTGTGGTCGTGAGGATGGAGTTGTAGGGCTCAACTATAGCTGTGGAAACCTGGGGGCTGGGTAAATGGAGAACTCCAGCTTGGACATCTCACCATAATCAACAGAGAAACATTTCATCAGCAGGGAGGTGAACCCAGAACCAATTCCTCCACCAAAGCTATGGAAAACCAAGAAGCCTTGAGACCTGTGCACTGGTCAGCCAGCTTGTGAATACTGTCCGAGATGAGGTCAATGACCTCCTCGCCAGTGATGTAGTGGCCACGGGAGTAGTTATTGGCAGCACCTTCCTTGCATGTGATGAGCTGCTCAGGGTGGAAGAGCTGATGGTAGGTGCCAGTGCCAAATTCATCAATGACCATGGGTTCCAGGTCTACAAATGCTGCCCTGGACATATGCTTACCAGCATCCCCCTCACTGAAGAAGGTGTTGAAGGAATCATCTCCTCCCCCAATGGTCTTATCATTTGGCATCTGGCCACTGGGTTGGATGCCATGTTCCAAGCAGCAGAGCTCCCAGCAGGCATTGCCAATCTGGACACCAGCCTGGCCAACATGGACAGAGATGCATTCATGCAGGGTGGCTACTGGTTAGGATGCAAAGGCACCAGGAGCAGACACCAGGTCCTAGTTACTGTCCTTGACAAGCTAAGAGTTGAGGTAACACACCTAAATTACTTAAATTTAATGCTATGGACTGAATCATGTCCCATCAAAATTTATATATTAAAGCCTTAACCCCTAATGTGACTATATTTAAAGATAGGGCCCAAGAGGAGGTGATAAATGTTAAATGAGGTCATATGGGTGGGGCCCTAATCTAGTAGGGCTCTGTCTTTATCAGAAGAGGAAGGGACACCAGAGATCTCTCTGCCATGTGTTGATACAGTGAGAAGAGAGCAGTCTACCAGCCAGAAAAAGAGCCCTCACCAGAACCTGACCATGCCGGCACTCTAGTCTTGGCCTTCCAGCCTCCAGAGCTATGAGAAAATTAATTTCTGTTGTTTAAGCCACCCAGTATTTTGTTATAGCAGCCTGAGCTGACTAATTCACCTACCAAGGACATGGTAGAAATTAATACACGAGCAGAAAAGTGGTTAAAGAGGCACAGTGAGCAGGAGACTTGTGCCTTCATAAAAAATGAACATGGATTTCCTATTTTGCTAACTTTTAGCAAAAATTAATGAAAATGTTTTCCCTATAAATCTGAACAAATATTTACGTAAATATAAAACACTAACTTACCTCTAATATACATTTATTTTATTGGAAAAATCTAACATCAAGATGTTGGAAGAAATTGTAGATCTTTTCACCTTGAAATCATGCAAATTATACTACTGAGACAGAGTAAAATGTAGATAAATGAGAGTTTTCACTGAGCTTTTCTCATTCCAGAGATGGCAAAATTTCAGAGAAAGTGTGGTTCTTAGCTGACTGGCATTTCGCAGCATGCGTCTTACAAATCTTGAATATTTTAAGATAGACAGCTAAAGTAAAGAGACCTCCCATGAGTTTGTCACCTGGATGAATAACATGCTGCCATCTTCAATATTGCTAAGAGATATTCCCTTTGCTTTATTCTCGAGGGTCTCTCTTCTCAGGAACAAAGACTTCTTTGCCAGTAGAGAAGACAGGGAGAGAAATGGCATCACTGCTCCTGCCTAATTCCATGATGTACCTGAAATCCAAACATCCTGATATGGGTCAGCATATCTGCTTACAATATGCTAACACATAATACCTCCTAACACAGGTAAGCACAAGCCAGGAAAGACACGTTGCCCTATACCTGTGGTTTGTGATGCTATCTTGATTAGAGGAGGCTGTCCCTCTCAGATACACATAGTTTGAGTTGCCTCTGCCTGGTGTCCTAGAGGTTTCTACACCCAGCGCAATGTGCCATGGTATGATTTGGGTTGGATGAGAAATTTGTCATTCTTTTATAAGACAGAAGGAGGAGTTTGTGAAAGAGAAGGTGAGAAAAAAGAAGCAGCCTAATTCAGGTGCATTTTCAAGCAGATGAATATAGAAGGAGTATATAGAGAGAGAAATGGAAGATGTGGAAATTGACTCTGAGTCTGTATACCTCTTGGAATGTCTTCATGCACCCCCAAAGCTATGCAAATTCCCATTTGAATTAAATATACCTTTACCATTACTAATAATTATCATTGCAATGTACTGGTAGCTTACTGTAAACCAGGTATTATATTAGGTTCTTCAGGTATATATCAGCTCATTTAAATTCTATTTCTCATGTGATAGCCTTTATTAACCACATTTTACAAATGAAGAAATTGGGGCTCAAAAAAATAAGTAATTTGGTCGAGATCCCACAGCTAGTAAGTGCCAAAGCCAAATTCAATTCTAGCTCCATTCGATTTGAGAGCCTGTGCTTTGCACTACATCCTGTGTGGTCTTGTGTATGTGTTCTTGATTGACAGCAGCTTAATACACCTCCGTCCCAGAGAACTGGTACTTACAAGGTAATGACTCCTAATGGTGGATTTTCAGGATTATGTGCCAGACCTTTGAGAGGTAGTATTTTCATCAAGGCACGCTTCCTAGTGCTTCCTCAAATCATAAAAAACGTATTTTTTCTCTCTTCTCCTGATACACATAACACTCTATTTCTTAATAGAGTTACAGAGAGGAAATCAAATGAGAATAGCAAATAAGCATTCAAATTAAGAAAACGTGAAATTATTCAAGGTTTCCTACTTCGACCACTGTTAGAAATTCTCTCCATGTTTTCACACTCAGTTTAGACACTTTATAGCCAGTGGATTTTTTTCCTCTAAAAGGTCCCTCAAAAGGTTATTTTTTTAATTCAAATTTTTGGTCTAAGCCTGTGAACGTATCTAAAAATCTTATTAGTGAGTCATTAACCACATAGGTAAAAATTGAAGGTGATGATGACCAAAATCACCATCATAGCAAACCCTAAAGAATACTGTTTTCCACAGAAAAATAGACAAATTTATGGGACTTTAAAAAAAGTTTTCCCTTCAACCTGTTTCACACACACGTACACACAATTTTCAGTGGAATTGCAACTAAAGTGAGCTTACGTCTATATTTCATTATGGAGCCTGAACTAATATTTATCTATTTATTCTTTAATATAAATTAAAGCTTGATTCCTTGGGTAGAGTACAGTTCAGTAGTATTTTGGACTTTGGCCTTGGGTGTTTTTCAGGCATTAAGACATCAGAAAAGTAGCAAGGGCATAGGGAGAATAAACCCAGTCAGTTTCCTACATCACAGATTTAGGAGAGGACAGTAAGGTTGATGATCCAGACTAGGAACATTTTTCAGCAGTTACCAAGACAAAGGAGCATCTCTGTTAGAGCCGGTCACACTGTGCTACTGAGACACATCTAAATAAGGTGGAGAGAGGACCTGAAACATCGAAGGAATTTAGGAAGACAAGGAAGAGCCAGAGAGAGAGATTAATTGTCCTAATTCTTAAGGGTATATTCCATAAAAAGAATGAATGAAAATATCTGTATATTTTGTCAGCAATGAAATAATAATAATGTCATATATTTATGTTTTGCTTAAAGAATTTTCATGTAAATGTATTCTTTATCACTGCCTGTGGAGTTTGTGGGGAAGGCACTATTTTTGTTATGTAGCAGAAAAGAAAACTTAGGCTTAGAGAGACTGGTTGAATTGTCCAATGTCCCTCAGCTGGTTCCTGGCACAGTAATGACCAGACAGACCCCAGTCCCAGGGGGTCTCGCCTCTTCCTAGCAGTCTGAGGCACCCTCTCTTCCTCTGTCCCTCTCTTTTCTAATGTCTAGTATTTGCAATAGCTTCTTCCTCTCATTTCTGGGCACCCCCCTCTACATTTACCTAACCCTCCTATATGAACATCTCCCTTGTTTCTTCATTGTCGGCAAAGGCAGAGACAATAAGGAAGACCTGTATTCTCCCGACACTCTATTAGTGGTACCGAGGGCTGGGGCCCAGAGAGTCCAACTGTGAGAGGTTGAGAATTTACATGACCCCACCCCACATCAAGCTATAACCATGAACTCTGTCAATGCCCTGTTTTTCTACTGCTGGGTTATTTTACTAGCACAGAAATAGCAACCATTTTCTAGTAGCTCATAATCTGAAACATTGGCTTTGCTTTGTAAAATCTCAATAAGAATATGAAAAATGCATTTGGGTATCTATACAGCCCCAAACAATAGACTCTGGTTTTCACTGAATGGATTTAACTGCCTTGTTATTTTGATCCTACGTAGATCTTGCTATTTCTGGGTGAAAACACATATATATAAGCATACACAACTGAACAAAAATTAAGCAGACATTTAACTTGAAATTTTCAAGTAAGTCAACCTTCTGTACTTCTTTGTATATGTAAGGTTTTTTCTCCCCACATAAATTCCTACTTGGTTATGCCTCCTTTATAACAGCCCAATTTTTAAACCTGTCAGGTTTTAACAATAATTATAGGTGGTATTTCTTTGAATACCTTTCTAAGTATTTTTATTACCTCTTTGAACTCTCACAACAACCCTCTAAGACAAATCCCATTTTGAATATGTAGAAACGGAGACACAGAGAGGGCACAAGACGTCCCCAAGTCCTCCCATGTAGCACAGATTGAGTCCAAGCAGTCTGGCTCCAGAAACTACGTTCACAATTACCACATTAAACTGCCATAAAATAAAAAATTAATAAATTGGACCTCATCAATATTTAAAACTTTTGCTCTGCTAAAGTCACTCTTAGAATACAAAGACAAATTATAGACCTGGAGAAAATATCTGCAAATCACATATCTGATAAAAAAACTTGTATCTAGAGTATATAAAGAACACTCAAAACTCAACAGTAATAAATAATCCAATTCAATACAATTGGAAAATGCACAGAAGACATGAACAAACATTTCACTGAAGAGGATACACAAATAGAATATATTCATGTGAAAAAATGTTCAACATCATTAGCCATTTGCAAAATGCAAATTAAAACCACTATGAGATATTATTACATACATATCAGAATGGCTAAAGTTAAAAATAGTGACAACACCAAACGCTGGTGAGGATACTGAGAAAGTGGACAACTCATGCATTGCTAATGAGAATGTAAAATGGTACAGCCACTTTAGTAATAATTTGTCAAATTATTATAAAACTAAACATACGATTACTCTACAACCTAGCAATCACACTCTTGGGTATTTATCCAAAAGTAATGAGAACATTCACACAAAAACATGTATATGAATGGTCATAACAGTTTTATTCATAATATCCAAAAACAACCCAAATATTCTTCAGCAGGTGAATGATTAAACAAGCTGTGGTGCACTTATACAATGGAATACCACTCAGCAATAAAAAGGAACAAACTATTGATTCATGTGGATTAGCCCGTTTCTGCTGGTTGTAACGAAATATCTGGAACTGGGTGATTTGTAAGAAAATGAAATTTATTGTTTACAGTTTCAGAATCAAAGAAGCCCAAAGTCCAGGGGATATATCTGGTGAGGGTCTTTTTGATGGGGACTTTACAGCAAGCAGGGGTCTTACGTGGCAGAAAATGGTGGAGCAGAAACAGAGAGACTCTCGTGTGTTCTCCTTTTAAAGCCCCAGAACCACACCACCATTATAAATCCATTCATTGCACCATGGTCCTACAATCTAATCACCTTTTCAAGGCCCCACCTTTCAATTACCATAATAGGATTTCCCACCCTCAGCAGCTACAGTGGGAATTAAGCTTCCAACCTATGCACTTTGGGGGGCACAATTCAATCAATCCACAGCAACATGCAACAACTTTGATGGATCTCAAGGGAATTATGCTGAGTGAAAAAAGCCAATCTCAAAAGGTTATATAGTATGTGATTCCATTTATATAACATTTTGAAATAACAAAATTATAGAGATGGGAAACAGATTACTGGTTGTCAGGGGGTAGGGATGGGGAGGAGTGGACGTGGCTATAAAGGCAAGACAGAGCCTTGTGGTGGAACAATTCTGTATCTTGACTGTAGTGATGGCTACATGAGCCTACACATATAATAAAGTTACACAGAGCTATTTTCACGCACACACATACGCATAAAACTGGCAAAATCTTAATAAGCTCTGTGTATTGTACCAATGCCAATTTCCTGGTTTTTCAGGGGGAGGTTGGCCAACAGGTACAAAATTACTGTTAGATAGGAGGAATAAGTTCTGGTGTTCTATTGCACAGCAGGGTGACTATGGTTAACAGTTCAGTTTTGTACATTACATAATAGCTAGAGGAGAAGCTTTTGAATGATTTTACCACAAAGAAATGATAAATGTATAAGGTGATGGTTACATTAACTACTCTGACCCCATCATTATACAACATATATATGTATCAAAACATTAGATTGCACCCCATAAGCACGCACAATTATAATGCGTCAATTTGGGGGGGGGGGGGAAGCAAGAAAGGATTCTCCCCTACAGATTTCAGAGGGAGCATGGCCCTGTTGACACCTTGATTTCAGACTTCCAGCCTCCAGAACTGTGAGACAATAAATTTCTGTTGTTTTAAGTAAAAAAAAAACACTTCCTGGTTTTCAATTGTACACTTATACGAGTTGTTATCACTGGGTGAAACTGAGTAAAGTGTACATACAACCTCCCTATGCATTGTTTACAACTTCCTATGAATCTATAATAATTTCAAAATAAATCACTTAAAAACAAGTTCAACAGTCAGATCTAAGACCTTAACCCTGTGGCGCTCTACTAGATACCTCACTCCAGGTAGAAAAATGCCATCATCAACACTATTTGAATGAAGTTATTTCTATCAGCTGAAAATGATCCTAGTAGCATGACCATCAAGTCTTCATTTCACCATCTTAACCAAAAAAAATCAAGAGACACTTTATCTGCTTTTCTGAAATTAAGATAAATTTTGTCCACAGCATTTCCCCAAGCTACAGGTCTAGAGACTGCCAGTGAGATCACTGGTGAGGCCATGTTGGGTCCTGGTGATGACTCCTTTTCTAAGTGCTCATAAACTACATTTAGTAATCCATTCTTAAAATTTGTCTGGGATTAATGCAAAATTGAAGCCAATTTCCTGAACCTTCCCAGTTCCCCTTACCTGTTGGTTTGTCTTTCTTCCATTCTTTCATTTGTTCTTTCACTCATCACACACATGAAATGTTAATCTTACATGCACTGCCGTTGCTGCATATCCTAGCCCTTGGCTCCAGCTTGCTCTTTACCTTTCTGTAGAAACAGGAGGAACAACTAATTTAGCCTAAAGGGACAAGGAGTCTTCACAAAGGGGGCATTTAAGTTGGTTTTACCAGGATTATTTTTCTCCCTTTCCCAGAAAGTTGAGTGGGAAAACCCTCTTGATTGAGTCAGCAAATCTCCTGCCAAACAAATTTTTCCCAGTTTTGATAGATCTACTCCTCCCCCTCTGATATGTTTGCCTGTTATCCAAGAAACCTAATCTCACTCCTATAAACCAACAACAAAACCCAAATCTTCCTTTTCGACATCCTTTTCTTCCAAAGTCTAGTGAAATGAAAAGATAAATAAAAAGTCTGTCTACACCCTAAAATTCTCTATTTTCTGTTCAAAACTCTGATAGGGATAAAATAGCAACTTTTTTAAATCATGGAATTTTTTAGCAGAAATAGATATTAGAAGCCAACTGCCACATCGTAAAGATGAAGAGAAATAGAGACTCAAAAGAGTAGTGCTATGAGCCAGGAGTCGGGCCGCCAAGAGGAGAAAGCAGACTTCCCGCCCCAGACAATTCTTCCACTCTGCTGGATTTGCTAAGCTTTTCTGGCCAATATTTCTTGGTATCACATCTGAGGACAGCTGCTCAAGGAAGAGGGAGCATCCCCTGACGGGCTATGTCACATGCTCCACAACTCTTGTGTTCTGAAGAAACAGGATGAGCTTCTTGAAGGTAGCAACATCTGATCTTCCTTTTTTTTTTATGCTCTTCAGGGCCTGAGTCTAACATTAAAAAGTCCCCGCTCCCTGTCATGACATCAGGAACTGAAAGAGGGAACTAAGAGGGAAGCCCACCAACTCTCTGTGCTCCGGATAAGAACAGCGACCCGTCCCCATGTTCTCCTCCATGTAGCCTTTGGCAGAAACGACGAGGAGGCTGTGTATGCTCCTGGCTACAGCCCACCCTACCAACTTCCCAGCCTTCAGACTCTACACCACTGTCTTCCTTGTGACCATGAGGATCAGCCTCGGCATGCTTTTTAACCTTGTTTATGTCACCACAAGAAGCACAGAGCTCCCAGGCCAGTTCTTGTTCCCATACAGCTCTATGAGCAGTGAGGCAACCACCTTACACACATACACACACACACACACACACACGCGCGCGCGCTCCCTATTACCCTGCTTGCCCATTTTTTTTTTTTTTACATAGCATTTATGATCACTTGACAAATCATATGCTTTATTTACTAGTTTTTTGGTTGTCTTCTCCTGGAATAAAGGGTCTATGAGACAGCAAGTTTTGTTCACTGCTCTATTACAGTGCTAACACTTTGTAAGAGCTCAGTAAATATTTGTTAAATCAATAAATTCCTAGGGCCATTTTTTAAAGTCTGAAAACAGGTAATGCGAGGGCCAAAAGATGTCTGATAAGTTTAAGAGAAAAGCAGAGATCATCTGAGGCCACCAAAAATCTCAAAGAGGGATTTTCAGAAATGACATCTATCATGGGAAAGAACTGTTAACAGTGGGGTATTCAGAGTGGAAACAGGGCGAGACATGAGCAAAATAGTGTTCCTTTCAAAACAGAGAATAGAAATAACTCCACACTTACTAAGTGCCAAGCATTGTGTCATTAAATTATCACAAGAACTACACAGGGTAGTATTTGTTATCCCTATAAACAGATGAAGACACTGAGGCAAAGAGGAGTTAAGTAACTGCCCACGATCCACAATCAGTAAGTAGTAGAGCCAGTTTTCAATCTAAGTCATTCTGGATCCAAAATCCATGTCATTTCCTCTCACTGAGCCTACCTGTCCTATCCACCTCAGGCATCAAGGCACCTTCCCTCTGCACCTGGTCCCAATTCCTCAGCACCTCCTCCCCCAAATTTCAGATAACCAACAAGATCAATTCATTCCCATGCACGTGTTAACAAATGCCACAGGCTTAGATCCTGGGTGCTTTCTCTTGTACAGAACCAACTAGAAAGTACTTTTAATGATTAAATTATTAAATAAAGAAAAAGTACAGTGAAAAGGTGTTGGCAGGGGGTAATTAAAATATAACTTACTGGTATGTTTTGTAAAGTTTCTGTGCATATTGATAAAATACTTATAAATAAATGAGTATTGATAAATAAGATATTGATTAGTCATTTCTAAACCTTTAGGAAGCAAACTAAAGAAAATGTGTTCAAATAAAAGCAGAGAGAGATGGTTTTGTAACATTCTCATTAGGACATGGAACACTTCAGTGAATTTTTAATAGGGTTGTGATCCCTGCAGAAACCTTCAAAAAAAGAATTTATGACATTCATCCTGGATGATTGTTACTTCCATCATGGAGAAGTTTTGATCCAGATCAAATGGCTTCTCATACCTCCCACCAGCTGAATCAGTCCAAGATTAAGAATGGCCCCTTTCTTCTCACAGGGCCCACATGAGAGGTCAGTTGTTCAGAGGTGTATAGCTTGCAGAACCAAAGTCACATGTAATAAGTGTGATTATTGTCCATCGTTAAATATTAAGTACATCACTTAAATGACATTATTTAAAGGTACTATGGGCTTTTAGCTACAGAATCATTACACTCAAAAAAATGTAAAATATAATCTAATCTAAAACCTTTGGGTTTAGTAGCAGAAGAGGGAAAGAAAAGTTTAAAACTAAGAGAGTTGTAAAAAAGATGCCAAATAAAGATAAATGCAACGAGGAAGACAATTTCTCTGCTTCTAGTCATTAAAAAAAATTGTTACAGGTATCGTTATTTTTCCACCTGCCCAGCAGGTGTCAGTGTAAGACAATGTTCCTAGAACTGGCCAAGCTTTTAAATAAAAATAGAGTATTATGAAATAGAGATGACGTAATAAAGATGGGGCTACAAAAATTCCACATGAGCCTTCAAATGCCACTATTTTAAAGAGAGAGCTGACCTAAATTAAGTTTCCTCATGGGGAAGATGGTAGCGCTAGGCTAGGGGGCCTTAGAAGACCACATCTGGCTTGTATATTCCTTATCAATTCTGGAGGCACCTCAGTGTTCCAGCAGGATTCAGCATTGTCATGAGAGTCAGTGGCTGTTAACCAGTACAGTAACCAATAAACACTCCCAAGGAGCATAGCAATGTTCAGCCAGGTGCACTCTCTTTTAAAAAACAGATACCATCCCTGCTTTTCAGAGGCTTACAACATGGAAAAAGAAATCTTGTAATCCACAAAAACATATCATTATAAAAGCTACAAAAGTAAATCAAAGATAAAGAAAAGGGAATCAAAGATTGTATGAGTAGTTTTTGGAATGTGTTGAGTCAGTCAAGGTGAGCTTCCTGGAGGAGGTGGCCATTGAGCTGTGATAGAAGAGAATAGAGCTGCAAAACCAGGGCTCCATGCAAGCCCCACCTTTCTGCTCTGCATTCAGTTTTCCTCCTTCAAATACAAATGTCCTATACTCTGATAAAAGGCAAACAATAAAGAGGAAAAAAAAGGAAACATGGCTTCTTTTTTAAATTTACTATATAAAGGTACTATTGATATTTTAAAGGAATAATGGGGGGAGGGGGAACCATATCTATTGAGTACCACATACACACATAAATTATGCCGTACAATCCTTACAAAAATCCTGAGATGTAAGTAGTAGTATTCTCATTTTTGAATAAAGGATCTGAGGCTCATAGAAGTTATATAACTTGCCTGGGATTATGATATCCGATATTTATGAGGGATTACTCTGCGCCGGGTATTAAACAAATGTACTCACAACAATCCTATGAAGAAGTTACCATTATTCCTATTTTGCAGATTAGGAAATTAAGTCTTACAGAAAATAAGTTATTGCTTCCTCAAGGTCACAGGGCTCGTGAGCCATTGAGCTGAAATTCAAACTCATGTGTGGCAAATTGGGTTCTCTGGGAATTAAGGTTGCAGGTGTTTATTAGGTAGTGCCTTTAGCATTAGCACCTGTGGAGGGAGGAGCAGGGAAGCTTTTCTATACCTCCTTCAATCAGTCACTGGGCATGAACCACAAGGGAAGGACGTGGCCTTGGGGGAGGGGGCTCTCTGCAGCCTAGGCCGACCCTGAAGGGCTGACACACAACAAGGTCTGCTGACAGCACTCCCAGAGCTGGGATGAGTTCCTTCCTGGGAGGAGCATCTGGTGTCACCGTGTCCATCCAAGCTCATCATATTCTTTCTGCTACAGCACACTGGTGGGGGCCACAGGGAGGCAGTACTCTTTGACAGGGTGGAGGGGAGTGGTAGCCTGGGGGGGTTTCGGAGCCCAGGCCCCAGTCTTCACCAGGCAATGAACAGTGAGCTTCATCTGATGCCTCAAATAGCATCAGCTAGAAATAGAGGTGGAGGCAGGCAGCACTGAGTCGATGGTACAGTCGGCCATTAAATGCTGCTTGTTCCATTGACTGACAACTTCCAGGTAGCCTGGGAAGGGAGGTTCCAACCCCCTCCCAGACCCCACAGTTGGCCCAGGCCCTCTTGCCAGTTAGTGACATCCGATCCCCTGGCACCTGCGCGAGCACACCCCCAGCTGCTGAAGGCACCTCGTGTGCTGAGGGCTGACCCCACCCCTGCACTGCCCTGTCCGGTGAGGGTGGCCTCAAGAGTGCTGTTTCCATTTGCAAATGCAGTCATCTTGTGGTTATCTCAATTAGCGAGAACAGCACAATTCAAGCCTGAGTGGCAACCAATTTCTCATACTTCTGCTCAAATTCAGAGAGCAGCTGACTTGACAGAAGGCAGAACGCCGGTGAGTTTAGCTGCTTGGTGACAAGTGGGCACAAAACAAATGCAGCTTTCTGTGGTTCAATTCTTATCTGATGTCACCCTGGCTGTGCGGGCCTGAGAGACTACGGATGGCCCTCATAGAAGGGAAAACACGTCCCCTGGTTGGCCCAGAGCACGCAAATGTCAGAAACCTCAGGTGGCTACCTCTTCTCTGTGCTACAGCCACCGGCCCCATGTGCACTTCATCGTCTTTGGTCAGCCATTCCTCGCTCATGGAATGTCACCTTCCCTTTGCCACAGTGAATAAAACCCAGCTAAAGTCTTGGTTCAAATTCTTCTCCATTAAACCATCTACCCCATCACCACTACAGTCAAAAGCAATTCTTCCTTTAATTCATTTGATACCTAACAGCAGGGGGGTTTCAATTGTGCAGAAGAATCATGGGAAGTATTAATTAAAAGGCAGATTGCTTGGCTCCGGGCTCCAGCCATTCTGATTCAGCAGAAATGGAGATGGCTGGAGGTCTTCATTTTTGTAATTAGCACTGATATTCCAGATGCACTTGGTCTGCAAAAGGGTACTTTGAGAAATACTGGCATTGTGATTTTAAAAGATTTTTTTCTCTCCAAAAGAAGGGGATGACACTTTCTGTAGAGTTGATTTCCTTCTCTAAAGGGCATGTGTAAATGTGACAGGAGGAGCATAGGGACCCTGCAATATTCATTGTTATATCCCCCACATATCCAGCATAGTGGTTTGCATATAGTAGGTGCTCAAACGTTGTTTATTGATCAGCTGAGAATCTTTCTGGTCTCCTGACTTTCTTCTTACTCTTCAAATGGTTTGAGATTTGTAGGGCAGCCCACCTCTCACTCGTATTCCTCACTTAGTATTTCCCTCCATGCGCCACCATGTGCCACGGTCTGTACTGGCTGCTGAACTCCTACCTTCACCCGACCCTGTCTGCTCTCTATGACCCTCTCTTAGTACAGCTGTTCAACTAGAAATTTTGGCATGATTTTTTATTACTTTCTTAATAAAAGATCATATTTTCTTCTAATTTTTAAAATATACATGTTCACTGGACATATTTTAGAAAATAAAAGTATCAAGAAGAAAACTTACCTATAAACCCCATTTCCTCTTTAATGCACATTTTCACACATCTTGAAAATGTCCCTCTTTGTGTGGACTACGTCAAAGACTTTCTTTCCCTTTGGATCTCTCCCTGTTTTCTGAGAAGGCTGGGATATTACAGATTAACAAGAGGATTTGAGAGGAGGAGAGAACCTAAAGGCTGTTCTAAAATAACAAAACTTGTTCTACTATTTACCCTAACCTACCAAAAATTAAAGAAATATGAAACTAATTGTTCAGCTTTGACTAAACACGTTACATAGGGAACAGACATTTGAGCAACAGCATTTTAAGGAACTCAGTTTTGTCCTGGTTTTCAGAATCGACTTAGCACAAAAGATGGATAATTAAGAAAATGTAGAGATAAAAATACATAATAATGATATTAATAATAGCAAACATATATTACTTTCTATGTGCTGGGTACTGTTATAAACACCCACATTAATTTATTTAGCTTCATAACAGTCCTATGAGACATGTATTATTATTGCCACCATTTTATAAATGAGGAAAACGAATCACAGAGAGGTTAAGTAATGTGCCCAAGGTCACAGAGCTAGTAAGTGGCAGAGTTGGGATTGGAACCTAATCAGATTCCAGAGTCTATGTTCTTATCTCCTAAGTGCAATGTAGCTAGTGTTGTGCAAACAATTGTAACATTTTAGTCATTTAAAGACATTAAGTAACACTGCACTTGAACTTTGGACCAGGGTCCCAAATATTCCAGAGTGTTTCCTTGGAAAATAAACCCAGAGCTAAGCCTCAATCAGACATCTGTTCCATTCATAATTAGCATGGTCCAGAGTCATATGGCAGTTTTCATGCAGCCAGACCAAATAGGCAGACTTGACTTTAAGAAAATGTTTCTTTTATTCCTGGACTTAGTAATTCTCCTGAATTCATTTAGTCAACAAATTTACTGAACAACTACTATGTATCAGGCACTAGTCTAGGTTCCTGGCCCAGAAGATCTGTGAACTGTGTTGTTACCTCATATGGATTAAATTGTGTCCCCCAAGTTTTCTGTATTAGAAGCTTGATCCCCACTGTAACTGTTAGGAGGGGGAGAAATCCTAATATGATGATTGAAAGGTGGAGCCTTGAAGAGGTGATTAAGTTGATGGTTTAATTGTGGTCATGGGCGTGGTTCTGAGGGCTTTAAAAGGAGAACATTTGGGAGTCTCTGTCTCTTTGTTCTGCCATTTTCTACCATGTGAGACCCCTGTGTTGCTGTAAAGACACCACCAAAGAGGCCCTCACCATAAGTGAGTTCCCTGGACTTTGGACTTCCCAACCTCTGAAACTGTAAGCAGTAAATCTTGTTTTCTTACAAATTACTAAGTTCCAAGTATTTCGTTATAAGCAACAGAAATAGACTAATACATACTTACTGTGGTAGGGCTCAGCCTCTACTGGATCCACGGACACGGATGGACAGGAGATGGTGGAATGGGCTGCACACTCACACAGGAGGAAAATGCTCTGTGACACAGGAGCTTGGCTGTAAAACTAGCACCCCATAGAACTAATCAGGAAATATCTAAAGTACAAGAATCCCAAGTACCGTGAGAGGGACAAGCATTTTTTGTCTTGCTACCAACGAGAGGAGCCACAGGCATTGCCACTGCCACAGCTGACCCTGTCCAGTGCCACTGTGTTCTGGCACTTTGAGTGTGTGAGGAGGGGCCGACCCCACTGTGTTCATCTGCTTAGCCCTCTTCTTCTAGCGTCAACTCCTTCTAGCTTCACCGCTTTCTACAACAGATCTCTTCTCTAATGTGCCTGAGTATTAATTACTGTCACCAAAACGGCCAACGAGGACAATCAGTGAGCAGCATAGACAAAGACCTCTGCCCTTGTGGAACTTACATTCAGATGGGGAGGGGCAGGCAATAACAGCAAACAGTGAATATGATGCGAAAAATAAATGGCATGGTATGTGTGGAAAAGTGACAAGTGCAATTGAGGAGAAGAGCAGAGCCTGTAAGCAGAGTGTTATTATCTGTTTTTACTGATGAGAAAAGGTCTCAGAATTCAGTGGCTTGCCCAAGACTACACAGAAAACATGAGACAGCCATCTAGGTCTCCCATCTCAGGTCCAGTGCCCTAGAAGCAGATCCTGAGATGAGGATTCTCATGCAAGTGATTTATTGAGGGAGTGAAACCTACAAGTGCATGAGGGAAGTAGGACAGGACAGGGGAAGGAGCTGCTTCAGATGTGGGTTCAGCTAAAGCATGACATTAGCCTGATCCCACAGAAAGATCTGCAACATGAATGCCCTTAAGGCAAGAGAACCAGGTTCGTATACCTCCTCATTAGCCATTCATTGGCTCCAGGCACCTCCCACCCCACTCCCCAGGGGAAGGCAGTTGCATCTGAGGCACCTGTGGGCAAGGAACCTACACCAGTGCATCTGCAGCAGCTGGGAGGTGGGAACAATGACCAGGTAAAGGGCATCTTCTGACTCCAAGTCTGAAGTGTTCTTCATTATATAACTTTTAATATTTTAATAATCATTTTTTTACTACAGAAGAGCCTGCAATGTTTTCAGAATCAAGAGATTTATTAAGCACTTACTATGTAAGGATATAGGAGGAAGAAACAGTTATGAAGAAAGAAAAGACAAAATCCCTGATTCAAGTAATTTTCCATTCTTTTTGAGACAAAGCTTGAATGCAAGTTTCCATTTTCAAGAAGTTTTCCTCATTTGCCAGTGAAATGACATCATATATATAGGGGTGTGTGTGTGTGTGTGTGTGTGTGTATGTGTGTGTATAAAAATTCTGGATAGGTCCTTGAAAATGAAAAAGGAACTGTATGAGTTAGGATTAGATTTGGCTATAAAACCACACAAAATGACATTGGCTTAAACAAGACTGTTTTTCTTTCATATAAAAGACATCTAGAAATAAACTGGTCAAAGCAGTTATGGCAGTTATCATAGACTTTGGCTCCTTCCAGTTTTCATCTCCACCACCCCCTGGTTGTGGTCCTCTTCATGGACCAAAATGATTGCTAGAGCTCCAGCCATTGCATTCATGCCCCAGGCAGAAAGATGGAGGAAACAAGGAAGAAAGTTGTGCTCTCTCTTTTAAGGATATTAGCTTGTACTCCCACACACAATTTCTGCTTATATTTCATTGGTCAAAACTTAGCTACAGAGTCATATTTGACTGCAGGGGAGCTTGGAAATGTGGGTATATTTTTGAGCTTGGCAGTCATGTGGCCAGCTAGAATTGGGGGTTCAATTGCTAAAGAAGAGAAATTTAATAGACAACCAGCAGTCTCTGCCACAGATACCATATACTGCAGAAACCTTGAGGCTTTTTTGAAAATATAAAAAATCTGGGATAAGATTGAAGAAAAGCCAGTCAGAACTATAATTCTGTCAAGTAAGTTTCCTTCCACAAAAGAGCTCCAGAAAATCCTCCAATTCAAAGCTGCAAGATCTAGAAATAAGGTGGGCCATGAGGTAAGAGTAAATGGAAGAAAAAATTGGGTGGTATACAGTTAAGCGGAGCAGTCAGTCCCAGAATTTCTCCTCCCCAGCCTCACTTGGTGAGCTCTGCTTTTAAAGAAAGCAATAGAGGATCTGCCATGGCAAACTCCTCACATGGGCTGAAGACAGCTAAATTCTGGCTGCCACCACCAGCATGGAGGGGAGGAAGGCTGAGCACCAGGGTGAAAACCATTCACAAGCTCAGCCTCCACTGTCCATAACTCATTCCTTCCTTCCCAGGCCAGTGACAGCTCCAACTTTCGCTGGATCCTTGGATTCTTAGATCCTTAGATCCCACTGGCAGAAGCTGTTAGAAAAACAGATGACAAGGAGCAACGAAATGACTTCAGAAACTTCCCTGACATCAAACAGATATCTCACCGTCCCATGTGTCCCTAAGTTCATCACTTAGAGAAGGAGTTGGATGCACAGACCTGTATTTATGGATACCACATTCCAAGTGTATTCCAGGGACGCTTGACCACCTCTTATAAAATAAGACCCATCATTTTATGTCTTGATGGCCTGTTCCTTCAGTATGGCTCTCACTGGGTGACACCTCACTGTGCCTCTGTATACTGACCACAGATATGATATAATTTTAAGTGATTTTGCAGAGTAAGAATTATTTAAATGTACGTTTTTCCTGTCCTGGAACACTGAACTCAGCAAGCCTGTTCTGCCACAGACCCTTGCTCTGGCCATTTCCTCTGCTGGGAATGCTCTTCCCCCAAGCTTCACAAGGCTGGTTCCTCCTCATTCTTCTTTCATCTCAAATGTTGCCACCTCAGGAGTCTTCCCTCACACCCCAATCTAAAATCACCATCCCCCATGCCAAGTGCTACCCCAGGAGTCAGTAAACTACAAACCTCAGGCCAAATCTGACTGACCACCTGTTTTATTTTGTATTTTGGTAAATAAAGTTTTATTGGAACACAGCCATGCCCATTCATTCACATTGTCTATGACTGCTTTCCCAGTGCAACTGCAGGTTTGAGTAGTTCAGACCGATCGTATGACCTAAAAGCCTAAAATATTTACTATATGGCCCTTTACAGAAATAGTTTGCCAACCCCTGCTCCACACTACTGCTCCATTAATTTTCTTCACAACATTTGTCATAATTTGTGTGTGGGTCTATATCCTGCCTCCATGAAAGCAGGGTTTTTTCTGTGGTCTTTACCGTTCTATCTCCAGCACCAAGATCAGTAGGTGATCAATAAATATTTGAGTGATAAATGGTTCTTGGTATGTTCTGATTTCACAGTCCCCAGGCGATGTTCTCTTTATAGTTAGGCTGACCAAAGGAGGCAAATATCTGATCCCCTTTGCTGTTACACATTTCATCGTCCATTAGAGCTTTCTTTACGTTCAAAATAAGTTCCTGAAGAGCATTGCCCCACAATTTATCTCAATAATAAATTACTTAAATTAACTGGTTAGATAATGTTTAATTTTTTAATTCTAATGAATTATTAGCATTTTGATAATATTTAATGCTTACTGATGAAGTTTCAAAATCCACAACCCACTTAATTTCTTAGCATAATATGTATATTTTCTAATAAAACAAAGCTGGGAAACATTACCTACTAAAAATTACACGGCGGAACCATTGTAATATATGTCCCAATGTCCCATCTTCTCTCTTTCCTACTAGAAAAGTCCTGAAATATTTACCATGGAGAATAAGTAAGAAAGGAAGAGAGAAAAGGAGTTACCTTCTCTTCTTACTAGTAAATTCTACCTGGCTCCTTCCACCACCACTTCTTGCCCACTCCTCTGACCCAAAAGGCCAAAGAGAAATTAGAGTGGTAAGACCATAGTTGAATGAGGTTACCAGAAGGTGCTTCATATGAAATAATCAGGAGAGGAATTCCTAAAATGGCACTTCCCAGTAAGTTCTCCCACAAACATAATCCCAGACATTAATAGATTGGCAGTCACTTGTGAGTTTTAGCATGAATCAGTGACAAGAGAGTCCGGTCACCTCTGAAACAGGGAAGATTCAGTATCTGAACTTTCCTGTCACCTCTGCAATACTTTGACCCCATCACTTACCTTTCTTTCAAAAATCTTTGTCATTTAGATTCTCTTGGATTTTCAGTTAAAAACATCAGAATTCTTAACAAACAAAGCCAATTTTCTTTTCCCTTTGCTTCCCCAAATACTTGACTTCAGAACAGTTAGAAATAAATGTAGAGGGAGAAAAACGCCTTTTATTTTATGTTTGTTGTTTCTATGTCAAGAATACCTATTGTCGTGTTTTATTCGAATAGGAGGCTCACTTCCCTTCTACCAGCTCCACGTGAAAGAAGTTCCCAGGGTTAGAGAGAAACAATACACAATGCCAGCACTTCCCAAGGGATAAGAGCCCTGTGGAAACTCAAATGCACTTTTTATAGAATTTGTTTATTTAACTTACCCTGACTACCCTCTCTAACATAGCGCCCCTAATCGTTCTCTTGCCCTACTTTCTATTCTTCATAGCATGTATCATCCTGTTACCATTATGTTATTCATGAATTAGCTTACTTATTCTATTCTGTCTCCACCACTAGCATGGTCCACTGAATTCCAGGGCTTTGAATAGAGCCCAACATACAGTAGGTGCTCAATATATTTGTTGAGTGCAGTGGAACACTCCTGATGCTCCTTCCTGATCCCATCACATCTTTGGTATGCTTGGGTTATTTCTGTGCATCCCTTTCTGTCTTTTGGTTCCAATGGCCCCACCCATCCAACTCCTCTTAGAGCCCCGGGGCATTTACATCTCCCCTGGGCAGCCAGCAGCCAATGACTGGCTGATGTGGGAGTATGAGACCCTGCACACTTGCCCACAAGTCCTCAGCCCGGGCTCTGCTTCTGAGGAGCCTGACCTCAGACGTTGAGTGATTGATTGAGTACACCATATGATTTCATAAAAAACTCAATTTGTTTCTTGAAAATTTCACAACAATAACAAAAGCTTCAACCACATTTCTCCTGATTCTGTTCAAAACAGTAAGGAACTGAGATTTACCACCTGAATCTATGATAAAATTAATTACTCAAAGAGCATTTTAGTAAGAGCTCGGCTTCAAAAGTAATTTCACAAACAATAATTAGAAACCACTGGAAAAAAGAAATGACTGAGTCAGTTCCCATTAACCATCCAGAATTAAACTTCTTTGAATTAAGACTATGATTTGAAAAGCATTGCTCTTTTAACAACTGAGCTATAACAAAGAAAAAATTAAAATGTATTTGCTTTTAATGCCAGCCACCTGCTTCTCATATTGTCCTGCTAATATCTTCATTTCTCAGTCAAAATGTAGGCAAAATAAGTTTACTTTGCATTCTTCAGAATATTATTAGCAAAAATGCATGCACATTTTCTTGTCTAATTTTGATTAAATTGTGCTTCATCTAAATACCAGGTTTGCCTCTTGAAATGTCCTTTACTTAGCTTACACTCTCTCCAACAGTTCATTTTCCTCTACTCAAGTGGCAAAAAAGGACACCATGTCAAAGGTCAAACCCTGACCATAACTGGTTTTGATAGTTAATTTTAGGTGTCAACTTGACTGGATTAAGGAATACCTAGACAACAGGTAAGCATCATTTCTGCATTGTCTGTGAGGGTGGTTCCAGAGGAGAGTGGCCTGTGAGTCGGTGGACTGAGTGGGGAAGATCCACCCTCAAGGTGGCCAGGTACTATCCAGTCAGCTTGAGGCCCAGATAGAACAAAAAAGGCAGAGGAAAGGGGATTTCCTGTCTTTCTCCTGGAGCTGGGACACTCTTCTTCTCCTGCCATTGGACATCAGAACTCCAGGCTCTCTGGCCTTTGGACTCCACGACTTCCACCAGCGGCACCCTTGGTTCTCAGGCCCTCAGCCTCAGACTGAGAATTACACCATCGGCTTCCCTGGTTCTGAGGATTTCGGACTTAGACTGAGCAATGCTACTGGCATCCCAGGATCTCCAGCATCCTCATGGTTCTGTCTCTCTGGAGAACCCTGACTAATACACTGGCAGATAGAGAAATACATAATAGTGGTATTTTTGAATGCAGATTAAAATAATTTTCTAAAATCAACTCTGATAAAAAAGACAAACATTTGTTTCCATTTTCCCACCATATGGATTCTGCAGCTATGCAAGAAGCAGGTATTTTCCAGTAATGCTTTTATGATTATAACTAACATTTAAAGAAATAAAGGATGACAACTTTTATAAGCAGTTGCTGGAATAAGCTGTAGTGAGAAAATATGACAATGACGTCCTTCAGTTTTACAATTTCTGTTCTCAAAAGTGTAGTTTCCATAGCTTCAGTCATCTCCTCATTACTGTAGTAAAATTCTCTTATGTCATTCTTGACACCAGATGTATATGAATCAAGAGTTATTCTCATTAAAAATCCATAATGTCTCATTTTATTTGTATGCATTTTTCCTTAAGTCCTACATGGTCCTGTCTATGATAATACTGCATCTTCACAGGATTTCTCTCTCTGGTATTAGTTCTGATGAACTGATTTTAGAATTTTTTGTTTCTTTGGGTTTTTTGTTTTTATTTTTTGTTTTTGTTTTTGTTTTTGTTTCTTGTTTTGGCAACAGGCCAGTATGGGGATCCAAACCCTTAATCTTGGTGTTATCAGCACCATGCTCTAACCAAGTGAGCTAACCCGCCAGCCCTGATAAACTTATTCTAGAGTCTAAGTCTCAAGAGACTTTGTTCATTTGGTGGTTTTTGCTTATGTTCACCATCGTCACTTTTGCTCCTAGCACCCTAGACAAGGGAAGTGAGTCTTACTGTTTTCCTAGAGACTTCGGCCCATCTATGACTTCACCCTGGCTCTTCCTCCACATTTGAAGGGTCCCAATTGGACTTCCAGGGTGTCACAAATTTGACCCATATCTAAACATATGTTCTCAACCACCTTGTCCTAATTTTTATGTCTAAATATCTAAGAAAATAAGTCAACACTGGAAACTTAATATAGTCACAGAGAGCACATATTCTATTTTATGCAGACATCATGTGACATGTGCAATAAACTATGATAGTTGTGTATATGTGAACAGAGTTTAGTGTTATCAAAACTTCTCAAAAAAGCTAATTCGTCACCTTCAATGATTTGTCTATTTAACATTCTACCACATAGTAATTATGCATAAATGGTAAGCAGTTTTGATAAGTTGCTGTGATTACTTTACCAGACCAAGTTTTATACTTGTTTTCTTTTGTTGCTTGTGTGTGTGTGTCTAATAATGTCAATGTCAACAGATTCCGCTAACATTATATAAATTCAAACAGTAAAAGACTCTAGTCCAAAGACTGACCCACCGATTGCTGTGGTTCCCTGGCAGTAGTATTCATCCCCTAGCCCTAGAATTAAATACTGCGTTCTCATCTTCAGCATGCCTCTGTCCTATGGCTTGGCTATCCCCCACCCTATTCATACCAATGCTTCCTCATCCAGAAAAGAGCATTACAGGGTCAATTAACTTTTTCTTGTCTTCCTTCCAAAAAGCTAGGCCCCAAACTCTAGAGTCCCCAAATGTTACAAAAACCTCAAAAAAAAAAAAAAAGTATCAGAGATCGCATGGTCACTTTTGTCCCCCAGAATCTGGTGTTCAGAACTGACACAGTACAACCCATAATTCTAAACATCCATTCTTATGACTGACACCCTTCAGGCTACAAGGAAACACTTCTTTCCATGAATTGCCTTATACCCTCTGATCTCAAAATGAAAGTTGATTACAGCTGAATGACACAAAGGTTTGTTGGATGTATCTTTGCTTACTTTGGGCATATTGCTTTGATTAAGTAAGAGAAATACAAATTAATTAATTACTCAAATCTTTCCTGTAAGCATGAATGCAATAGATTCTTATACTAAGTAGCATTTCCCAACAGGGTCAAAGCTCCTCTCAGTGCTCCAATTCCAGACGGGTTTGTTCAGTTCTGGAGTACTTACAAATTAACATGGTATTCCTAATAGTTGCATATGGCCACTTAGGAATATATATCTAGCAATATTAACCAATTCATAATACTATTAAATTGTACATATGTAGGTCTGGATGTGGCATTTATAAAACATAACACCAATTTTTCATACTGCTGCATGATTCTGGATATTGCTTTAAGAGAATAAAAGACCACAATATATGCAATAGTAATTCGTATGGTATGAAGTATGCTATTGTGTGAACTTCTTCACTCCAAATAAAAAAGTAGTTCAAGAGAGGGGGTGGAGCAATATGGCAGAGTAGGACTCTCTGGCAATCATCCCCCTGCAGAGACATCAATTTGAACAACTATCTATACATGAATATACCTTCACAAGAACTCAGAAAATCAGTTAAGAGATCACAGTATCTGGTTGTAGCACAATAATAAAAGATGCATTGAAGAGGGTAGGAAAGACAGTTTTATATTACTGACAACACCCCTCCCCCAACCCCTGACAGCACAGCTTGAAGAAAGATACTGCCTACTTGAGGAAAAGAGAGGAAAGTGTGCAGAGAACTTTGCTTTGACCCATAGCAGTAAAACCCAGCACTGGGCAGACCCCCATGGCCCCATACTCCAGGCTGGTACCTAGAAACTGAACCTCTAGAACCATGTACCAGGCAAGAACACATAGCCCCAGACTTCAGGCTTGTGTGGTGAACTCAATCTCTAATCTGTATCTTCTGAGATCTGGAACAAGACAAGGATGCTCACTCTCACCACTTCTATTCAATATAGAAGGAAGTTCTAGCCAGGGCAATTTGGCAACAGAAAGAAATAAAAGGCAACCGCATTGGAAAGAAAGAAGTTAAATTGTCCCTGTTTGTAGATGACATAATCTCATATATAAAAAACCCTAAAGACTCCACCAAAAAACTGCTAGAACTAATAAATGAATTTATTAAAGTTACAGGATACAAAATTAACATGCAAAAATCTGTAGTATTTCTGTATGCTAACAGCAAATTATCTGAAAAACACCAAGAAAACAATCCTATTTAAATAGCTACAAAAATAAACAAATACTTTCCTAAGTATTATATTTCCTAAATATAGCCAAGGAGATGAAAGATCACTACACTAAAAACTTTGAAACATACATGAAAGAAATGGAAGAATACAAAATAAATGGAAAGATATTATGTGTTCATGGATTTAAAAAATTAATATTGTTAAAGTGTCCATACTACCCAAAGCTATCTACAGATTCAGCACAATTTCATATCAAAATACCAATGACATTCTTCACAGAAATAGAAAAAACAACCCTAAAATTAATATAAAACCATGAAAGAATTCAAATAACCAAAGCATTATTGAGCAGAAAGAACAAAGCTGGAGCACTATATACTACCTGACTTCAAAATATACTGCAAAACTATAGTAACCAAAACAGCATAGTTCTGTCATAAAAACAGACACATAAGCCAGTGGAAAAGAATAGAGAGCCCAGAAATAAATCTGTGCATTTACAGCTAACTGATTTTTGACAAAAGTGTCAAGAACACACAATGGGGAAATGACAGTCAATAAAAGGTGTTGGGAAAATTGGATATACACATGCAGAGGAATAAAATTAGACCTTTATTTCACACCATATACAAAAATCAACTCAAAATATCTTAAAGATTTAAATGTAAGACCCAAAAGAATGAAACTACTAGAAGAAAACAAAGGGGCAAAGCTCCATGATACTGGTCTAGACAATGATTTTGTGGCTATAAACCCAGATGCACAAGAAACCAAAGCAAAAATAGACAAGTGTGATTACACAATACTAAAAAGCTTCTGCACAGTCAAGGAAACAATTAATAGAGTGAAGAGACAACCTACGGAATGAGAGAAATATTTGCAAACCATACATCTGACAAGGGGTTAATATCCAAAATATATAAGGAACTCAAACAACTCAATAGTAAGCAAACAACCCAATTTAAAAATGGGAAAATGACCTGAGTAGACATTTCTCAAAAGAAGACATACAAATGACCAAATGAATAGGTATTTGAAAAAATACTCAATATCACTAATTGTCAGGGAAATGCAAATTAAAAGCACAATAAGATATCACTTTACCCCTATTATACAATGGCTATTACCAGAAAGACAAAAGATAACAAGTGTTGGTGAGGATATGAAGAAAAGGGAACACTTGCACACTGTTGGTGGGAGTGTAAACTAGTAAAGCCATTATGGAAAACAGCATGGAAGTTCCTAAAAATAAGTAAATAAAAATAGAACTACCATATGTTCCAGCAATCCCACTACTCAGTATATATCCAAAGTAAATGAAATGAGTAAGTCAAAAAGATATCTGCATTCCCATGTATATTGCTGCATTATTCACAATAGCTAAGATATGGAATCTAAGTGTCCATTAATGGATAAATAGATAAAGAAAATGTGGTATATATACACAATGGAGTACTATTCAGCTATTTAAAAAGAAGAAGGAGGAAATCTTGTCATTTGTGAGAACATGGCTGAACATGGAGGAATTTATGTTAACTGTAGAAAACCAGGCACAGAAAGACAAATATTGTGATCTCATTCATATGTGGAATCTAAGATATTTACTCTCACAGAAGTAGAAAGTAGAATGGTGGTTATCAAGGGGTAGGTAGGTGGTCGGTGGATGAAGTTTGGGGAGATATGTGTCAAAGGATGCAAAATTTCAATTAGATAGGAAAAATAAGTTCAAAAGACTTACTGTATAACATGGTGACTGTAGTCAATGATATATTGTATTTTTGAAAAATGCTAAGCGAGTGGTTATCAAAAATAAAACGATGTCTGCACCTCAGAGAGACTACTGTTTGTTGGCCTTCTGTGCCCACACATGCCTAGCCCAACAATCATCCCAGAGTCTCTGCCCCCAGCAAAGTACTGGCACAAACACCCAGAGCCTAGGCCACTGACACACTTGCAGACATCACTGAAGAGGATTACAACCAAAGAAAGTGCACAGAGACTACATTACTGAGTCCACCCAAGATGAAAGGCAACATAGCATATCCAACAGAAACTGTAAGACCCACCTACAGGAAAAAGTCATTTCTACATAAAATACTCCATCAAATTGGAAAAAGCAACTACTGCATTAATGTGCAGATATCAATGTAGGAACACAATGAACATGAAAAAATCAAGGTGGGCTGGCCAGTTAGCTCAGTTGGTTAGAGTGTGGTGCTGGTAACACCAAGGCCCAGGTTTCAATCCCTGTACCAGCCAGCCACAGAGAGAGAGAGAGAGAGAGAGAACAAGCAAGGAAACGTGACACACCAAAAGGAATACAATAAGTCTACAGTAATAGATTCCAAAGAAAAGAACAATCACGAAATGCCTGTAAAGGAATTTCAAATAATGATCTTAAGGGAACTAAATGAGAAACAAGACAGCACAGACAGACAATTCAATGAAATTAGTAAACAATTTATGATCTGAATGAGAAATTTTGAAAAGAAATGAATAACATAAAAAAGAACCAAACAGATATCTTTGACTTAAAGAACTCCATCAGCAAAATAAAAATACAATTGAGAGCTTCAACAACAGACTAGATCAAGCAGAAGAAGGAATTACTGAACTTGATGACAGATCTTTTGAAATAACTCAGTCACGGGGAAAAAAAGACATAAGAATAAAAAAAGAATGAAGAAAGCCTATGAGACTCATGAGACACCATTAAGTGAATAAATGTTCAAATAATAGGTGTTCTAGAGGGAGATGATATAGAGAAAGGCACAGAAATCCTATTTAATGAAATAACAGCTGAAAACTTCCCAAGTATTGGGAAAGATATTAACATTTGGATCCAGGAAGTTCAAAGACCCCCAGTTAGACTCAACCCAATAAGATCCTCTTTGAGACACCTCATAATCAAACTGTCAAAAGACAAAAGACAAGAAGGGAATTCTAAAAGCTGCAAGAGAAAAGCATCAAGTCACATATAAGGGAATCTCCATTAAGCTATCAACAGATTTCTCAACAGAAATCTTGCAAGCCAGGAGAGAATGGAATGATATATTTGAAGTACAATTTCCTTAAAAGAATAAAAAATAGCACTACCATATGATCTAGTAATCCCACTACTGTGTACATATTCAAAGGAAATGAAATCAATATGTTGAAGAGATAGCTGTACTCCCATGTTCATTTCAGCATTAATTACAATCGCCAAGGCATGGAATTAACCTAAGTGTCCAACATCTAATGAATGGATTAAAAAAATGTGGTATATACATATATATAATGAAATACTATTCAGCCATAAAAAAGAATGAAATCCTGTTATTTGTGGCAATGTGGACAGACCTGGAGGACATTATCTTAAGTGAAGTAAGCCAGGCACAGAAAAGCAAATACCACATGATCTCACTCATATGTGGAACCTAAGAAAAAAATATGATATTTATTACAGAGGCAGAGAGTAGTACAGTGGTTACCAGAGACTGGAGAGGAAGGAGGGAAGGAAACACAGGGATAGGTTGGCCAATGGGTACAAAATCACAATTAGGAGGAATAAGTTCTATTGTACAGTAGGGTGACTACAGTTAACACCTAAGTTTTGTATATCACATAATAGTTAGAGGAGAGACGTTTGAAAGTTCTTGCCACAAAGAAATGATAAATGCATGAGGTGATGGATACATTAACTACCCTGACTTTATTATTACACAATATATATATTTATCAAAACATTAGATTGTGCCTCATAAATACGTGCAATTACAATGCATCAATTAAAATAAATTTTAGAATGATAACTATATGAGGTAATTTATATGTTAATTAGTTAGATTTAGTTATTTCACAATGTTCTCATATATGTACTTTAAAACATCATGTTGTCCATGGCAAATACATATAATTTTGTGTATCATTTTAAAAAATGAAAAAAGAATAAAAAAGAGTTTTAAAAGAGTCAGACTCTGACTGTAAAGATCCTTTTTTTTTTTTTTTTTTTTTTTTTTGTCGTTTTTTCGTGACCGGCACTCAGCCAGTGAGTGCACCGGTCAGTCCTATATAGGATCCGAACCCGCGGCGGGAGCGTCGCCGCACTGCCAGCACAGCACTCTACCAAGTGCGCCACGGGCTCGGCCCAAGATCCTTTAATAATACTTTAAACAATTTATTTCACTTGCATTTTTATTTTACATGTGTTACAGAATAGCAGCTTTCATAGTATAGTCTGTGATCTCCTAGGAGTTCCAAAACCCTTTCAGGGGATCCACAACTTCAAATTTATTTTCACAATAATACTAATATATTTGTCTTTTTCACTGTTAACATTTGCACAGATGGTACAAAAGCGCTAATGAATGTAACTGATGGTGCCTGAGCACATATCAAGCCAGTGGAATCAAATTTACTAGGAATGAATATTTTTCACTACTGCACACTCACAACTTTTTAAAAAATCTGTGTTTCCATGAGTATTCTTAATGAAGCAGAAATTACTTCCACTGTATAATAAGGTACTAAGGTTATCTTGAGAAAAAGCGCTTATGCAATTAATATTATGCTTACAAGTAAAAACTGAATTTTCAAAACTTTGTGTCTGCCACTGTGAACTTCTCAATACTTCAAGATTCTTCTAACTAGATTGCTAATGATATTAACAAATGTGGCTTTTTATATTGTATAATAAAAAGTGTCAACATTTAGAAGATTGGCACAATGCTGCAGACCAATATTTTCAAAATGACCATTGCACGATGTTACAGAATCATGCATGAGTAAAACATCTATTTAAAGTGCAAGATATAACAATAGATTTTAATGTTACAGAGCATGAAATTTCACTGATATGGTTTCAAATTCAACATTGCAACTAATGTTTAAGAAACTATCTTTTTTTTTAAGTTTTGGTACGGTATAGTATCAAAGAATAGCCACAATTATTGAAGGGAATATTAAAATCCATATTTCATGTATACATCCAGATAAAGACCAGGTTTTCTTTTATATGTATATACTTCAGCCAAAACAACATATTACAGGAGATTGAATGCAGAAACTGATAAGAAAATTCAGCTAAATTCTATTAAGCAAGATATTAAAGGTATTTGGGAAAACGTAAAACAGTGCTACTCTTTGCACTAATATTTTTAAAAATATATTTTTATAAAGTATTTATTTTAACATGTGTCCTAGTCTGTTTTCTATTGCTATAACAGAATACCACAGACTAATTTATAAACAATAGAAGTTTACTTGGCTCACAGTTCTGGAGGCTGGGAAGTCCAAGAGCATAATGCCAGCATCTGGCAAGGGTCATCCCATGGTGGAAAAGCAGAAGGCATTACACGGTGAGGAAGTGAACACACAAGACAGAGAGAAAAAGGGATCTGAACTTATCCTTTTATCAGGAGTCCATTCCCATGATAATTAACCCACTCCTGTGATAACAGCGTTATCCCATTTATGAGGGTGGAGCTCTCACGACCTAATCACCTCTCAAATGTTCCACCTCTCAATACTGTTACAATGGCACTTAAGTTTCCAACACATGAATGTGGGGGGACATATTCAAACCATAGCAACATGTAAGAAATTTATTGCTACTTTTAATTTTAAAATATTTGTTAAATTTCTGTTTTAATTTACAGTACTATAAATATCGGTGGATAAAATCCACATAAGCCAAAGCTTTGGGGGCTTCTCAATAATTTTTAAGAGTATAAAATGATTCTGAGATATTTTTAAAATTAGAACTGCTGCATTATGTTGATATAAAGTAAAAATCTACGTCTAAATTAGTATAGGAGCTCTTTCAATACATATAAAATAAAAATTGTAAGTAATAAATTATGTCAGAGTTCATTTGTCAGTATTTTCTTTCTTGGTGGAGCAAAAAATAATAGGGCATCTTGCAATCTATGGATTCTTAGAATCATTCAAAAATGACACCTATGTCCAGAAAACCTATGAATAATTATAGCAAAGATATCACACAGTCCTGCATATGCAAGTATTCACTTTAGAAAAGGATTCACTTCATGACTCCTTATATCACTAGCTTTTCCAGCACATTTAAAGTGTGATCTCATTTTATGAAAATTCTATTTCCCTGCACATCGGCAGGGCAGCTCTTCTATGGCATTAATCATAATGTTAGAGGTAGAATTCTGGCTTTTATTTTAGTCATAATTTTTCTTGATGGTTCATGGCTCCAAATTTCCATATCTAATTGAAATTGTTTTAAAGACCTTTGCTTGTCTTTTTATTTTTTATCATAGTGGGACCACACTTCTAGGAAGACCTACATACACTCTATCTGTTTTTCCAGAGGCATGTTACTCAGTGAAGTGTTTGAGGCTCAGGGCCTTCCCTACCATCAGGCCAACCCTGGTGGGACATTCTGTTACTCACTTGTGATGCAGTCACAGGAACTTGTTAAAACAAGAATTTAAATAAGACGGATTAGCAATTTCATGGTATTTGAATTCCACAACAAAAAGAAGTGGTTTTGTAAAGAAATGTTTACAATAACACATACATATTTAGTTCACAATTTTATGTACATACTTAGTTTTCTCATTAATGCGGAAGTTAAATTTATCTAGAAATGATTGGTATACATTATATATACACATACATATATGTACATACATATTAAATACATACAAGTGATTGGTTAGCAAAAATCAGTTAGTAATTATTTCACAGCTATGGTCAATCTTACCTACCAAATTATCTTTAATATTTTCACAATTTAGTTAGTGTATAAACAAGATGCATAGATTTAAAAGTTGTTTTGGGCATGGTCAGGAGATTAATTCCTCAGGTCACAAACCACAGAATGATTCTGAGATTTGTTTTATTCACTGTTCCCAGGATTTGACACACACTAACTGAAAATATTTTGTTCATCTCATAACCAAATATACCTCAGCTCTATTAAAGAATATAAAGAACTATGTTGATTCTGAAATGGTAGTGATAATATTAAGCCCTGGTGCCACTTAATTTTTTTTTTCAACAAGATTATCTTAAATTCTTTACAAACTGTAATAGTAACAGTTGCTAACTTTTTTTTCTGATGCACAGCAGAGATAACACACCTTGCCCCCAGTAATAGTGACTCATTTCTGCAGTGAATTAACTGAGGAGTCCTCCTCTCCCTAGGTCATACAAATCAGAAGGGATAGGGAGGAATGGCCAGAGCTTAGGAAAGGCCCAGCTCTGTGACTGCACCAAACGTCACCTGCCTGTGCTGGCAGCAGGGGAGGCAGAGCTTGTCAATTGGCCACGTGGGCTTTGCAGAGCCAGGAAAGCCCTTTTAATCACCCCTGATCTCCCATCCCACCTCCAGGCCTACAATTCCAAGACTAGAGACTGATTTGCTTAACATTAAAGATCTCTCTGAGAAAGGTGGAACCTTTGAGGTTTTCTGCCACTTATAACCAGCAGAATTGAGTTTAGTGGCCTCTTCCCCAAGATCCCGTGAGGCATGTTCGTGAAGATGCTTTTGCTCCCTTTGCCAGGACACAGTCTGTAGCAGTTTCATTCTGGGGTCCTGTTGCCTCCCTGGGTATTGCCAAGTCTGAGCCTGGGCCCTCTGCTCGATTCATACCCCTCTCTCATTCTTCTCTCTCCCCACCGAGCACTGGAACTGGGGAGAGATGGGAGATTGTATTTTCAGTCTGGGGTAAAGTCTTTCCTGCTATTATTTCTGACCTAGACAAGTTGTCCTTTCCATAACCCACTTCACAATCTATTGATAGAGGTTTGAGAACAAAATCAAGAATTTCTGTTCTGTTACCTTTTACATCCCTCCCCAGAAGCAATGAGCACAAAACAATAATACATGAAAACACGCCATGTGATATCATAATTTAGCTATAACATAACTACTGTGAACTCCAGGTCTCCAACTAGAACCCATTCTCAAACAGAGGTAGGACAACCATGATAAATTCCTAGGAGGGGTGGGGAATGATGTGGAAGGAAGGGCAAGCCGAATAGATGGATGGCAGGCAACCCCAGAGCAGAAGCCAGGGAGGGAGAGGGTAGATTTCTGCCAGAAAACTTGGAAATTACTGTAATCACCATTATCGTCCTGGGATCCCCAGTCAGGCACAGGACTCAGAATGGTTCCCACTGAAATTTGAGCTGTAGCGAGCCACTACCTCCAGGATGGTCAGCCAGAAGCAGGGAATTGCTGGCCAGCTAACTACACAGCTCAGCCCAGGCATTTCATGAACCATGAAATGGCTCAACCCCACAGCTTAAGTACTGAATGTTTTAGACCCTGCTTTTCCCATTTTTTATGGTAGCTATTTAATACAGATACTGCTGTACATGACTGAATGGAGAAAAGAGAAAAGGGAAAATACAGTATTAAAATAAGGGGTTTTCTCTTAAATGATATCCTACTGCAGAAGGTTGTAAGGAGATCAGGTACTATTAGGTCATCTGGGTCTGATAGCGGCAGCCTGGACTAGGGTTTTGGCTATGAGGCACAATGCTCCAAGAGTTATTTTGGATAACTCTCAATCAACAGAACCTGGGATTGGTTGGATGCAGTTCGTGAGAAGCAGGATGGGTCTAAGAGAACCCCCAGGTTTCTGGCCTGTGCCTCTGGGCAGATGGTGGTGTCATTGACTGAAATAGGAAACACAGAACGAAGAGAGCATTTGAGCAGGAGTAATGATGTGTTCAACTTTGCACCACTGGTTTTGAGATGCCTTTGGGACATCTCAGCAGATTTTAAGGACACCGCTGTGAATTGGAAGGGGAAGCAGCCAGCTGCACGAAGAGTGAGAAGCCATGCAGCCCTTTGTTCTCAGCAGCCAGGGAGGCCTCTGGAAGCTGGGCTGGCTGATTGGTGGTTAGGTGCATTAGAGTGGAGGCATACATCTACAGACTGGCAGTAGCCATTAACACTGTCTGCACCACTCTTTATTTCCATTGCTCTCAAACAAATAGCACATCTGCAAAGTTAAATGCCAATTTCATACCCATTATAGTCTGCAATTCAGAATTTGTCTTTCAGTAACATGTAGAGCAAAACAAAATGGCATGCAAGGTTACACAAGTAATTATTCCATGCTAAATGATGTCCAAACTCATGGACTTACTTTGCTATTTCTGCATCTCACAAGGTATCTACTTGTCATCGTTCATTAACCAACCTGCCCCATTCAATCTGTAATTCTAAATCCTGGGCTAGGTTGTGCTTGTGTCACCTTACAGGGAAACTAGAGAAACATCTAGCTTAATGCTGTTTAATTAACTCTTTGCAGTGTATTGTCTATCCCATCATAAACAGCAGCTGCCTTTGTGCAGACACATTGCCTGAGAAAAAAATCCCCTTTCTTCCTGAAATTGAAACCCAATATAACCTGAAAAATACTTTGATCAGGGGTATCAATAGTTCAATGTTGTAAACCAACCCAAGCTGATTTGATCAATTAACAATTGTTAGATTAGAAGTAAGCATGTCTGTCACCTCTACAAACTCACTACCAGATAGATATTACAATAGACATTTCAGATCAAATTGTTGCAGTGTATACAGATTTTTTAGTAATCAGGACCAAAGCCTAGTTACTCAAGGAGAATTCTCTGCTCCCTGTCCTTAGGCAATACATTGGCTTGAGAAAAGATTTAAGGCAGTTCACAAGAATACGGAAAGGATACCAAGAGTTTTCCCAGCAGAGGTGTTGATGAAGTGGCATTCCAGGCAAAAGGAACAACCCACATAAAACACGTCTAAGGAAATGAAAAAGGTGGTATGTTCAGAGAGCCATAAAGAGTTCAGTGTACTGAGCCATGCAGTGGATGTTTCAGGGCAGGAAAGAAATGAGAGGTCATATAAGACCAAGAAATATGAAGTTGGAAGCCTGAAGCCTGAAAGCTACTTAGGAAACTCTCAGGGGAGGAGTAATGAAGCCTGGACCCAGGCAGAGGCAGTAAGAAGCAGGAGCAGTGATGTCCACGTATGCACAGGGATCATGCCCTCACTCACTTCAGACGTCTCTTCCTTTGTGACCTCGTCAGAGGAGTCTTCTCTATCAATTTACCTAAAATGGCAACCTCCTTCTATCATCACTTTTTGTTCCCTTACCCTGCTTTTCCTCCCTTGCAATTAATACCAGCTACCATTATACATAGATTTTTTTTCTTTTCCTTTTTTCCATTGCCTATGTCTCCCCCTACTAGACATAAGTTCCAAGAAAATCTATCTATTTTGTTCATAGACATCACGCCACTGCCTGGCACACAATACACTCTTTTGTTGAATGGATTAGATAGATGATAGATAGATAGATAGATAGATAGATAGATAGATAGATAGATAGATAGATAGATAGATAGATAGATAGATAAAAATGTCAAAGAGCAGAGCGGACACAATTTAGAGACAAACTGGATGTGGGAGGTGAGAAGGGGACAGCACCAGAGATCGCTCCCAGGTTTCTAGGTCATCTTCTAGGGTAGATGTTGATGCCATCAACCAAGAGAAATAGAAAGGTTTGGTGGAGAATGAGGTATTAGGTGGGGAATCTGTGAATTTGGTTTTGGACACACTAAGTTCAAGTAGCCTGTAAAAGCTCCCAAAGGAATTATTCAGTAGGTAGCTGGGAAAATGGGTATGAAGTGAAGGAGAAAAGGACGGGGCATGTAGAAATCACCTGAGTTTGGGTGATAGGTGATAGCCGAGGGACTTCTCGGGAAGAGGCATAAAGTGAGAAGACAGCTGTGACTGTACCTGGGGTAAGAAAGCATCCTTTAAGGGGCTGGCAGAGGAAGAAGAATTAAGGAGACAGCACATGGGGGGAGAGGGAGAATCAGAAAGGAAGAAAACCAGAGAAGAGCTGGTACGAGGTGAACCAAAGCAGTATATTTTCAATAGAGAAAATGGCCAATAATTTCAGATTCAACACAAAGCTGTAATGGAAGGACTAGTGAGGGGACTCCAAAGTTAATTTCTAGAATATTCTCATGTGATTCTTACTGTTTAGTGTACGAATTGTGTACAATGTAGAGAATTGCTATAACTTCTACAACTTGTCTCCTTTTTAAAAATTTTCTGCCAGCCTTAAAGTAATGATTCCTACATCTAGAGACAAAAAATTCTATTCCTTTAGTTGACAGCCTCTATTGTCTCCATGAACAGAAAAATTCATGTTGAAGGGGATATTAATCCAAGGCATTTAATAACACCACAGCTACAACTACTTGGGCTGATCATTAGTGTGTACTCACTAGCTAATGAACTCCTGTCTTGAGTAACTAACAGAAACAATATGAAGTCACTGTTTTGAGTATGATTTACAGACACTAATAGATTGCTTCAGTCATTAATTGAAGTAAATGAGGCAATTCAAGGGAGTCAGCCAGGAGCTATAGGCTAAAGGTAGTAAAATGTTCTCTGAATCTCAGCCTGTGTCTTCATCTATGCCCCCTGAAATTGCTCCCTCCTCATCAGGACCAAACACCTCCTGAGATCAGTGATCTGGTCAGCATGTTCGTCTGCTGCTTCTGACCTGGGTGATCACCACCCACCTTTGCCCTCTCTCGGAAAGTTCTTCTCCTTTTGTTTCTCTGATACCAGTGCTCGTGTGAATGTTTGTGACCTCCCACCCCTCACCAAATTCTTATGCTGAACCCCTAACCCCCAAAGTGATGGTATTAGAAGGTGGGGGTCTTTGGGAGTTGATTAAGGCATGAGGGTGGAGCCCTCAAGACTGGGATTAGTGGCCTTATGAAAGAAGCCCCAGGGAACTCTCTTGGCCATGTGAGGACACAGCAAGAAGACAGAAGTCTATTAACCAGAAAGCAGGACTTCACCAACCTTACCAGACATTGAATCTGCTGGTGATTCAATGTCTAAACCCTAAACTCTAAGGTCTTTATATAAATCTTTTAGAACCTAAAGTATAAGTAAACATTATACATTTATAAGATTACAAATTTCCAGTCATTCCTATCACATACTAGGTTTATCCTGGTACAGTCAGCATATTCTTAGAGCTAAAGTAAAACACTGAAGTCAGTCAAGTGCAGCTAAAAAATACTTGGGCCCTGCATGCAATAAGTAACGTTAAAGGTGTCAGTCCTTCAAATGGATTCCTTTTGCAGCTTTCCCATTTCTGCCAAAAGTGTCATTATTGTCCTAGTCAACAGGGTTGACACTTTAGAAATTTTTCTGCCTCTGCCCACTCCTTTCTTATTGATATCCAGCTTGTCTACAATTATTACTCATTATTCTTTATTTTCAGAGCCACTATCTGGTCCAGGCTGTGGGTACAGTGACATGGATAATGACATGGATCCTGCACTGGTCCTTGGCTCCCAATCTCTCACTGGTTCAGTTGTGTCTCAACAGATGAATCTCTTCTGTGATTACATGACTCTCCATTTGTGTTCAAAGTGTTTAAAGGCTTTCTATTGCAAGTCAAAAATCAAACTGAGAACCTGGGCTTTGACTTCTTCAATTGTAAAATTTCCATGCTGGTCTTTAGAAGTGGTTTTCAATGCCTCCCAAAATATAAAACAGATTAAAAATAGAGCCACTTAGATTAAAGTATACAGAGAAACCAGATCCTACCCACTCCCATCATTGCCCCTTCCTCTCTGCCCAGGCAGCCTCCAGAGATAAATCACCGACCTAGAAGATCTCTAAGTTCCTTTCTTGTAGCTATAATACTCTAGGAATCTCTTCTGAATTTAGATTTCCATGTCCTCCACAAATGGTCTTGTCATCCTTTATCAAACTCAGGTTTCTCCATTCCCCTACAGGATTCAGCACACAAACCCAGATGTCTATGGACAGGATGGAGATTGATGAAATTCAAAAGTCCACTGCTCATCTAAAGGACTTGCAGGCCCAGGGTTGCCAGATCTTTACCTTTTTCAAAAGAACTGGAATTCTGGATCTTCCTTTTAAACTCTAGAGATTTTTTAATGTTGGTTAATTGCAGGTGTCAATTTGGCTCAGCTACTGTGCCCAGTTGTTTATGGTGCCCAACACCTAAACACTAGTCTAGGTGTTGCTGTAAAGGTATTTACATCTAAAATTGGTTGACTTTAAGCAAAGATTACCCTCGATAATGTGGGGAAGTCTCATCCAATCAGTTGAAGGGCTTGAGAACAAAAGCCTGAAGTTTCCCAGAGAAGAAGGAATAAAGAATTCTGCCTCAAGACTGTAACATAGAAATCCTATCTGAATTTCCAGCCAGTTAACCTGCTCTACAGATTTCAAATTTGCCAACCCCCGTAATCACATGAGCCAATTCCTTAAAATCTCTCTCTCTCTGTACATGTATATGTATGTACATATATATACGCTCTCTGTGTATGCTTTATTTATATGTATGTATGATCTTTAATACATATATACATAAACATATATACACAGTTATATATACTTATACATATATATGCACATACATATTCTACTGGTTTTGTTTCTCTGAAAAACCCCACTGATGAAGTAGACACTCAAATTTTTGTGAAATTCTGTGTAGAGTGAACAAACCACATGCATGGGCACAGATCCTACCAGCAAGCTACTCAGTTCCCCCACAGTCAAGCTCACTTCCTCAGGAGTTAATGTTTCATGCATACCTGATCATTCCTAGCACTGTGCCTGGGAAGCCTCTCCCATTTTTGCCTTCCTAGCCAAATCCATTGTTTCACTTCTCTTTCAGGAAGATTCTGTAATAATTTGATGCCATGATGATTTCCACATATTACTTTTAATTCCTTCTACATTTTATGTTCATAGATTGTATGTGCTACTTTATACCATATTTATGATTTTTTTATATTGCTTTCAAAATTTTATCTCCCAAATGATAATAAAGGCCTAACAAATAGAGATTGTCTGCCATCATTTAGCAAATTGTATTGAAAACAAATTGCTCTAGAAATTAGTAGACAAGAGTTCCGGTCTCAACTCTGCTGAGTTAAGGGCATTACCTTGGGAAGGCCACCAACCATCTCTGGGCTGGAATTCCTTCACCTGTAAACCAAAATAGAGCTAGTTAATGGCTAAAGTTTACCATTGATTACCATGTGCCAGGTACTGTTCTATGAGCTTTACATATATTTATTCACTTAATCCTTAGAATTTTATAAGGTAGATACTATTATGTAGAATAAACAAAGACACAGAAATGTGAAGTAACTTGTCCAAGGCAGGCTTGCAAGCAATGGAACCCAGGCAACTGGTTCCTGAGTCCACGTTCCTAACCACTACACTAAACAGACTCATAATGAACATTGCATAATTCCCAACAGCTCTAAAGTTCTATGATTCTACCTTTAAAATCATCCTCAGTATGCTCTTTGTTATAAGACACAATAAGGACTCAATAAATGTTTCTTAAATAAGTCAACTACTTTTCAGTTAATTTCAGTTTCATTACCGTGATGGCTTGTCAGATTGCTTAAGTGTGGTGGACTGGATTTGATTGAGACCATTTTCCCAGGTCACCACTGATGGGTTCTAATCTCAAGGACTCTCAAGCACTGACTTGGCCAAGAAATTCCCTGTTACACTTCTTCCTATACTCAGACTTTCTGTCATTAATGGGTCAGATTTTATTCAACCCCGTTTGTTTTTTGTAAAGCAAGATGAACAGATGTCTCCAGAATTAGTTTCTAAAGCAAGACTTTTAAAAATGCATCACATTACTACTGATCATATTGTTGGGATCAAAATAGGCACTTCCAGCTAGTAGCACAACCCCAGAGGATGAGAGGTAGCTTTTTGCCAATAGGAACACAAACAATGACTCTAAAAGACGGGAGTTAATCTGGTCTGAATGTTTCTCCCCTCCAAAACTTGATCCTCAATGTAACAGTGTTGAAAGGTAGGCTTTTGGGAGGTGATTGGATCATGAGGGCTATTATCATTAACTATTATTAATTGGTTAATGGATGAGTGGGTTATCACAGGAATGGCACTGGTGGCTTTATAAGGAGAGCAAGTGAGCACATTAACATATTCTTGCCCTGTCGCCATGTAATACCCTATACTGCCTCAGGACTCTGGTGAAGAGAATTCCCAGCAGTAAGAAAGCCCTCACCAGATGTGCCCCTTGGACCAGATTCCAATACTGTTAGAAATAAATTTTATTTCTTTATAAATTACCCAGTTTCAGGTATTCTGAGCAAGAGAAAACTGACTAATATATCTGGGTATAGCAGATGCTGTCAATAAACATCTCATATCCCCTTGGCCCATCCCACAAGTCTTCAGAGAACATATCTCACACATACCAACAGATTCCAAGCTCAAGCTCATATGTCTCTCTTCTCAAGAGCTCAGCCCAAGCATAACACAGGCCAGAAGTGCCAAAGAATTAACATGCCTAGGAGCGACCAACCAATGAAGAATAAAAAACCAACTTCCTCCTCCTTCAGTAGGGCAATTCTGAGGCATGTTTCACATATGTTCTTGGAGTATCCCAAAGGATTGAACCTTTGTGCCAAGGGTGGTCATCAATATACACTTTATTGACGTCTGCCCTTCTCTGTCTCACCATCATGCTTCCTGGAATCATCTCCCAAATAAAGGACTTGCACCCAAATTCTTGTCTCAATTTCAGAAGCCATTATTCTGGAGGAATCCAAACTAAGACACTAAACCTTCTGTTTCAAGTTTGTTCACTGCTACATTCAGTTTCTAGAGCTGCAATCTTCAAATCAACGTGGCCTCATACTCCCATGGCAACTACTTAATACTTGATGATTTTGAGTCTGCCATTTGGGAAAGCCACCACTTGTGCACGACAATACTCTGTAAAATTGCATAAATATACATGAACATACACACTCAACCTACACATAAGAAGGAAAATAATCCGGGGCAACATTTCCCAAAATATGTTCCAGGGAATAGTAGCTTCCACAGAATTTTAATAAACCATCCTAATGTCAAATCAATTTTGGAAATGCTAGGTTACTCAAAGAGTAGAGGAGAGTATTGTTTTAGCATCACTTTTGAAGCATGTTTAAATTAAGTATTATATTTAATGAATAAGCAGGATTTTAAAAATATCACTTAAAGTTAATATCAACAAAACCTTCACCCCAAAAGTTTATATTTCAAATCCCATTGACTAAAATTTAAGCTTATAAAGTTTGATCCAAAATATTATGTCAGCCTATTTTCTCAAGAAGAACCTTAACCTATTGTATCAGTCAGAACATATTAAGTTGAACTACCGTTACAAACATAAAAGAAAAATAATGTATCTATTTTTCATAACTGACCTTATCTTGTTCTTGAGCCTTTATTCCCACCAACAGGGAAAAATTACACTTGCCAATTAAAAGCACCTCAGTCTTGTCAATTGCAAAACAGTCTCTGTGGGGTAAATATTTAGCTAACTCCAAGTTCAAACTCCCTATCAGAGTTTTTTCTCCTCTTCTCAAAGGGTTTCACCATCTCTAACATCCCAAGGTGGCTTCCGGGCACAGAGACAAGCACACATATCCTCATAGCAGAGGAAGGTCAAGGAGGGCACTATGCTCTGTGTGTTTTCCTCTGGAGGGTCCTCTATGGCCTTTGCTGAGATGGACCCAGCTGTCCACCAGAATTACACAGAGACATTGTTAAAAATACAAATGCCCAAGTCCTTTCTCTGAACGTTTTGATTCAGGGAGATTGGAGTGAAACTAGGAACCCATTTTCTTAACAAGACTCCCAGAGTGTTCTAATGTAGGCTGGCCAAAGACTGGCATTTGAGAACGACTAGCATAGTCCATTCTGTTTCCTACCAAGCTTTTAACTCCCTGCTCTACTGTAAAATAGGAAAGAGCCACAACCTGTTGTCTCATATTAAGGCATATGTCCATGATGTAGTATTGTCATCTATGCTCATTGTGAGGCATACTGGGGCAGAGGATACAGGAGGGTATCCACAGTGAATCTCGGTACTGGAGGCAAATATACTGATACTGCAATATAAATATGGTAGTCATAGAAATTTTCAAAGCAGAACTGAGGAGACAAAAGGAAAAAGGATCCTCTGGTATTAATTCTGGTTATTCCAATACCATTAAGAAGGAGGACGTTCTAAGAAAAGCCACACAAATCCCTGTGGGAAAAGAGGAACGATGTCATGAAGAAAGACAAAAAGAATTAAGAATAGTTCACTTTTATTAAAAACCACATCTAAAATACTGAAAATTTTATATAACTTAAAAGCTGCTAGTAAAAGAAATTTTCTAATTTTTTCTATAATTATATATTTTAAACATTATATGAAATGCTTGCCATTTCTCTGATATTTATATTATAGTTTATAGCATCGCCTTTGAAGCATTTTAAAATGAAGTATTGTATTTAATGAATAAATAGGATTTTAAAATATTAAAATGGATTTCAACAAAATCTCCACCAAAAAAAAGCTTCGGCTTTACATTTCAAATCCCATTGGGTAAAATTTAAACTTAACAAAATTTGATCCAAAATACGTCAGCCTATTTTTTCAAGAAGAACCTTAACCTATTGTATCAGTCAGAACATATTAAGTTGAACTCTAGTTACAAACAATCCCAACATGTCAGCAGCTTGACCCTCCAACAGTGCATTTCTTGCCCATAGACGTGTCCCACATAGGTCAGCTGGGGAGCTGTGTTGATCCCAGTCTCTCAGGGGCCAGGTTGACAAGGGTGCATCTCACCATGTGCTTCCAAGATCTCCACAAGCAGAGAGAAGGAAACACGGCAAATTGTGACAAACTTTTGCTCACATTTTATTGGTCAAAGCAAATCACATCATCACTCCTAACTTCAAAGAGGTGGAGGAATGTACTCTGACCATCTTTCTTCTGGAAGGAGAACTGGAATATTCATGACCAGCCCTGTTGACTACCACATTATCCTTTGCTTCATATCTGCTTCGGACCTTGACACCACCTAATAATCAACGCTGTCTCCCTGTCTAGGACTCACACTATCAACCCAACAAATCTATATTATCAACTCAACAACAACAAAACATTTACGTCTTTTAGAACTATTGTATTAAAGCAAGGTCTCCTTTTTTCCTTAAAACTAACATCTCTAGTACACCTAATTTTGGCAGAGTCAGGATACTGTATGTAATTTGAAGGGAAAGAGAAGTTGTGTGGTGGAGATGACTAGCTGTTCACCAGAGACTGATGGCCCTCCCCCCCCACCAGCAACCACCATAGCATAGAGTTGTTGCTGAGTTGTAACAGGAGCTGTATTTCTCAGACCCCACCTCTGCAATAGGCTTGGTCACATGACTGAGCTCTGGCCAATGAAATGTAGATGAAAGTGACATTTACCACTTTCACACCCAGCACCACCCTCCACTGTCCATTCTCATCTTCTAGCTGGGTGTTGATATTGATGCCTGAGGCAATCTTGAAAGCCACATGTTGAATATGGCAGAGCTCCCGTCATCCTGGTCTCCAAATGACTCCATGACACAAACTTCCCACCAAACCCTGCTGACAACATTATAAACACTTTATTAAAAATAGCTTTATTTTAAAAGTTCATAAAAATAAACTTTCATTATGATAAATAAACTTTAATAGTGATGGGGTAGAAGAATACATTGATAAAACACTCCAAAAGCGTTAATTTAAAAAAATTCTGGGTTTGGCCTTGACAATGACAAGGTCAACTAACATAATCCTTTAGCTATCTGCTAATCTCTCTTCATTTTCTTATGCATATTTTCTGGATTACTGCACTGCCTGCTTTGAACAGAATTTCCCGGCAAATCAAGGAAGAACTGCGTTGTCGCAGAGGAGTTTGGAAAAGCCAACAGGACAGAACCTCCCGTTTCTGGTTTTGTAAAAGGCTTTACTTCTCACTACCACTTAGTAGAGACAAGATACAATCCCATCAGTGACTGTCTATAGCTGGAAGGTTGTATTCTAAGTGTCTCATGATAGAAATCATTCACAACACATGAAATTAGACATACAATAATACTTAGATTTTATCATGTTCATTAAAGTTTTATCATCTATAACATGTCGTGGCAAACATAATGCTCACAGCAGCGCCTCCGTCACCCAGTCCACACCGGACTATGGGGTTAGAAAGAAAGGAACCACTGAGATTTTGTTACAGCAATTGGCACAGTTAGCACACCTGAATGAACATATTAGTACTACTGCATTTGTCTCAGAGAACTACGTGAAAAGTTAAAACTGTAGGGAGTCATGTGTTAAGTATACCTTAACAAAGCTGTAGATTTTAAAAAGACAACAGAGGGGACCTTAGAGATGAACTCTACCCCCTCCCCTACTCCCACTCCCACCCTGTTCGGTTTGGGAGTTCATAATTGTTTAACTCCTACAAAATAAAGACCCCACTTCTTGCCATGGCCCTGTCAGGAACACCATGACTTTATCATACCCACCCTCTCTCGGCCTCCTCTCCCATTTGGGACTATTGAAGTGAATTGCACTCTCCTGAACTTTGAATGCCTTACACTGTACCCTGTACTAGAATGTTCTTTGACCTCACCTCTGCCTGCCCAAATTCTACCTGTCAAGTTCACATGGAAAGGAGTCTGCCAGGAAGGTAGAGGGGAAAAAAAAAACAAAAACAAAAATCCCACTGTTTAGGAAAATGTATTTTAAGCTTTTTTCTTTTAAGTAAAAGTAACTTTACGTAAAACTATTTTTGGAACCCTTTTTGAAGTGCAACTCCCATACAGAAAGGTGACCAGCAAGTGTCCAGCGTGATGAATTTTCACACACCGGTCACGCGTGAAGCCAGCCCCTCATGGAGAAACACCAGCAGCAGCCAGGAGCCCTCCCCGCCCGCTCACTATGCTACTCCAAAGGAAAGGGAAGGGAGGTGAGACGGGGCGGGGAGAGGAGGGAAAAGACCCTGGGAATGAAGACCGCCCAGTCATCTGCTGTAAAAGAAAACGAGCAACGCGGCGGCAGGAGGGGAAGCTGCGCCCTCACTGAGACACACCCGCAGGGCATTCCCCGATCTGCAGAAAATCCTCATGTGATTAAACAGCCCCGCACAAGGGGTAATTCCAGAAAACGCCGGCCAAGCTTTGGAGGCGAAGAGGATTCCTCGCTAGGTACAGAGCCAGGCAGGTAAAGAGAGGGCGCCGCCCCGCCCTGCCCGAGCCTGGCGTGCTGCCCGCGAGGTCCCTTCTGTCCGCCGCAGACCGGGTCCCCCCAGAGCTGTGACCTCCGGGGGCCCCGCCCCTGCCCCCTCCCCGGAGCCGGGGAAGAGCGCGCCCGCCCCAGCCCGCACTCCCGCGCCCTTTTTCTGAATCTGGAGAGGCAGGGCATCCTCTTGGCTTCCTTCCAGCGGCAGGTGACTCCTGCCAGACTCTAAGCTGAGAATCCAGGGCTTTCCGTGGAAAGGCTTGAGAAGCAGTTCCTATTATGATGTCACCTCCAGCCTCGGAACCAGAGATTCGAGAGCAGGCTCCATCCGAGCTGCTGTGCTCTTGGACGGGAAAAATCCCATGAAGGAAGGAGCTACAGTTGGTTTGGAAACCCTACTCCCTTTATGCAAGCAGCTTTGTTTCTGTCAGGATCGTGGTATATGTGTAAAGAGGTAGATAGAGACAGGTAGATACGTAGGTGATTAGACAGGCGTATCAGTAGATAGATAAAAGTCCTTGGCAATCTGCAGATAGTTCTGAAGGCAGGATGCCAAGGATGGGTCTGGGTAGCCATTATATGGGAAAATTTGTTCTCACAAAGACATGATACAGCCAGTCTTTGGTCTTATATTTCAGTCAGGAAAGGAACAACAAAGAAAATTAATAAATTGGATCAAACAGAAGGTTCTAGAGGGGATGTTCCTAAAGCATGTGGTTTCTTCTAATGTTAGTCATACTAGGTACCTTCCTAAATTCCACAATCTACAGACCATTTTCCTCCCAGGTTTCATGTTCTGAGATATGAAGAGGAGGCAGATTGCAGGGCCTCAGGTTAGGTGGTTAGGTGGAAGGCTGTCTGGGTTTCGGTTGGTCTGAGAGGCTTTGGGAACATCACTCAATATTCCTGTTGCTTCCTGTCAATGCAAAGCAATTCAGTGATTTTCTAGAAAGAGACACTATACAAACATCAACTCCATAAAAATTTTTGGAGGCCCTGGCTTTGTGTGTGCCAAACACTGTGTGAAGTCCTGGGGAGTACAGTGATGAACACAGCAGTCACTCCTCTCAAAGGATTCAGTCTGGTGCAGGAGGCAGCTGAGTGCACAGCCATCCTACCCTGGGAGAATGACCCTTGACGCCTGCTGTTTACCCGCTGTGGGACCTGGAGCAGGCTACTTCACTTCTGTACGCCCTGCTGTCATCATCTGCAGTGGGAGTAATAGTAGTGCCCTTCCTTGGGATGTTGTGAGGATTAAATGCATGAATGTATTAAATACTTAGAACAAGGTAAGACACACAGAAAGTGCTGTGGTGATGTTGTTATTGTGGTGGTTCCTAATGGGGGACAGTATCCTAACTCCCCAAATCACAAAGCCCTGCCAGAGGAGGTTACTGGGACTGGTATTGATGAAATAGGAGGTGGTCAAATGCCTGGGGGGACGAGGGAATGGTGGAGGGAGAGGAGAGGAGAGAAGAGGGCAGTGGCGGGCGGGGGGGTGGTGGCAAAGGGCGCAGCAGGCAGAGGCTCCAAGCTGTGGAACAGCACGGCAAGCGTGAGAGAAATGAGTTTAACTCAGTCGTGGACATGATTTGGAAGATGAGCAGAAAGCTAAGTATAGATCATAAGGGATAAATCATAAAAGGTCTAAGATATCATGCAAAGGAATTTGGATTTTTTCAAGTCAATTTAAAGAAAAATCTTTTCTAGAAATTTGTGAAGTACTTACTAAGCCATATTGGTGAAGTTTAACTGAACAGGAGATTGAGAAAAGTGTGCCCAATGGCCAATTTCTGATCATAAGAATAGAGAACAGAGTGGGGTGCCCCATAGGCACCTGAGTCTGGCTGTAGATCTTTGGGGTTGTGTTGACAGTGACTGATTTCCTGTAGCTCCTTTTTTCAGACCCTGGAGGGGCTCCCCTCTACACTGATGATAGCCTACCTCCCTAATGGCGTTCAAGGCTGTGGTCCTCCCCAGTCCCCCTTTATCCTTACTGTCAGAGCCCTGAAATTTTGTTCTGCTGTCCATCCTTTTTTGTTGTTGTTGGGGAGGGTGGGGGGACAGCTTGCCAGTACAGGGATCTGAACCCGTAACCTTGGTGTTATAGGGCTTCACCCTAACCAACTGAGCTAACTGGCCTGTCTCCACCATTCTTTGGCCAACCAGGAACTCAAGGGGTACACCCTGATTAGCTTATACCATCTGCATAATTCTATCCTTTTTCCTATTGACTGGCTGAGGCATAGATGGGCACTTGCAACAATTCTGACCAGAGACATCAGGGAACCCGGGAGGCTTCTGGGAAAGCTTTTCTCTGTCTGAGAAAGAAACATACAAGATGACATGGCCACTTCTTTCCCAGTACGTTGTGTTGGTGAGGTGTGTGACACCTGGAATTGTGTGTCCTCTAGAGCACCTAACACATCTTACATAATATAATTAGATGTTTTTGTTCTGTTGAAAACTGAAGATTTATAACAACTTCCTATGATGTAAGTAGGGTGGCTTTTAGGTTGTCCTTTTGGTAGATTAGGAAGCTGGGAGAGATGAGTTGGCATACATTAAGTTTAAAGAAAAGCAGGAATAAACCTAGGTCTCATGAATGCTAGTGCTTCTACAATAGCAGGACATGTCTCTCTAATCTTACCAAATACAGACCAAAAACTATTGGGCACAGCTTCATAAAGGTTTGCACTTGTGCCCAGACAACAAAGCAAGATATGAAGGTGAACTAAACTGTTAGATTAAAATGCCTTTTTGCATTTTTGTTCACACTGTATATGCCATCTGAGGCTGAGCTAAAAAATGTGAAAAGGTGGATTCTAGTGCTTTTTCAAACTGAAAGATACCCTTATATCTGAGTCAGATAGCTGTTCCACCCAGGAGCAATAACCAATAACAGAGTTTTCCAGCCAGTGTGCACAAAAGGGCGAGGGGCCCTTGGGGATACAGGTGTCATCTCATGCTTTGAGGAGCTGCGTCAGTTTAGCCCAGCGCGCCATACAAATATTACTATTTACACATGCCAAGATGTGAAATAAGTGTGGGAAGAGCACACTTGTCTTGCCACCTACCTCCTACCTCTGTCTTTCACAAACGCTCCATTTCAGCCAACTGGTCTGTTCACTGTTCCCCAAATACCTTTCACTTGAGGACCTGCCCCTGTGATTCTTCTTTCATTGATTCCTAGGCCTTCCCCTGCATATTTAAAATAAAATTTTTTAAATCCTACCTAAAGAGACCTCCAGTAAACTGTTGGATTCCATAATGTAAGTTCTATTATATGGTTAAACCATTTGGGCAGTATATGCTATCACCTTGCACGTGTTGTTTTCATCTGCCTGCTTTGTCTCTCCAGCTGGGCCATAAACACTCTCTGAAGATCCTCACAAAGAGCCTTCCTAACTAATTCTTAATCTGTTTGTTGGTTATTGACACTTCCTACTGTGTTCTTATTTTCTAATTTGTTTTATACTGTCATTCCTGTGATGGTTGGATGTGATATAGAAGGTCAGACACTTTGTGTTTTTCTTTAACCAAAATATATTGTACGTCTGCTATATGTAAAATACAGTATTAGATGCATGGAGATTCACAGAAGGGAAAAATAAGACATATTGATAAAGCAGGATAATAATGAGGCCCAGGCGCCAGTCATGGCCCACCCCAATGTCTGCATCCAGCCCAGCAATCACCAAGCCACCACTAGAAACCCCTGGGCTCCCCTGCTGGAATGAGAGAGGTGCCACAGGCCTCAATTACATGCCCACTCCTTCCTCCTCCTCCCACCCTAGTCTCTTCCCCCTTCTCCTCTCCTCCTCCCCCCAACTGCTCCGCAACAACATCTTAGGATGTAAAAAATAATAATAGTAAATAAATTTTTAAAATAAAATCATTATAAAGTACATGTAAATAATATCACATAAAATAATGCAGCAGTTTTAAGATTTGATTAAACAAATATAATTATAGTTATTATCCTTCTAAATACATATTCCAATATTATAGTATTTCTTTCAGAAAACAAATCTAAATGTCACAAATAAGAACTGTTCCTTCTGCTTATAGAAACACTACCTTGGAGCTTATAATAAATTGAGTTGAATCAAAAAGGTCAAAAGAAAGAAAAAGAAAAACATACCTAAGGTTACTCAGCTCCTAAGTGGTGAATCTATGAATAGAACCCAGGACTCTCTGATTCTAAACTGTTGCTTCATACCATATTACCTGCATTATATAAATACATAATGACTTAATTCTGATATATGTGAATGGATATCTCTGATTGGGCAATTGGTGTAGTGTTGCAATGATATACTTTAAAACATCTTAAGTATTGAACTTGTGAGAATTATCTATCGACTTAGAATGAGATAAATTCATTACTTCTTAATTTAAAAAACATTGGAGTGAATCAAATAAATGTTAGGTACCTACAAAAAATATATAATAATAATAAGGCCTAGGGGTCTTCTAACCTAAAAATGCTAGGGATAGAATATTCTTACTATTAAGGAATGACTCTGCATGAAGGAAGTGTCCACATAGAGGAAGCAGACATTTGCCATTACTTCTCTCTGGGAACATTTACTGCACATATTCAAATTTTAGTGGCTATATTAGGATTTGGGGAAGAACAGGGTACTTTTAGTCTCAAACCACCAACAAAGCCTGAAATATTTGCAAGTTTAGTCATAGAACAGACACCTTTGCATATTTAACTTAGCTGAATACTTCCTTCAGAGGCAAGGATGCCCAAGAGACTGAGTTTATCATTTCTGGAATAATGTGAGTGTGTATGTGTGTGTGTTGGCAGATTGGGACTTGGCCCCCTGGATATGACTGCACTGGGACAGGGAAGGAATGTGTTGAATGGCCTGGGGAAGGGAGCTGGCTAAGCTCATGGTCCCTCTGAGGTCAGCCCTCCTGCCTGCAAGTCCCCTCCTACCCCACCTACCCCCATGAATCCTCCCACAAACTCTGGGTAAAACACAGCTTGGCAAGCTCCCGCATTGTGGCTTGGTGGCTACAATGTGGTGGTCTTCCCTCAGGACCAACCAAGAAGACCAGCCTTGAAGCTTCTAAAGCTGCCAGCCCCCTAAGGGAGTAATCCTGTATGGGAGAATACTTTAGGAAACTAATTAGCCCCCTCTAAATACTTAGAGGCAGCCTTTGAATGGAATGATTTGCCTGCTGATGTCAACTATTATTAGAGTACTATTAAAAAGTTAAGACCCAAGGGGCCTATGTGAAAGGAGATAGATCAAATGATCATTTATCTTGATGTCAGAGTAATTCAAAGGAACTCTTAATTATATAACTCCAAGAGACTAGTGAGGCCAACTCCCTCCTACCTGTTGTCCCTGGAGCTCATTTGTAGTCCATGAGCGCCCAGGTTGGAGGTTGAACTTTGGTGTAGCGAACCCTGGGATGGAAGGTAGGAGGAACTGATTCAGGATCTGAGTGTGCTTGCGCATTCTGGAAGGAACTGAGGCCACCTGGAATATATAGAGCTGCTCTAAAAATGATTTAGGATGGCTTTTCTAGGTGTTCTCTACTCACATGGGAATCGGGTGCCATCTCCCAGTGACTCTCTGCCTGATGCTGTGACAGTGCTCAGCTCCCCAATTTCCCCATTATACCAAGCAATTTCTTTCTATTTTGTCTGCAGTCAATTAATCATTGCTCAGTAAGCCTTTGTCTCAACATTCACACCAATACATGCAAATACTCTGTAGTACTTTCAGTTTGAGCCAGTGATATTTTGGGACCCTGGATGCTCTGAAAAAAATAGAGAAATCTCTCACCAAACTAAGGAAGTGAGCTTCCAGACCTTACCTTTGAAAATGTTCAGCTTGATAACTCAGTCCTCCATATCACTAGGTTTCTCTTTCCCCATCCCTCAGTTACAGTGTATGAACAAGGGCTCATTTGAATTCCCATGAGGGGAATGGGTTTAATTTGTGTCTTAAAAGACTACATAATAGAATGTCTAATATTGTGGCTGTTAGGCCTTTTCTTCTACTCCAAACTAGCTACAAAAATATTTCATTTGTTTATGTCTAATGATGTGTATTTTTAGTTTGGATCTATGTAATTTTAACTTGCCTCAGTCTCTCACAGTTTTTGAAAATTTAGTTCAAAGAGTAAACAAAGAATATGATAAACACTCTCGTGCTCTGGCTCTCTGTGCTATAACAGGAAGTGCATTTCTGACACTTTTAAAATGAGCAATCACACGTATAATCGACTTGGTTAAAACTTCCTTCCTGGTAACTGCAACACTTCCTCTGCATCTGGATATGAAGGGAGCCCCAGAAAAGAGGAAGAGTGTAGAGGCACACTGGGTAGGTTTGAATTTGTTTTGTTTTTGAAAATTAAACAAATGATCCTTCAGCATCATCGCCTCCGCTGCTTTACCAGGTATTGCTTCCTTCTATTTTTTGCTCTTTGTTGGGTCTGACTCAGAAGTGTGACACTTCCTTCTCAGCTAGAATATTTTCATCTGGAACTGTTGTCAGTTCTTGAGATGGCACTATCATTGAATGTCTCGGAGTTCCATTGTCTGCTTCAACTGATATTGTAGATATCCACAAGGTTCCAGCAGTGATTTTGCAGGTGCATCAGTTCTTTTTTGTTTTTGTTTGGAAGGAAGAGGGACAGCACGGGAGCCTGGGCCAGCCAGGCTTCACATTCTTACACGTGCACGCTTAGAGATTACTGCACTTACTGTGTTTCTAACGTCTTCTTGTAAAAGGTGAAAGCTTCATAGCCTCAACCATGAAGGAAACCAGTGAGTATTTAGTCAGCCTGTTTTCTTCTGCATCTTATAAGATTGTTTGCTTTCACTGAGGCAGAAGTTATTGCTGTGTATTGTATGTTGCCTAAATTTGTACTTTTTATTTTCAAATTAGTATCAATATTAATATACTTTATCATTCTCTCCTTTGTTAGTTACTCTGTAATGTAGCAAAAGACCAAAGTGGATGTTTTAAGCTGTAAGAGACAGTTCTTTGGGACAGTTGGTTTCATTTACTAAGTATAACTTCATAATATTTCAAGAGAGGAAATATTGACTTTAAAAGTAAGTTAAGCCAAGATTTGAACAGTTTGGATCTAATGAAATTTGTTTTTCTTATCTTTTAATCAAACTCTCCTTTTTGGTGGATACTGAATGCTCCACTATTACTTAAGAAGATAAGTAGTTGTGTCTCACATTCGTTATTTGAGAGTAAATGATATTTTGAGAAGCAAACTTTTGTTTCAATAGTTGATTCTTACCTAGAATATAATACATTACAATGTAGTGATACTAAATATTAAAATCAAAATGCCTTATTCATCTTTCAGTTTTAATACTTTCAACATTTCAATCATTATTTGAAGGGTTTCCTACTGCAATATGTCATATGTAAACATAAATGCTTTGTGGAGGACAGGTATACGTATTAAATATTTGTGGAAAGAGTGAGTAAGTTAATAAAAATAAGTTTGTGAATTCTCATTATAGAGAAGAAAATATTAGAGCAAAAAAGAAGTTAAATAATTGATTTGGGTCTAAACAGCAGGTCACTGGAGTCCAGAAATCCCGCCTTCCATCCTGTGGCTCCCCCACTATCTAAAGCAGAGGCAGAACAAATGCACTGGTACAATGTTCCTATTAGGAGAGCACAGCCTTGGGTGACTCCTCTAAGACATTGCCCTAATACAGCAATGACAGCTAGAATGTTTACACATTTCATGATTCAAAATTTTATATATCTGCAAATGGTCTTGATTGCAACTTTACCAATCCTGATACTTTTGAGTTTTATGAATGAAATGACTAGCTCTCCTAATTAGAAAGGAAAAAAAAAAAAAAAATGAAACGAAGAAAGAAAGGCAGGAAGTTGACTGGGGAGTAGATCCTGGGTCCAGACAGTTTGAAAATAGAGAACATGAAGCCAGGTTGGGTAAGGCGTCTAGGTTCCAAGAAGTGTGAGACTGAACAAAAAGGAAGTAAGTTAAAGGCCTGTTTTCCACATGAGGTGTTTCACATCTCACGTTTCATCTTGGCAGCTAGGACTCCATCCTGACCTGTATTATTTTACCTATGTTTTTCGGTATGCTTAAGAACAATTACCTTTTGAGCCATTATAATAGTCAGGCACTGTGCTACCTGAGTGGTTGACATATCTCTTTAAAAAAAAAAAATTCAAAGATATACAAAGGTAGAGGGAATGATCAATAAACTCCCATATATATACCCATCACCCATACTGAACAGTTTATTACTTTATTCAACTCTCAGCTCCGTTCTCTGAGGTATTACTAATCCACTTGAGAGATGGGAAACAGGCTCAGAACTCATTTAGGTAGCCCAAGTCACCCGGAGAGTAAGTGACGGGGCCCAGATTCGTGGGCCCCAACTGCGAACCGAAGCCCACGCTCTTCAGGGCTGTGCTGCCTCCAGCTTGAAGCACTTGGTTCTTCCGCGTCCTGGTGCGCACGTCAATCTTCTCTTCTGCCATCTCGCGGGAAACTGCAAAGGGAAAGTGCCTTTCTTGTGACAAAGCCCTCTGTTCCCCCGCTCCCAGGTCGCCTAGGGCATGGAGCTGGAGAGCTATGAACAGCCCGTGGTTCTGAGAGAAGACAACCGCCGCCGGCGCCGGAGGATGAAGCCGCGCAGCGCCGCGGCCAGCCTGTCCTCCATGGAGCTCATCCCCATCGAGTTCGTGCTGCCCACCAGCCAGCGCAACAGCAAGACCCCCGAAACGGCGCTGCTGCACGTGGCGGGCCACGGCAACGTGGAGCAGATGAGGACGCAGGTGTGGCTGCGTGCGCTGGAGACCAGTGTGGCCGCCGACTTCTACCAGCGGCTCGCCCCGGACCACTTCCTCCTGCTCTACCAGAAGAAGGGGCAGTGGTACGAGATCTACGACAAGTACCAGGTGGTGCAGACCCTGGACTGCCTGCGCTACTGGAAGGTGCTGCACAGGAGCCCGGGCCAGATCCACGTGGTGCAGCGGCGCGCGCCCTCCGAGGAGACGCTGGCCTTCCAGCGACAGCTCACGGCCCTGATCGGCTACGACGTCACCGACGTCAGCAACGTGCACGACGACGAGCTCGAGTTCACGCGCCGCCGCCTCGTCACCCCGCGCATGGCCGAGGTGGCCGGCCGCGACCCCCAGCTCTACGCCATGCACCCCTGGGTGACTTCCAAGCCCCTGCCGGAGTACCTGCGGAAGAAGATTACCAACAACTGCGTCTTCATCGTCATCCACCGCAGCACCACCAGCCACACCGTCAAGGTCTCCGCCGATGACACCCCCAGCACCATCCTCCAGAGCTTCTTCACCAAGATGGCCAAGAAGAAGTCTCTGATGGATATCCCCGAAAGCCAAAACGAACAGGACTTCGTGCTGCGCGTCTGTGGCCGGGATGAGTACCTGGTGGGTGAGACACCCATCAGAAACTTCCAGTGGGTGCGGCACTGCCTCAAGAATGGAGAAGAGATTCACCTGGTGCTTGACACGGCTCCGGACCCTGCCCTGGACGAGGTGAGGAAAGAGGAGTGGCCGCTGGTGGATGACTGCACAGGAGTCACCGGCTACCACGAGCAGCTGACCATCCACGGCAAGGACCATGAGAGTGTGTTCACCGTGTCCCTGTGGGACTGTGACCGGAAGTTCAGGGTCAAGATCAGGGGCATTGATATCCCTGTCCTGCCCCGAAACACTGACCTCACTGTTTTTGTAGAGGCAAACATCCAGCATGGGCAGCAAGTCCTTTGCCAAAGGAGAACCAGCCCCAAACCCTTCACAGAGGAAGTGCTCTGGAATGTGTGGCTTGAGTTCGGTATCAAAATCAAAGACTTGCCCAAAGGGGCTCTGCTGAACCTCCAGATCTACTGCGGCAAAGCCCCAGCACTGTCCGGCAAGGCCTCTGCAGAGACTCCCAGTTCAGAGTCCAGAGGCAAAGCTCAGCTTCTCTATTATGTCAACCTGCTGCTGATTGACCACCGGTACCTCTTGCGCCACGGGGAATACGTGCTGCACATGTGGCAGATATCCGCGAAGGGCGAAGACCAAGGGAGCTTCAATGCTGACAAACTCACTTCTGCAACCAACCCAGACAAGGAAAATTCAATGTCCATCTCCATTCTTCTGGACAACTACTGCCACCCGATAGCCCTGCCTAAGCATCAGTCCACCCCTGACCCTGAAGGGGACCGGGTTCGAGCTGAAATGCCCAACCAGCTTCGCAAACAACTGGAGGCAATCATAGCCACTGATCCACTTAACCCTCTCACAGCAGAGGACAAAGAATTGCTCTGGCATTTTAGATATGAAAGCCTTAAGCATCCAAAAGCATATCCTAAGCTATTGAGCTCAGTGAAATGGGGACAGCAAGAGATTGTGGCCAAAACATACCAATTGTTAGCCAGAAGGGAGGTCTGGGATCAAAGTGCTTTGGACGTTGGGTTGACAATGCAACTCCTGGACTGTAACTTTTCAGATGAAAATGTAAGAGCCATTGCAGTTCAGAAGCTGGAGAGCTTGGAGGACGATGATGTTCTGCATTACCTTCTACAGCTGGTCCAGGTAGGTGATGTTGGAGTTATCAACAGAATCTTCCTCTCCAGGAATTTATTTGCATGTGTACAGGCACCCCATTCAGTTGTCATCAGGTGACCTTTGTGCAGAGCTTCATGATCAATCAAGGTAAATCTGATGAAGCCACCTTAAAAAGTAGTAAACCGTTCCATTGACATGTTTACTGGCTTTGAGGCTTTGCTGAGAAGCATTTTAAAGACATTTGTATTTTGCTTTTTAGGAGAATTGGCCCTGTGGGAATACTTTGTTCTCATTTACTATGTTAATGATAGATATTAGTGATTATGTTAATAATAGACTTATTGAAGCCTTCCTTATACCAAGGCTCCAAGTGATTTACATGCTTTTCATGTATTACCTCATTTAACTCTCCCAGCAACTAGGACGAAAGTAAATTAGCATTTGCATTTTATTCATAAGAAAACCGAAGCACAAAGAGGCTAAGTGATGTGCCCAATACTTTGAAAGAAGTAAACCAGACATCAAACCTAGGAGGTCTGCTCCAGGCTCTGCTCTTTCCACTGCATCCCAGTATCCTGCATCAATTTGGTGTCAGGATAGTGTGAACCAGAGAGAAAAAGTCTTACTCTCTGCCCATGCTTATTACAATTCATAAAATAACATCTCATATCTGGGTAGAATTTTGACAGTTCCTCTACTTAGACAGGAACAGGACTGTATTTCTGCTCCACTTCTCATGACATTCCCTGGGGTTCCAAGTGGCTAAGTAATTTGCCTAAGGTTTTGCTGATTTGCAGGAAGTTAAAGAAAGGAGGAACAATTCCCCTACTGACTATAGCAGTTCTCAAATTATATTGTACTGCTTGACAAGGAAAAGGAAGTAAAGGAATTGGAATAGAAGTGCTATTTTAGAGCACAGACCTGCTCATTAATTCAACAATAAGTACTGAAAAGACTGCCATTAAATGAATATACACACAAACAAATATTTAATAACAAATTGTGACAAATGCTTTGGGGAAAAACTACAGAGTATCATGAGAAAACAGGAGTCCAGGAGACACTAAATTTAGATTGACAGCATCAGGGAGAGTTCTGAATAGGTGATGTTTGTCCTGAGATCTTTAGGATTAGTCAGTCTAAATTTTAGACTAAACCGTCTAATCACTATCTGTATTTATAAGAAGTCGCTGGAGTTTTCTGATAAGCATTTTGAGTTTTGTCAACTTTAACTCTGAAACATTACATTTGGCCTTTGTTTTCATCTATTAAATATATCCAATTTTTTTCTACCCTCTAGTTCAGATACTAGCATAGCACTAAAGAATTTTAGAATAATTAAAGGATCTTCAATTTTCTAGCTCTCCATAACAAAAACAACATAGAACAAATTTGCTCCAGCTCTGTTCCAAGTCCCAAAGCTACCAGGAATTGTTTTTCATTATCAGTTTCATAAGTAAACTTTACAGAATTGTAAAAGGAATAATGTTCTTCTTGGAAATGTTTTTAAATGAAAGAGGCCAATAAATAATATTAACATTGAATTTGTGGTCTTAAATTTGAAGAAGAGTAGTCATTTATAAAACTATTTGAGACATTTTCAGATATGGCCAAATGACTCATCCCTGATTAAAATGGTCTCTTAGTTGAGATCTGCATTGTATTTACGGAAGTGAAACACAACGAAGGTCAGAAAGAGTCACGTTCAGGTTAGAAACTTAAAACATTTCTAAAGTGAGTGCTGGTGACTAAATAACCACATTCTCAGAATTAAGGCCCTGGATGCAGCTAAAATGATACTTTGACCACACCCATGAAAGCATTTTTGAAAGCATTGGTATAATTGAAACATTATGAAGTCAGTATTGATCATTTCCAAACTGAAAAGGCAGAGTAAGAATTGTAAATCATACCAAGAAGCCCCCAGGCCATAAAATATAAACTAGAAAGGGAATTTCTCCCATTCCTTGGGAAAAAAGGATAGACCAGTTCTATTTATAAAGGGAATACTGTACTCTGAGATGCTTAATTTTGAGCCTCTCTTCATGTGTACACATGACATCTACCCTTCAAATTTTATAATGCATTTATAATAATCTAACAGTACTTATTATTCGTGCTGCTTTTAAAATTATGAACTATTTCAAACTTATAGAAAAGTGTAGAGAATAATGTAACACATATCCATGCATCCACCAAGATTTAATTATGTTTTTCATTTTATTGGTTCTTTTTCTTCAGTAGTAGAGCTATCACCTAAGTCAGTATTCTTTACATTCACCAAATGATACAAAAACTACTAAGCACTAAAAATGAAAATCAAGTTTTTCCTGAGAAAGCAAATAAAATCAGGGATTCTGAGACAAAAAGCTCTGTATACACCACCACGTGGCAGCGGGTAGTGATTGCTCTGTGTGGATTGATCTAGGTCTGCTGCTTACTTGCAGTAAGAACCTGTGTGGCAGTTTAGTGAGATACCAGATAGGTCGACACAGGGTTTTTAGGATCATCACATTTAACAAATATTTTTCTCCTTACATGTACCAGATCTCCACCTTCCATTCTTTCTAACAACCTCTCTTACCTTCCACTGTAGATTTGTTATAGCCATCTCCCTCTTTCCCCTCTGTCCTTCTAATAAAGTGAGTAGGCCTTTAATTGGAGCAAATGCCCTCATCTCTTCACCTGTGAAGTTATGAAAAACCCATGACTGTAAGTTGAGAGTTCTGGCGTCTAACCTAGTGCTGTTATCGGCTGCTCCATGACTGTATGAAAGTGGTTCACTCTGTTCCTAAGTATCCTCTAAAAGAAAGGACTGAACTTAAGTGCCTAGCCATAAAGACCCACTAAAGCAGAGCAGCAGTTTTTCCTCTATTTCCTTTTCCCTGATTCACCAACATACAATGCAAGCCTACAGATGCCAATGTGTTCTTCCTTTAGGCTGTGAAGTTTGAACCATACCATGACAGTGCCCTTGCCAGATTTCTGCTGAAGCGTGGTTTAAGAGTAAGTATGTCCACTTTGATAACAGAGTGACATTTTAAGTCAAGCAAGAACTGATTGATAGACTAAAGCATTAGTCATAATCACTTCCACCTCTTGTACTGCCCTCAGAACAAAAGAATTGGTCACTTCTTGTTTTGGTTCTTGAGAAGTGAGATAGCCCAGTCCAGACACTATCAGCAGAGGTTTGCTGTGATCCTGGAAGCCTATCTGAGGGGCTGTGGCAGAGCAATGCTGCATGACTTTACCCAACAAGTCCAAGTCATCGAGTTGTTACAGAAAGTCACCATTGATATTAAGTCGCTCTCTGCTGAAAAATATGACGTCAGTTCCCAAGGTACAGTGGCTGTATTTTCTTGGTTCTCTTTCCAAATGCCTTCATCTTCAAATGCCATTGACCCTATGATTCTTCCTCTTTCTGGAAGCCAAGTTGTATCTTCCTAAAGGCAGCCAAGAACATATTTTTTAGTCTTCTGTCTGTGTGGAGTAAACAAATTTAAAGTTCTCCTTTAACAAGTTAATAATTTCTAAATTATATATTTATATGTTCTTAATGATTAAGTTATAATAGATATTAAACTCTTTGAAAAATTAAAAAGCATTATGCAGATGTAAGGTGTATTATTTACGAACAGCTGCACACACACACACAAAGATTACTTATTTACAAATCTTTACCTTTTTCTCCCAATCTTTGAACATGCGCATATACTTTTTAAGTTTTCAGTCTTCCAAAGTAATGAATTACTAAGAGGCTATTTTAGATTTTTTGCATTTCTTTAAATGGCTTATCTCAGAGTTATACATATATATACACATATATACATGTTATCTTGACACACACACACACACACACACACACACACACACACACACACACACACACACACACACCATGCCTCCTCTCTGAAGCCATTTTCAATATCTTTCTATCTTTACCCTAAGAAATCCTGTCCCTGCCCTAGGAAAATTAATCACTCCTTCTCTGTATTTCCATAGGTTTTGATTGACACTACATTAAGTTATTGTCATTAACATATCTTTCTAGTCTTGCAAATTGTATGAACTGTGAAGGTAGGGGATGTCTCATTCATTTTTATATACCTATACCTAGCACTATGGCTCATAATGAACACTTACTAATGTCCTCAGCCAATGTTTTAAACTCCTGAATAATTTAAATTTCTACTTTTTTCCTTTGATTCTTTTCCAATATAGCAATAATGCTCTCTCCCAAAAACGATAATGGTAATAATAACATTACTTTTATTTTTATTATAAGAAAGAGAAACATTTGTACTGGCCTCCATTCTGTTTTCTAAAGAATAAATTTTCAATGTATGTATCTGCCTTTATAATTTTGAGGCTGTCACATCTTCTTTACACAACCTAACTTCCTCTTTTGAAAAGAATTTATAGAACCCTAACTGAATTCCACTTCATACTGTCTTCAAATGTCTGTTCCCCAAATAAAATGGCAGATTAAAGTTTCACAAGCTGGAAAGAAAACTACAGTATTAATTTATTAGCATTACTCTCAAAATATCCTTCTCTACTTGATTGTATTGGCATCTGTGCGTTATCCCACGTATATTCACATATTTCCACTCCCTGTTGTAGCATGTGTATGTGGTTACATTCCTCACAGTAAGCCTGACTTATCTTGCTACCTCAAATGGTTAGTTCCTCAAAGGCAGGGCCCTACCCCCCCTTTTTTTTCTGCTCCACACCAGACCAAATATGTAGAATGCTGTGATCAAATATGGCCTTAGGAAATGTTTTAGATAATATTGGTAATTACTTGAACTCAAATAACTCATGTGTACTTTTGACAATTACAGTTATTTCACAACTTAAGCAAAAGCTTGAAAACCTGCAGAATTCTAGTCTCCCAAAAAGCTTTAGAGTTCCATATGATCCTGGACTGAGAGCAGGAGCACTAGTGGTAGGTATCACTTGAATGTCTCTTCGTGGCCTTTATGTCTTAAAAATGTCTAGCATGCTTTCCAGGGCCCAGTACGTAAAGGTTAGTGTTGATATAGAGACAGGGAAGCTGGAGAGACCCTGGATAGGCTTCTGCCACACCCTTCTCCAATCATTAGCTATTGAAAGCCTCAACACCGGGTAATTTCCTTTCCATTTTGTTTTGAATCAGCTGATTGAGGTATCCTTTATATAAAATAAAATTTGTCCATTTTAAATATACAATTCAATGAGTTTTGACAAATGCATGCAATCACATAACAACTACCACAATCAAGATATAGAGAATTTCCATAGAGATGTTATAGAAAAAGTTCTTTCATGTCCCTTTCCAGTTAGTCCTTTTCCTCCTCCCACTCCCCACCCTAAGCAGCAGGTGTGCTTTCTATCATATAATTTTGCCTTTTCTAGAATTTTATTAAGTGGAATCATATAGTATATAGTTTTGTATCTGGATTCTTTTACTTTGCCTTATGCTTTTAAGATTCCGTCATGTTATTGTGTATATCAGTAATTTGACCCTTTTTATGACTGAGTAGTAGTCCCTTGTATGGATATTCCACAATTCATTTTCCATTCTTTTTTCTTTTCTTTTCTTTTCTTTCTTTTTTTTTTTTTTTTGAGTAAATATTTAACAGCAGGATAGTTGGGTAAGATGGTGAATGTATAATTTTATACGATACTAGCAAACTTTTTACAAAGTAACTGTACCATTTAAATTTTCACCAGCAATGTACGTGAGTTCCAGTCGTTCTATTCCCTAGCCAACACTTGTTACTATCAGTCTTTTTAGTCTTAGCCATTCAAATGGGTGTGGAGTGTTATCTCACTGTTGTTTTCTTTGCATTTGGCTAATGATATTGAGCATCTTTTTATGTGTTTGTTTTCCATTAGTGTAGCTTCTTTTGAAAAGTTTCTATTCAAATCTTTCACTCATTTTTTAAGGTAGGTTGCCTTCTTATTTCTATATTTAAGAGTTCTTTATATAAACTGGATACAAAGTCTTTATCAGGTATACATTTTACAAATATTTTCTCTCAGTCCGTGGCTTGCCTTTTTATTTTCTCAGAAGTATCAAAGTTTCAAAGAGCAGAAGGTTTAAATTTTGATTAAGTCGAATTTAACACTTTTTCTTTTATTGTTTGTGCTTTTAGTGTCCTATCTAAGAAATCTTTGCCCAATCCACTGGTCCTCAACTTGGGGTGATTCCTCCCCACCCCACCCCCAGGATAATTTGGTAATGTCTAGAGACATTTTTTTATTGTTACAGCTGGAAGAATGTTACTGGCATCTAGTGGGTAGAGGCTGGGAATGCTGCTAAATATCCTACAGTGTACAAAATAGTCCCCCCCAACAACAACAAATCCAGCCCAAAATGTCAACAGTGCCAAGATTAAGACATCCTTGCCTAACTCAATTTGACAAATATTTTTTGCTGGAAGTTTTATGGTTTTAACTCTAACATTTAAGTCAATGATTCATTTTGAATTAATTTTCCTATATGATGTGAGGTAAAGGACAGAGTTCATTTTTTATGTGAATATCCAACTTTTCTAGCCCCATTTGTTGAAAAGACAAATCCTTTTCCTGTTGAATTGCCCTGGCACCTTTGTCAAATATGAACTGACCATGCATATTTGGGTCTACATCTAGATTCTCTGTTCTGTTCCATTGATCTACATGTCTGTTCTTACATCAATACCACACACTCTTGATGACGTTCAAATAACAAACCACTCCATGTATATGTAAGAATCTTATAAACAGTATACTTTTATCCCTCATCCTTTCCCCCTCATCTTTTGTATTATTTTATTTTATTTTTTAATTTTTGGTGGCTGGCCAGTACAGGGATCTGAACCCATGACCTTGGTGTTACCAGCACTACACTCTCCCAAGTGAGTTAACCAGCCAGCCCCTTTGTACTATTTTTGTTATGCTTTTAATTTCTACTTTGTTATAAACCCCATAATATGTTGCTATTATTTTTGCTGTAAACAGTTAAAAGTACATTTAACAGACTTAATACATTAAATAATTTTTAAAATACTTACCCACATATTTAACATTTTTGGTACTCTTCATTGTTTTGTATAGGTCCAGATTTCCATCTGGCCTCATTTTCCTTCAGTCTTTAACATTTTTTTATATCTCAAGTCTGCTGGCATTAAATTCTTTCAGCCTGTGGTCTTCTGAACAACTCCTTATTTTGCCTTCATTTTTGAAAAATACTTTTGCTGATTATAGAATTTTATATTGACGGGTTTTTTCCTTTTCAGTAGCTTTTTCTTCTGGTTTGCATATTTTCTGAAGATAAGTCTCTGTCATTCTTATCTTTGATTCTCTGTATAATACATCTTCTTTTCCCAGGCTGCTTTTAAGATTTTCTTTTATCACTGGTTTTCAGCAACTTGATTATGATGTGATTTGGTATGGTTTCCTTTATGTTTAGTCTTTTAGGGTGTATTGAGCTTCTTAAATTTGTGGATTTATAGTCTACAGATTTGGAAATTTTTCAGCCAACATTTTTTCTTTCCAGTATTTTTTCTTTTTTCTCTTTCCTCTCCTCTCCTTCAAAGACTTTGATTACAATATTTCAGACAGCTAGACTGTAGGCTCAGTCTGGATCCCCTCTCTCTGTGCTGTAGCCTAGAACAGCCCCAGAGCAGTAAACTGAGGCAATTATAGGGCTCTCCTCATTTGCTTTTCTTCTGTCAGAGGTCACATATCTTCACTGCTTATTGTCCAATGCCTGAAAAGAATTGTTTCATGTATTTTATCTAATTTTCTAGTTGTTTATGGCAAGATAGCAATTCCTGTAGTAGTTAAGCCTCATGGAAGGAAGGGAAAGTTCCTCCCTTCCATGTTTAATTTTATATACAATTACCAGCAAACTGGGCCTGTAGCAAAAGCACACACTATCCACTAGCCTCCATTTACAGATTGGTAGGAATTATGATATATTAATACAGATTCAAATTGTGTTTGTTTTTTTTAAAGACCACATCACATGTTTGATTCATGGTGAATTCCCCTTTGGCAAAACTCCTTAGTTTTTTATTTTTATGTGGGTGGCTGCTAAGCCACATTTTCCTTACCTTAAATTTATTTAGATTTATGGAGGTTTATTTGGGGGGGGTGCTATACCTAAGTGCCAGATTTTCCATTTATTTCTGTTAAATTTTATCATGTTAGATTTGGCCTATTGCATCTGATTCTGCAGTAATAGTTTTTTAGACATTGTGGTAGCATTAAAACTCTTTTTTCAAATTAAATCATAGAGGGAGGCCAAATACATAAACAGATAATAGCAAAGTTGCAGTTTATTACAGGAGAAGTGGGAGGACCAGAGTGCTGTAGGAGTGGGCATGGGGAGGGTGGGATCTGCCACTTAGGTACCTTCCTAGACTGTTAGGGTTCCTTGGAGCACAGTTTAAGAACCACCGGTTTAAGTGTTGTGAATTTGCTCTCACAGAGCATTTCTAGATTTGGTGGGAACACCTACTGTATTTTTACCCAAACATTGAACTAGTACTTTGTCCTGATTGTTTATAGTGATGCTTTGCGAGAGAATTTGTGTCTCCACAAAGTGTATTTATTACATGTAGGAAACACATGACTGCTCCCTTACAGATTGAAAAATGTAAAGTGATGGCCTCCAAGAAAAAGCCCTTGTGGCTTGAGTTCAAGTGTGCTGATCCTACAGCCTTATCAAATGAAACAATTGGAATTATCTTTAAACATGGTGATGATCTGCGGCAAGACATGCTTATTTTACAGGTACGCTAATGTTTAGGAACTTTTCTAATTATCTGAAAAAAGAATTCTGTATTAGACCTAAAACACACATTCTACCGATTCTATTCCCATGATGAACAGCGATCAAAGATTACATAATAGAGGGGTTTCACTTGGGTAATATGGCTGTGGACCATGAGATAGGCAATCTAAGGAGCATCACAGTTCTGTCCATTCTTTCAAAGATGCATATCCAACATTCCAAAGTAGGCAGATATACTTCCCTCACCTAACCTCTTTGTATACACCCCATTCCACGCTTGTCAACAGAGAATATAGCCGTGTTTACCCCCACCCCCACTTTATTCCTGTTCATAGACATATCTGCACACCCATAGGCACCCTCCTTAGATACATCTCCTCTGATACACATACACAAACTCAAGTGAATGATTTGATGGGAAGAAGAAAGAAAATGAACAGGTGGGTGATTGGAGGAATGACATGCACAAGTGACAAGATTGAGCAGATTATTAAGGCAGAAGGTGAATGGCGAAGGTATCAGTGCTAATCATGTTCACATATTCTTACATTTCTGGATAAACTTTAGCTTCACAAATCTGCAAAGTAATATTCTCCAGATTCTAGCTGTTCAACATTGTAGAGGTAACAATTTCTAATACTTAATATGGTTTATTTAAAATAGACAAACCACATTAGAGTGGTAAATATGTGTAAGGTAGTTAGAGTTATTGTGGTAAAATATACATCATGAGAGTGGAGCATTTTGAACAGATATATGATAAAACATAGCTAAAACCAACCCCAAAAGAAATCCATTTATCCTCTTCCCCAAGATACATTTCAGGGATTGAAATTAACATGCTCAGTACCAGGTTGGTCAATAAAAGTGCACTTGTTACTTACATATTTTACATTTACTTATATATTTTTTGTTACCAAATAAGATTGCTGTACTTTTTTAAGAGAGAAGGAAAATATAAAGGAAAATACATTAAATAAATATGTATTTATAATAGAAACGTTTCTGTATTTTGATGCCCAGATTCTACGAATCATGGAGTCCATTTGGGAGACAGAATCTTTGGATCTGTGCCTCCTGCCATATGGTTGCATTTCAACTGGGGACAAAATCGGTATGTGGTTACCTCAGGAGAGGAGCATACCACTCAGCTAGTTGTAAAAGATCATAATTCCTTCAGTGTAGGTGTTTAATAACTGAAAAATCACAATCGTAATCCATATAAAAAGGAAGAAATTGTTCCTAGGCTAGTGAATGTGACTCAATTTTTAATATGGATATGGTGAAAATACATGAATGCAGGGTTCAAATCCTGTGACTATACATGGAAATTATCTTAGTAAGAACTGGTTCCCTCCCCTTTACTTTTCTACCTCTAAACTTTAGCTCTTTTCATTACACATTAAACTTTTCTCTCACAAATAACATTTAAAAATAGATGGAAAGATCTGTCACTTATTTCAATATTCCAGAATTCACACTATCAAAGCTATTACTCTACTTTTTCGTACTTTTATAGACATGACATTTTAAGTCCAATCACACATATTTTTATTCAACTTTCTGATTTGAGAACTGTATGAAACTGTTTACATTTGACCCTGTGATTTAAAAATGGAAAAGGTACAGGTTGCCAAGTGAGAAAGGACGCTCAGCACATAAATGCTTTTATTTATTACTGTTCAAAACCAACTCTTTCCTCTTTTTATTGAGGGATATCGAAAGCATATCCCACACAACTTCCATATCCTTCTTCTTTTCTTTCTCTTCCCCCTAAATAAACCAACAACACAGACCTGGAAAATAGCCCTCTAGTTTAAAAATATAGAGACAGAGCCATTCCTCCTGTAGGCCAGGCAGTGGGCCCCAGTCTCCATCAAACTCTGTGCATCCTCATGTAGGAATGATTGAGATCGTCAAAGATGCTACGACAATTGCCAAAATTCAGCAAAGCACGGTGGGCAACACTGGTGCATTTAAAGATGAAGTCCTGAATCACTGGCTCAAAGAAAAATGCCCTATTGAAGAAAAGGTGAGCTTATGCTATTCCCCACTCTAAACGTTCCTTACAAGCTGTCATTTATACAGCAATAGTGGTTTCAGGTTTTCAAAGGATCCCCCAGCATCTTGTCTTCTGACGTATTGAAAGCCTTTTCTCATGAGGTAATGGGGGTTTTAAGTGCTTTCCCACAGTGACATAGCATATGTGTAAAACAGAGGCACTCAGTTGAGGACTCCATGAGCATTTGTTTCTCCTTTGATTACCAGGCATGCTTTGAATAAAATTTGGTTCTATAAAATGATCTGTTAGCACTATTTATGGCGGTCTATTTTTGTTGTTCAGCAGAAAGACGCAGTTACCATGCATAAATTCTTTCTGACCTGAGAAATACCACGTATCTAATAGAGTAATTTATAATTTACATTGCACTCTACTCTAAATGGTAAATTATGGATGCTGAAAATGTCAGCTCCACCGTGACTCTGAAGTGCATGTGCTGAATCCTTCACAAGCTGTATGGTTAGGCTGTTTGGCTGCCGTTTAAAGTTCCGCTGTACAAGATTAGCACTTCTCACTTGCATGGTTAGCAGCCTTTAGGACGGAAGTATAATTAGTGGCACTTATTATTCTGCTGTACATGTGGATTTGTGAACCCCTGCATACTCTAAGTGGTCACAAGCAAAACATACTTTTACAATGAGGAGATATTACTATGGGTTCCATATAGCTGTTGGCAAGTGAGGCATGGAGAGGAAGCAAACCCTTTTGATTCAGTTACTGTTGCCCTTTGACTCCTGTTTCCTCCTTGTGCTAACACTAATGAAATCAGGCACAACTAAGTTGCTCTCTGAAAATGGTTCTCAGACAGTATCTTTTTGGAAATAATTTGTAATAGATTCATGCTATTCTTTGTAGTTCGCAGACAACTAATATTGAGATGCATTTTCATTAGTTTCAGGCAGCAGTGGAGAGATTTGTTTATTCCTGTGCAGGCTACTGTGTGGCAACCTTTGTTCTTGGAATAGGCGACAGACACAACGACAACATCATGATCACAGAGACAGGTGAGTTTACTTATTGCAGAATAATTTTTTATTGTGGTAAAATATACATAACGTAAAATTTACCGTTTTAGCCATTTTTAAGTGTACAGTTCAGTGGCATTAAGTACATTCCCATTGTTGTGCAACCATCACCACCATTCATCTCTAGAACTTTTTCATCTTCGTCACCTGGGACTTTGTACCTACCTATTAAACACTAACGCCCCATTCCCACTTCCTTCCAGAACAGAGTCATTTTTAAATTGAGTTCAAGGCTGGGGCACATATTTAGAAGTCATTATTGTGTAGGGACATTGATGCTACTGAGATCACCCTAGAGAGACCACACACCTTGAGGATCAAGAAGCGAGTAAGAGAAGAGGCAGCAAATGAGACTTAGGAAGAAAAGGATAGAGAGATAGCCGGAAAAATAAGATAGGGTCACATCCCAGACGTTGCTGAGGGTGAGAGTGATCAATAGTGTCAAACGTTGCAGGGAAGCGACAAAAAGAAGTCATAGATGCCCTTAAACCTGAAATGCTCCACCTCCCTCACTCACGCCTCTTCACTGGTCCACTGTCCATTTGGACAATGGTCAGTAATGGCCACCACACCATGAGATTTTTCTCCATGAAATTTGGACCGATTTAAGAGTAAAGTGTGGAAAAAGCACCAACTTGCTGTGCAAATCAAAAGAGATAATGCATTTATAGACTATAGAAAATGATAAAGGGCTAAACAAATGAGAGATGATGGTGATTGTGGTGGTGATGGTGGTAGTGGCAGAAATTAACCTAAAGGACACTCAAATGACTTATTTCTATCATACTATTCACAAGTAAGCGTGAATGCCCCTCATCCAAGCAGAGTGAAACGTCAGTCTGTCCCAAGTTATGTAAGGACCATAAGAGAGTCTTGGGCAGAATGACAGCGTATTGGCCAGAGAGTTTGATTTATGTTTCTCTGAGTAATTTTGAGACCCAAATTTTTTAATGGCATTTGGCTGTCATCTAAAGAACACCGGAAGGATATCAATAACCTACTTGATTCCAAGAATGCTTTGTGGCTACTACTTTCACACACCTGCTAAGAAGAAAAATATCACAGCCTAATAAAACAATGTAAAAATATGCTCTCTCCATCATGATAGCTTATTTTCAGGCAACTTAAGGAATATTCATGAAACAAAGTGTTATTACAAGCGCTTATGCCAGTGTAATGATGTCAGACATCTTCTTCTCTCAAGGAAACCTATTCCATATTGACTTTGGGCACATTCTTGGGAATTACAAAAGTTTTCTGGGCATTAATAAGGAGAGAGTGCCATTCGTGCTAACTCCAGACTTCCTGTTTGTGATGGGAACTTCTGGAAAGAAGACAAGCTCACATTTCCAGAAATTTCAGGTAAGTCACCTCCCTCTGCATCGCCTACCGAGAACACGAACCAAGTAGGTGGCCTGCGGAGCGCACCACAGCCCTCACCCCTGTCTCCACTTGGTGGCTCGGCCAACCCTACCTCCTCTCTGCCACCTCCACTCCTTCTCCAAGTGCACAATGACGCTTCTCAGTAATCCACCTAAAACCAACCAAGTAAAAATATTCCATAAGCAGCGGGACAGGCAAATATAGAACACCAGGATGACGTGGTACTGAAGAGAGAGCTTTAAGGAAGGGCAACAGGTGAGCAGTTTAGCCATCAGATATTTATCTGTTCAAGACATTTGTAGAAGACCTAAATTTTACACGTATTTTTCAGGACTCTCTTCCTTAATGCACTTTAAATAGGGTTTGATTTGCACTCCACATTGCAGAAACAAGTCTTCTTCCTGAGTCCCTTCTTGTGTGCAGTGTTACCCTTGGGAGATGACATGGGCCTTGAAGTTCAGTGGAAGAGGAACTAGGATGTATTATTTTGAAACCTGTCTGTTCCTGTTTATTCTCCTGGCTGACTCTTGATTTGGTGATTACAAGATTTACCCTCCCACGTTTCCAGTGGTGTTGTCAGAGAAATTGAGATCTTTGGGGCCAGATGGTCTTAGGATTTTTAGTGTCTGTTTTTCTGCATAAACTCAGTTAGGTGTTAGACTATTTCCAGGGACTTGACACATTTCAGTCCTGTTTTTCTTTAAAGTTAAAAACCACATATTTTGACAACTTCCTGAAAGGGAAAAATGGTTCCAAAAAAAAAAAAAAAAAAAACCTGGAAGAATTTCACCAATTTAAAAGGGAAAAGCACTCAGTTCTCCTCTCCTGGAATTAGTGTTAATCTAACTAGCTTCAGACAAACGCAGCAGCAATGAACTGTAATTTAAAGAATCAAACGCAAGGCATTTGGCCTCACTCACAGGCTGTCCTTGTTTCTGTGTGTATGTCCTCCTTTTTGCCAGTGACTCTCCCTAGAACGACTGCTCTCCTGTCCTGTTGCTGATGACATTTCCATAGGCCCCCATAGTGTCCATGATACCCAGTAAAATCCAAACAGTGCTTCCTTTAGCTTTCTTTGTTGTTGTTGTTGTTGTTATTGTTATTGTTTTTTTAAAGTTTCAAAATATTCTTAATGAAGAGATTTGGGGGATGGGGAGGACAAGGAGGGGTTTCTTCCCCCTGCAAGGAGCTTCCAGCCAAAGCAACAAATCTTTGCCGTGAACCTTTGAAATTTATCTTCTTGGCCTGGGAGCCTCTCTCCATCCTTTATGACCAAAGCTTGTTTCTCAAGCCATTAAAACCTCTTTAACTAAAACGACATCTAGGCAGTGTGCACCACTAAAAACACACCTTCGTGAATTTTGTTATATTTGTATATATCTATATTTTGGAGTGCCGGCATACATTTTAAGTGCCTGACAATAGGAGGGTACTTCGAAAAGTTCGTGTAAAAATAGAATTAAAATATAAGACAAATCTTTCCATGAACTTTTTGAAGTACCCTTGTATATGCACATTGAGCCTAAATACAGATATAGCACAGCATGGTAGTTGAAGGGATGGGCTTTGGAGTTTGAATCCTGGCCCTGCTACTTAAGCACTATGTATATGATGAAAATTATTTATCTTTTCAGAATCTCGGTTTCTCCATCTGTGAAGTAGGAATAGTAAGACGTAACTCATGTGGTTTTTCTGGGGATTATTTCAATGAAACATGCAGAATGCTTAGCCCAGTGCCTAGACCACAGCAATAACTCAATAAACATTAGCCGCCATTGTTATATGCATCACAGTGGGTCTTCAAACTTTGAAAACTTTTAAGTTGAGAAACCATTTTTGAAATGAGCTCTCGGGCAATATATAAAACATGACAAAGTAGCATGTTCTGGTTAAAGAGAGAGCGGAGACCCCACCCTACCTGTTCGGCTCTCCCAGCCCTGCACCCCCACCTTCTCCTGTTTTTCCCACAGAAAAAGAACACCACAGTATCAAATGATACCTGTGCAGAATTTCCAAGGTTTCCAGCTTGACAAAGATGGGCAGCAAATTTCTGCATCATTTGACTCTGACCTTGCAACAATTTTTTTTTTTTTTTTATATACTGCTAAGCCTTCCAGGAAGATTTTCTGTTTCTTAATTTTATGTTTCCTTTTTGAACTGAAGTTCTTCAAAATCAGGGACCACATCTCTAAACTCTCTAAATAATGCCTTAGAATCTTGTATACTAAAGCTGCCATTTTTAGGCAAGCTGGGAAGTGTTGTATACATTTGCATTTTGAATTAAAGGCATCTTCATTTCCAGTGAACTGCTAATTTTGAATTGATAAGGTTAATTAACACCTGCTGCATATCTGAATAACCTGGTAAGAAGGGTAGAGAAAAGTTGAGCTGCTGTTTGTTAAGGGGGAGGCGAGCCTTCTCCACAAAGAATTAAAACATACCTAGCTAGTGGCCTGAGGATGGAAGTAAGGGGAACTGAAAAAGTCTCTACTCTGTCCCACCTCTCTGCTTTCCAGGGTAGTTAGCTAGTTCAGCCTAGGACCATGTTTATAAATTATTTATAGAATAGGGGAGAGTTCAGGAACAAGCTGTAATGAGATAGACGTGAAACCAAGGCCCACCATTTGAACCCAAGAACACTGGAGCAGCATCGTCCACACAGGGAGCTCAACAGATGAGGACAATGAGTTTGATAAATCAATTCTCCTTAGAAAAATCTCTTCCTTACTGAAGAGATAAAAAATGAAACAGTGTTTTTACCCACTTGTAATTTATTTTAGACCTATTTATTTGAAATTTCAGTCACAGTTATAGAACATACATAACACAAATACAACATTGGCAAGTGAGATTTGGCTTCCCATTTATTTCTATGCAGGAATATGTTGGGATGTTTTTGCCATCTTTTTTATTTTATTTTTTAATTGACAGGTAATAATTGTACGTTTTTATGGGGTACAGAGTAATATTTCTATGCATGTATACCCTGTGTGATGACCAAATCAGGCTAATTAGCACATCCATCACCACAAACATTTGTCATTTCTTTGTGATGAGAACATTTGCACTCCTTTTTTCTAGCCATTTGAAAATATATAGTAAATTATTGTTAATTATAGACACCTAGCACTACTATAGAATACTAAAACTTATTTTTCTTGTCTAGCTGTAAGCTTGTATCCATTAACCTACCTCTCCCTATCCCCTCTCCCCGCTACCTTTCCCAGCCTCTAGTAACCTCAATTCTTCAGTCTACTTCATGAGCTCACTTTTTTTAGCTCCCACACATGAGTGAGAACATGTGGTATTTATCATTTTGTGCCTGACTTATTTCCATGTTGTCTCCAGCTCATCCATGTTGATACAAATAACATGATTTCATTATTTTTTTATGGTTGAGTAGTATTCCATTGTATAGATATACCACATTTGTTTTATCTAATGCTTTTTTACTTTATTCAAAGCAAGAGCCAGCAAAATATTAAAAATATCAGAAGATATCAAAATCCCATTATCCTGCTTTCTAACTTCCATGTGTTGGTAATTTGTGACTTTGAATAAATTCTAAATGTCCGAGCTTTGCCTGCAAGGCCCTGAGGGATGAGGCCCCTGCACCCTCCAGCCTCACCCCAGGGTGCTCCCTCCTCCTTTGCTCACTCCTGTCACCATGGCTGTCCTCCACCTTACCACCATGCCAGCTGTCCCACTGCTCAGGCCTTCTTCCCGGAATCCCCTTCACTGCCCATTAGGTCTCAGTATATGTGTCATTCCTCAGAGCAGTCATCTAAATCAGGTCCCCTCCTGTTATTCTTTGTCACAGCCCCCTGCCTGTTTCCCTCATTGAGTCTATCACAGCATATGACCATTTGTACTGGTTTGCTATTTGTCTCTCCCTTTCCAGACTGTAAGCTCTGTGGAGCAAGGCCTTGTGTGTCCTGTGTCCCTCATGTGGGGCCGGAGCCACAGTCAGCACTCAATAGGTGTTTGCTGAGTGAAGAGCAGATCATGGAGGGGCAGTTCCTGCATAGGGAGGAGTTGGATCAGACTGGATAACCTCTAGGGTGTCTTTCTTCCCCATTATACACTGTATTGTATGAGTTTATGAAAGTGTAACTCAGGCACAGCTTGACAAACCACCATCACATGCAAGTTAGTAAGTCTTCAAGATGCAGGTTAAACATTAGATGAGGAACTAAACTTAATTAATGCTTTATTAAATAATAAAAATATGTGAGTGCCATATGGTGTCTATTCACATTTTTGTCGATATTTCCTTACTGACATAAGTATTACATATTTATTCCCAATCATAGCAGTAGTCTATGCTAAGAGAATAGGACGTGGAGTATATACACACAGTTAATGTTCATTACAGAACAGTTTTCAAGGAGCATGAACAACGTGTTCTCTTACAAACATTTTGAAGACATTCTTTGCACACAGTAGGCACTGAGCAAGTGTGTGTGAGATAAATCTGAAGCTATCAATGTAGCCAGATAAATAACACATTCATAAACACAGCTACACAAAGCAGGCAGTCTGAGGACTGTCCTTAAAAGGCACTTGCCCCTAGATGTCACTCTTAAGAAGTGTTTTATAGGAGAAAAGTCTGGAACCCATTATTTGTGTTATTTTAATCCAGATGACTATGGAAGTTTTCTTGCCAGTTATACCAGGCCCTGCCCTGTTTCCAATACCGGCAGTCTCATCCCCATGCCAGCCTGTACCCAACTTCCAACCTGTAGGCCCAGTCCCTTGCCAGTCGCTATGCAGAATTTTTAAGAACCTTCATTCACCCAGAGTTTACCTCTGCTGTAGTCTAACTCCAGCCTTGGCCAGGCTGTTTTAACTGCTTCTGCCTCTGTTCCTCCACCAGAGGCCCCTGCTTGTAAACCTACCTCTAAGACTAGGGCCCTGCTCCCTGCTGTTATTTACCTTGCTGGAGAGTTGAGTATTCTACCTAAGCCCAGCCATAGGGACCATAGAGACCTTGCCATCTGACGTTCCTATAAAGACTGTAGCCACCTCACAGTTATTACCCATCACTATTGTCTCTCTCTCTCTTTTTTTCTTTTTATGGGTGGCTGGCTAGTACAGGAATCAAATCTTGGACCTCAGTGTTATCAGCACCATGCCCCATTACTATTCTCTCTCTCCCCTTCCCTTGTGCAGTAGCCCTTGTGCTTGTCTTTACTTGTAACCTGCCAGGCTCCTGCTCCATCCCGTTGTAATCACCAGGCCGTGTTGATCATATCCAAAATAGGACACTAATTCAACATACACTTTTTAAATACCTATCACATTTCAGGCACTGTGCCAGGCATAAAAAAAGGGTCAAGTACTGCCCTTGGCAAGGCAAGATACCTTTACAGTGTAATCCCCTTCAGATACAATTGTTCCCTAATTCATCCTCATTTTAAAGCAGCAAATCTTTTCCGAGGTCGAACTTGGCTTCTGCACATTAAGCATTCATCCATCATGCAGATTATCAGATTATCTGCAGATTATCTGCAGTGCGCCAGACACTGTGCTGGGCACAGGCGATACGGAGCAGAGGCACAGCCCCAGAGCGCAGCACGAGAGAGACATACACACTTCATGGTAAGGAAAATTTGTCCTAAGAGTGTCAACAGTGGTTTGCAAAGGGAGTGATTAATCCTTCCCTGGAGGATAGAAAAGGGCTATTCAGAGAAGGTAGTGTCTTTATTGGATCTTAAGGGCTGAATCTAATTTCATTTGCCAGGCAGAGGCAGGGAGGAGGGAAGGAACATCCAGGCAGAAAGAACAGCATGAGCAAGTGCATGAAGTTTGAAAAGTACTTAGGAACAAAAAGTACAGTTGCCCAGTATGGATGGGACATAGGTATTTATGGGAGTGGGTAGTAGAATTTGAGTCAAGAAAGGGAATTGAGGTCCAACTTGAAGCAGTGCATTGGCTGGATTGGGGGGTAGAGAGCAGAGCAGTCACTTGGCGCTCAATTGATTAATCACAAATTACTGTAATTAAGGCCTATTATAGGTCAAGTGGGAGATGACAGGTTCATCTGTCACATTGTCCACAATGAACTGAGCTGTTAAAGAATTCACCCTTGCGATCTGCACTGTGGCCCACCGACCAGGTCAGGCTCAGCCTCCTCCTTCCCAGTGTGAAATCTCTCAGAACTTCAATCTCTCTACATGTTACCCACTGGACGATACCCTTAGGGAAGAGTCCAGCATCAGCCATTTGGAGGGATTTGAATACATTGCTGTGATATCTCCCCCAGATGCACACATGTAGGACTGTCGAATTGTTAGGACTTGGTTAAGCTTGTCAAACTTAATCACTATTCTGGAAAAGATATGAATCCAAGACTGGAGAGATGACCTTGGATTGGATTTATGTGTTAATCTACCAACATGCAGTATCACTCAGTACCTAAAATATTAGATCCCTGTTACTTTTAAATACTCATCAAGAATAACCTTTCAACTGGCATCATTTTCTCAATGTTTAGCTTCTTTTAGAGAATTGTTTTGACTACCGTAAGAATATTATCAAGAAAATTGTTCAACATGTTACAAAGTGTACTCTTGTGTACAGATCTTCTTGTGAATTTTTTTTTTTTTTTTTTTTTGGCTACTGGCTAGTGAGGGGATCCGAACTCTTGACCTTGGTGTTACCAGCCATGTCCTAACCAAGTGCGCTAACTGGCCAGCCCCTCTTGTGAAATTTCTGTTCGTCGTAGTTTCTAAAAAAGCTGTGCTTCTCCTAAACAAACAGGTTTTTTAAAATCTTTTGAACACTGGATAGAGTAATGGATTAGAGGCTCCTTTTGGCTAGAGATAAATTTGAAGACTGCCGCCCATAGCAAGTATGTAAGATTTGTGCTATATAGTTTTAAATTAGTTTTCTTTCCCCAACCCATTGAGTATTGTTTCCTTTGTTGTTGTTCTATTTCCTTTGTCCACTCACTTCTAACTAGTGTTGTTTTCACTTCTGTGTATCCAAATAGTCCACCTAAAATCCTTTCTGGAATAAGACACACACACACCCCTTCTACATACAGGCTACTCAGAGTATTTGACTAAAGTAGAATAGTTTAACTGTAGTGGTTAGATTTCTAATTGGCTTCTAACTAAATATTTAAGAAGATGGCAATATAGCCATCTGGTAAACGGAGCTAGTCTGAGAATCATTTTCAAATCCTTAAAGATAAGAAGCCTAATTCAAATTCAACAGATACATGGCCACATGTCACACACACTTTTCTTTTGGATATACCAGAAAGTGCTTCTAATGCATTTTTAGGTCTACTAATCAGTGACCTTCTCTGTTTTGCCAAAATAGCTCCTAAAGACATAGGCTAGCCAATGCACTGATTTTTATTAAAAACAAAATGAAATCCTCTGCCTTGGAGTGAAATATTTTTTCTCCACTATCTCCTTCTTCTAGCAGACAGAGGCAACATTGCTATTTAGGAAAAGTAAGTGGGTGGAAACATCTCTTTTCACTGATGAATATTTGTGAGTTTTTCTTCTTTCTCTCCCCTCAGCCCTCGAGTCATTTCCTAGAGTTCCTGTTTTATGGTCCTAAGATTTTTTTCTTCATTTTTGTGAACATGTACAGTAATACTTCACTTCCACTTCATTTCTAGATGAGAATGGAAGATTTTGATTTTAAGAAAAATTATTCCATATGACCTTGGACAGTCTAAAGCAGCCAGGGCACATCGGTGTTCAAGAAGTTAGTAGATTTTGTATAGAAGTAGTTTGTTTTCAGTTTAGAGAACTGATACTTGAGCCAGTTAGCACATCAAGTCAAAGTTTGGGCCTTGAAATGTTAATGAATTTCTTTGTTCCTAAGACTTATGGGGGTGGTAGCTTTGTAAAAACAATCGTTTCTTTTAGTACTAGATGCTATAATTAAGGCATTTGAATCAACAATGAAATTAAGAGCAGATGTACTACTTATTTATTAGCTACTAATGAAGAATGTTCTAGCTAATGACATTAATAATAATGTAATGTTCCCCACATTCACACTCATAACAAGTACATTAAACCAAGTCCCTGAAATCAGATTCTTCCCTTTCCCCTTCTTGTACACTCTGTAAAACAAAGCCTTCAACAGCCAGTTGAGATAGAGACAGGGGATGTTTAAGGTCAACAACAGGCAGCCCGGGTAGAAGGGAACATTCTTTTACTACAGCCAGTAACTTCTGTGTTCTCTGTTTTCCCCTGAGCTCCTTGAGCCACATCCTCATGATCCCTCAAACCACAGGCCTCTGAGCCGAGGAGGCATGGTCAGGAAGCTCTCACAGACCCTGTGGCTGAGTGCAAAGGGCAGAAATGAAACTTCTGGGGTCTGAGTGCGTGGAGCAAGTGCTCAGCTGTGCCCCTCAAGGCAAGAGAACCAGCTGCAGATGTAGCCAGTGTGCCATGTGCTTCCGTCCCACCCACCTCGGTGGGCCAGCACGAAGACAACCCTCCCCCTTGACAGTGGCTGGAGCGAGGCTTATCTCCCACTGCAACCTGCCTCCTCTCCTATGTCTTCACTGTCTAAGGAGACATGTGCACAGATGGTCTACTTGGGAAAGTGACACCTTAGCATTGAGAAGTGTATGTTCAATAATGCAACTCTTCATGATATTTGTTAATAATAATAGCCAATCACTTACACAGCACTTAAATCTCACTATAACCACATTAGATGAGTATTGTTTTTATTCTCATCCCACATATGAGGAAACTGAGGTCCAGAGAGGTTAAGTGACTTTTCCAGTGACTTTTCCAGTGACCTGCCGCTTGTCAGTAATAAAACCAAGATCTGAATCCGTACAGCTGGGTGTGAATCTCTGCTGTTAACCACTGCTCAACACTGCCTTTAACCAAAGGATAATTAAATCTGCACTGAGTCTCTCAGTCTGTGCAGCAAGTCAGAATCTGGACATTGTGTCTGAAACATATTAAATTTGGCATGCATTAAATTTGGAAAGGAAATTTCTTTCTCATAGAAGAGACCCTTGCTTGTGAAAATCAGAACCAGTCAAATGAATTAAAACCAACAGGAATTTTTTATATGAGTGAGACGGCCTTCAAGAGAATCAGGACAATTCCTTTCCCTCTTTGGCTGCAGCAGGGATTGGTGAATCTGCTTGTGGCTGCTTAAGAAGTATTTACTGAGCGCCTATGAATTACTGTTATAACTTGGCCTCAGGTTAATTTCCCTCCTTGAAAATTTTCTATTAAAAAGAGTTTGGCCACACAGTGCACTTACATAGCAGAGGGTTTGCCTGGAGCCCCCAGTGTATAGAAGGATAGAAAATGATTAAAAATTAGAATGTACTCTAATCCAAAATCAAAAGGCATCCCCATCTATGCCCTTGTGAAAATTGCGTAAGTTGACAAATTAATGAGACTGTTGCCTGGGGTGAAGTTTGCACTTAGCCTGCGTAATTACCAAGAAACGAGAGAGACGTCGGTAGGTCCTACAGATGAGCTGAAAAAATGATCTCCAGACATAAGGAGAGTCATTAAGAATGCAAGGCCACTAATGCACTGGGGCCACTTCCAGGGGACAAGTGATGCCTGGACAGCAGCTAGAACAGCCCAGACTCCTGGATCTGTTCCAGTCTCCTGCTTCATGGTAACAGTAAGGAAGGCAGAGGACTGACATTTATTGAGCCCTCGCTATGTGCCAGTGTCCATGCCACGCATTTTTTATATATTATCTCACTTAGAAGATGCCAGAATAGTGCATGGGTTCTTGTACTTGGACAGGGTGATGCATACACAGTCCAGCCTTGACATTCAGGATGATGCAGGCCTGACCTCAATTATCGTTGCATTTACTCTATCACATACGAATGACACAGACAAGATTATCTAAAAGCAAAAAGAAAAATCACTATGAACATTTTGACCTGTGAACTTATATTTTTTTCTATGTAAAGATTTTGTATTAATTTGCCCAAATGGGATGATACTACATTTTACACCTGCTTCTTAACACCAACACTTTTACATGCTTATTAAATATTCCTCTACGTTATCATTCTAGTTTCAGAGCATGCAATTGTAGGTACATTTCATGAACCTTTTTTATCAGTTCCCTACTGTAGGACATTTAGTTTGCTTTCAAGTTTCCATAATTTTAAGTAATATTCTAATTAACACCTTTGTAGATAAATCGCTGCAAAATTATCTAGTTTTTTAAAAAGTATGTTCCAAGCATGGAAGTTGCTGGGTAAAACAACTCATATATTTTCAAAGTCAAGTTTATCGAGGCATATTCACATACAGCAAAATTTGCCCTTTTTAGGTGTGAAGTTCTATGAATGTTAACAAACACATCCATCATGTAGCCACCACCACAATTAAGTTCCATGACATTTATAAGCATTTTAAAACTTTTGATGAATGTTACCAAATTGTCTGGTGGTAAAGTTACACGAGAGATCTTCAGATATTTCGTGGAAAGATTCATATTGTCTTTTTTTAGATTCATATTATTTTTTAATTCTACTTTTCCACGAACTTTTTGAAGTATCTTTGTACCTCTTCCCATCTACCATCAGCCTGTGAAAGGTGAACACTAGGTATTATCCTTAAAAAACTTAAAAAAGAAAAAATTTTCAATTCGTAGGTTAATGTTTCCATCTCATTTTAAGTTATGTTTATTTGGTTATTAATGAGGTTGTATATTTTTTGATAGGTTTATTTTCTGGTTTTATGTCTTATAGTGTGAATTCTCATTTATGTACTTGGCCTGTATTTCTGCCAACTATATTTATCTCTTCCTTACTGATTTGTAATAATTGTTGGGGGGCTGGTGATGGGGAAGTGATCTGTCATGTTGCAAATACGTCTTCTTTGTCGTTAGCCTCTTTCAGTACTATTTATAGCCTTTTTTCTCAAAAGTTTTAAGTTTCTGTCATCTCTCCATCTTTTCCTTATAGATACCACTTTGGAAGTCATTTTCCTAAAGTTCTTTCCCACTCTTTGATGATTTAAATATTTGCCCTTTTTACATTTAAATCTTTAATTCATCTGTAATTTATTTTAATATATCATATGGAGTAAAAATTTAACTTTATTTTTCACCCAAATGATAAGCCAGTTGTCCCAGTTCCATTTATCAAATAATAGATTATTTCCCCACCAATCTAAGTCACCTTTATTATATATATATTTATTATGTACCTACCTGAACTTTCTGTTCTTTTCCACAAAATTTCTTGTCTTTTTTGGAAAAGAATAGATACTGCTTCATACTGTTTTTAATATTGTAGTTTCATAAAATGTTTTAATATCTAGTATGGCAAGCACTGGTTTTTATTACTATACTATTTCAAAATATTCTCTCAGGCCCTAACTATTCCTGATGAACTTAAACAATATCTGGTTTAAACATCCAATAAGAATTTTTATTGAAATTTCATTATGTTTATATATTAACTTGAGAATAATTTACATCTTTATCATATGCAGAACTGAGGAACATGTTATGTTGTTCCATGTATTCAAGTTTTCTTTTATGTGACTCAGTAAAGTTTAACAGTTTTTAAAAATGGCTTCTGACAGGCATTGATACTCAGCTCTACCCCACAGATATGTACAATCAACTATGTTACAATAATAAATAAATAAATAGAATTTTTTAAAAAGTCATAAGATTTCAACAGACACTTCACCAAGGAAGGTACACAGATGGCAAATAGCCACGTGAAAAGATGCTTATCACCATTTGTTATTAGGGAAATGCAGATAAAAACTACAATGAAATACCATTACTCACCCACTAATATGGCTAAATTAAAAAGGTGAATGGATAAAAAAAAATTGTGGTATATTCATACATGGAGTACTATCTACCAATAAAAAATGGCCTGTTGATACATGCAACAATAATTATTGTGATGAATCTCAGAATCTAACTATTCCAAGTTGAAGAAGCCAGACAAAAAAGTACATAGTCTGATTTCATTCATACAAAACTTTAGAAAATGCAAATAAATCTATAAAGGACAGGGAGGATCAGAAGGGATGGATTACAATAGGGCAGGAGGAAACTATGGGGAGTTGTGGCTGTGTTTATCTTGATTGTAGTAATGGTCTCATGGGTGTATAAATGTGTCAAAACTGATCAAATTGTTCACTTTAAATATGCGCAGTTTACTGTATGACAATTATGCCTAAATAAAGTCATTGAAAACACACACACACACACAAGGTGTGCTCATGAGAAATTAGTGTATATAATATGTAGCCTTAGATGAATGACTGTCACGTGGTGAGCACTACAGAAGCATTTGTTGAAGAAATCGAAATAAAATTAATTTAATTCTTACCAAAAAAAACACAGTGGGTTCTGCATGTTTTGTGTATGTGTTTATCCTATTATTACTATTATTCATAGCATGACAGCATCTGTTTTTCATTATAATTTCTGATTTGTGTTTCCAAATTACAGCATTCTATTTATTAATTTTTATTGAAAAAATAGGTTATTAAAAACATTACAATAATATTTGAGTTTTTCTTCCTTTCAGTGTTTCAAGAAGACGGTTATGTCATTTATAAATGCTAATAATTTTACTTTTACTTTTCTGATTTTATACTTTATTTCTTTTTCTAGTATTTCACTATTTAGAATTATTTTGGTAATTTCAGATAATTCTTCACATTGTTACATTTTATGAGATATTAAATTACATGTTACTTTTTTAAAAATCAGAAATGGATGTTTTACCTTATGATGAGCTAGTCTTGTTGCAGTTTGGTTATGGTGTGTTATTCTTTTAATATTTTACTCAATATTTTATTTGAAATATTTATATCTATAATCATTAACTTTAGTTTTCTTTAATTGGCTATCTCTGTCCAGTTATGGTATTAAGGTTGGGTTATTCTCATGTTGTAAAACTGGGAAACTTGCATCTTTTTCTATGCTTTGGAACAATTTAAATTGCATAATCATACCTATTGCCTAGGAAGTGATTTAACTCACCTGTATCACCTGCTCTGAAGCTTCTTGGGGAGAGGTCAGCTATAGCATTTTTTAAAGACCTCTCTCTCACTCAATATTCAGAATTAGTATTAAAATTCCAAAGTTCATTCAACAATTTTGAGAATCAAACAGTGAAAAACTAATTTATATGTTTTCCTAGAATAGAACAAAGTGTAAAATAAAAATGAAAACTAACTACATCTTGAACACCACATCATTTCTTTGGATTTCATTAGCTCTTGGCAAACATTATTTATGCTTACATAAAGTTTATTGATCCCAACATGGTGTTCAAAAACTGATTCATTCCTCTTCAGAGACCACGGAAACTTCCATCCTCAATTTCCTAGCAAGGAAACTGAATTAAAAAGGTAGTGTAAGAAATAAGATGAAAATTATCTGTATCAATTAGTTTTCCTTGAGCACACCCTGGGTATATGCAGCTACACTAAAGTGTTTAAGAGATTATAAAAACAGTTTGTGTTCTTACCAAGTTTTTCATCTGAAGCAGGGACCTACCTTGTTTGTGATGGTTTCTTCTCATGGACAGGTCATGCTATGTAAATTCCAATACAGCCCAGTGGTCTTCAGCCTGCTTGCTACTGCAAATAGTAACAGCATTTTCTTCTCTTTCATCCAGGATGTCTGTGTTAAGGCTTATCTAGCCCTTCGCCATCACACAAACCTACTGATCATCCTATTCTCCATGATGCTGATGACGGGGATGCCCCAACTAACAAGCAAAGAAGATATTGAGTATATCCGGGATGCCTTAACAGTGGGGAAAAATGAGGAGGATGCTAAAAAGTATTTTCTTGATCAGATTGAAGTTTGCCGAGACAAAGGATGGACTGTGCAGTTTAACTGGTTCCTCCATCTTGTTCTTGGCATCAAACAAGGAGAGAAACATTCAGCTTAATACTCTGGGCTAAAATTAAAAACAAATATTCTAAAGCTTTAAATTAGCATGTCAGTCATAGAACTTGGATTTAGAATGCAATTGGACATTGTGAAAGCTGGCACTTCAGAAATGTCGCTCTTTTCCTAGCTGAACTCTTCCTGGAGGAAAAAAATGTTGCTTTGCTGATTTGTTAGATAACATTCAGTGCTAGGCTTATTTGCAGGTTCATTTTTTTCTCATTTGTCTTGGTAATATTGGAGAATATTTATATTATAAGTTTAAACAGACTAATGACTTCCTTATAGTGCCTGATATGTTGACTATCTTATTATTGAGTGCTTCTGGAAATTCTTTAGAATAATTGGTGACATCTATTTTCATTTGGGTTTATGCTCTCTTTATATATATATATATATATATATATTATATATTATATATTTTATATATATATATATATATATATATATTTTGTGTGTGTGTGTGTGTGTGGCTGGTCAGTAATGGGATCTGAACCCTTGATCCCAGTGCCTAGTGTTATCAGTACTGGCTCTAACCAAGTGAGCTAACTGGCCAGCCTGTGGGTTTACCCTCAATTTTGGTTATCCTTCTGTCCTTCAAGCTGTTTACAGAAAAAGATGTAATCATTGTAACCTTTGTCTCATTCCTTAAATGATGCTTCCAAACATCCCCACAGTGTCTGCAGATGTTAGTGATGTGCTAAAAGCAAGGAAAGCCAGTTAGTCTTTTGAGTGGCTTTTGCAGTTAGATTCTTTTACAATGTACTACCGAGACACACAAACACAAAAGGGAAAATCTGAACCTTCATGTCTTGGCCCTCCTATGCTGGTTTGGTTCCATGGTTATGAATATGAAAAACAGAAATGAGACCTCCTGTCTCAACTCTGCCCACAGAGTGAGTTATCTAGTACAGTTAGGATAGCTACTCCAGCATAGAAACAGGAATTACCTACAGGGATTCTTTTATGCCCGTACATTTCCTCTCTCCCTTTTCCCTGCTTTTCTTTGTCCTCAGCTGCTGCCCTCCCACAGCCTTTTACAGATGTGTGAAATCTTCAAGGATACCTTTACCCTAGAACTCAAGAATTGGTTGAAAAAGAATTTCTACTCTAGGATTACTAGAATTTTAAGTACATATTTGTAAAGATGTTTAGTGGCATGTTTAAAAAGTATATTATTAAAGGAAGTATTCTAGAAAATATGAATTAGTTTTCAAATGCCTTAATTTTAAATTTTGGTCTGAGCAGCTTTTTCTTTCTTTTTTAATGGAAGAAGATATTTGATATCTAAAAAGTATTCTAAGTTAGGAAGAACACTACTTGCCTTATCCATCCTTCAGATTTCCTAAAAATAATTGAAATGTCTTATTTAAAAAATACTTTCTTCTCTTAAATATCTTGCTATTTATTGGAAGTGTTGTTTAACCTTGGAGAGATCATTAAATTATTTATAAAATATTGTACATTACCTATAGTCAATATATTACATAGAAATAACTCCATGTGAACGATGTCTAGGATTAAGCACAATCAGATATAAATATATTTCTAATTTTTAAATTTTCAAAACAGATGACTGATGTAGCCTAAACCTTTCTTTTTGTGTATGCAAAAGCCCAGTGGTTCTTTACCCTGGCTGCAAATAAGAATCACAGGAAAACTTTTTTAAAATACCCTTGCCTGAGCCCTACTCCCAGGTCATAATTTAATTAGTGTGGGATGAGGGCTGGACTTCAGTATTTTTCTAAGTACTCTAAGTGATTTTACTACACAGCCAAGGTTAGAAGCCTTGCACAGCCTTTGAGGGTATAGGCAACTGTCTTTCCTTGCCCGTGGAGCCTGTTTAGACTCATAGGTATCTAGAAAGAACTCCTCTTCTTTGGCAACTTGTCCTCTTAAAATCACACTCCATCCCCCTGTACAGAAGACCGTGCACTGTACTGAAATGTTTATTCCTCTTATAAATGGAGGATAGACATTTTATGACATTTCTAGACCAACTATTTCCTACCATTCTTTTGAAGAAAAGTAGGAAGGATGATGCTTTCTAATTCAGAAAAGGATGCTTTCACTACTCATAAATAATAGCCAAGCACATTGGACTTGACTTTTTTATATTCCAGTGAGGATATAATTTCAGCTCTATAGACTTGCACATAAACAAAAATCACTTCCATGTGCTTTCTTCCTTTGCTGTTCCCAGTGAATTACAAGACTAACACCTGCACCTTTGAAAATGTTCTAGACCCAGGGTTATCCTGCTCTTGGGAAACTATCCACAACTCTATCTTCAATGCCATGTTAAAACACAGATCACAAGTCAGATGAATAAGTCAAAGCAACTTTTACATGTATCTGGGACTGGCTACATAACTTGCAGAGCCCAGTGACAATGGAAATGTGGGGCTCATCATCTAAAAAGTATTGAGAAACTCAGGATGGCAACAGCAGAGCATTAAGCCTAGCACAGTGCCCTTCCGAGCATGGGGCCCTGTGCGACTACACGGGTCACGCAAAACCGGCACTGTGTGTATCTGCATACTGGTGTTGGTGCTCACCCTTGCACACATAGACCAGGTCTGTATGAGTGTAGATGAAGTGCCCGGATCAAAATGTTGCTTCTGTTCAAATTGAAATACCTCATCTCTATGGCTGTACATTAAGACTTAGAACAGTGGCCCATTGCTCTTGGATTAGAGCTATGGCCACTAAAAGTAAAGCAAAGCAGGTGTTTTAGGCTGAGCCTCATACAACTGCATTTGACTGACTTTAGTGATACTTTCGTAGTAGGGAGAAGTAAAGGTACTATAGATAAAATATATCAACTCCTAGAGAAAACCCTTGACTTTTAAAAAATTAACTTTAGTAATATATGTTTTTCAGGAAATGAATTTTTTTTAAAAAAAGAAAGGCTAGATGTAGGAATTCTGCAGCATCATTTGGAGGCTGTTAGTACTATATTAATGGAAATTAATTATTTTTTCCCTGGAGCAAACTCTGACCTTTATTTGGCATGCTAGGCTCTTTTCTCCATCATTATGAAATAAATTGACAATTATATTTAACAATATGAAGAAAATAGATTTGTATTTTTAAGGGTTTTGTTGGCTATTTTTTTTCTTACAATGTAATAATTCTGACAAATAAATATGGTTCTAGTCTGAGTGCTTGTTTGCACATTCTCAAAGACTCATTTCAGGACAGGTGCCTGGGGAACCTAAAGAACACACCTTTGCTAACGTGCCCTTTCATAAAGCTGAGCTAGTCCCTCTCTGGACTGTCCAGTTCTCCCCACTTGCAAGTATTTCAATTACAAATTGTTTAATGTAAATTTAGAAAAAGAATCTGGCATCTTCTGTTCTCTATACACATCTTTTAATGTCTGAAAAGCCAGATATTCTTGAAACCCAAATTCTTTTAAGAAACCATTACTGAATGCCCACTACATATCAGACACTGTGCTAAGTACTGAAGAGTAAAGTATGGAACAAGACTACCCAGTCCCAGTCCTTAACAGTGTTTATAACATGCTGGTAATAGCTGACACTTCATGATGGGTAGGTGTTTGTTCTGGGTTGAATTGTGTCCTCCAAAAAGATACGTTGAAGTCATAACCCTGGTACCTGTAAATGTAATCTTATTTGGAAATAGGATTTACAGACCAAGTCAAGATGAGGTCATTAGGCTGGGCCCTAATCCAATATGACTGGTGTCTTTATGAGAAAGAATTAACGTACAGGGCAGATGCCGTGCGATAGAAGTAGAAATTGGAGTGATGCTTCTGTTAGCTAAGGAATACCTGGGGCTACCAGAGCTGGAAAAGGCAAGGAAGGATCCTCCCCTAGGAGCCTTCAAGGTAATATGGTCCTGCCAACACTTTTATTTCAGACTTACAGCTTCTAGAACTGTGAAAGAATACATTTCTATTATTTTAAGCCACCCAGTTTGTGGCACTTTGTTATGGCAGCCGTAGGGAACCAATACAGTATCAATAACCACCATTTTTATAGAGTTTTGTTGTTTTTTGTGTGGTTTGGACAGGAATCACAGGGTTTATGAAAGTAAACCTGTTTAATATTTTCTGCTCTTATCAAAAAAATTTAATTGCATGCAAAATATGTGACAAAGTGCTTATGTCCTTAATATATAAAAAGCTCCAATAATTCTATAAAGAGATAGATATTTCATTAGAAAATATTGAATACACAAGAAAAGAAATACATGTGGCCAGTAAGCATATGACAGCAGACCCTGAGTCACTATTCATTAAACAAATGCAAATTTTAAAAGCTTTAGGTTCATTTTCCCTATCAGCTTAAGTAAAGATTGGTAATGCCCAGAGTTGGTACTAATTTGAAAGAAAGGGCACTCTATCATACTGTTGAAAGCAGTGCAAGTTGGTAAACTCATGCATGGCATTGTGACAAAATTTATCAAAATTAAGAGGTATCTATTCTCTGACCCAAAAACCCCACATCCAAGAATTTATCCTTCAGAAATTATTGCAAGAGTGCAAAGATTTGTGGTCAAAAATGGTTACCAGCATTCTTTGTAATAAACAATGATTGGAAACAGCCTAAAAGTTCCTCAATAGGGGATCAGATAATGAAATCTCATCCATATAATGGACTACAATGAAGCCCTTAAAAACATAAGGTAGATCAAAATTATTGACTTCTAGTACAGTTTGAATGTTCTCTCCAAAGCTTACTTTGAAATTTGATCCCTATTGTAACAGTGTTAAGAGGGTGGGAAATCTCACTGTAGTATTTGGGGGCCTTTGGGAGGTGATTAGGATTAATCCATTTATGGATTAGTGGGTTCATGGTTTAATAGGTTATCAGGGAGTAGATTGGTGGGTTTTTAAGGAGAGGAAGAAAGCATGTGGAAATGGGCTTTTGCTCAGCCCTGGCAATGTGATACCCTGCATCACCATGGGACTCTTCCATGACAAAGGCCCTCACCAGTTGTGCCCCCGGACCTTGGATTTCCCAACCTCCAAAACTGTAAGAAATTTTGCTTTCTTTTAAGTTACCCAGTTTCAGGTACTCTGTTGTAAGCAACAGAAAATGGACTAGAACAACATCATGTAGGTCTATGACATAAGGCAGAGTGAAACAAGGTGGTACAGGAACAGTATTACACTACGATCATGTTCAAGTTAAAATATAGCTTTGTATATGCATGAAAAGGCTGGGAAGATATACTCATACCACACTGTTAATAGTAATTTTTTTACCTTGTATTTATTTTTTCTCTTAGGTTTTGGGGAATTTGACTTCCATCATTTGAATTTCCTAATAGGGGAAAAATTATGGGTTTTTTTGTTTGTTTGTTTGTTTTGTCTTTTTCGTGACCGGCACTCAGCCAGTGAGTGCACCGGCCATTACTATATAGGATCCGAACCCGCGGCGGTAGCGTCGCCGCGCTCCCAAGCACCGCACTCTCCCGAGTGCGCCACAGGCTCGGCCCAAAATGATGTATTTTTATTTTGGAAAAAAAATGCAGTCTGCATGATAATTGTACCCTTTACCTTACATCATGCCTCATTAAAACTCAGAAAATTTTGTTTCTCAAAGGAAAAAAAAAATCATGAAGTCAATAATTATTACACAGTGGCATCAAGGCTACTGTCGGAACTTCTTGGCATAAAAATGACCAGGTAAAAGTTTCCTGCTTTACTTGACCCTATCTGATCATTATCTGTTACACTGCTAAGGCTGGCCTTGATTTCCTCCCTTAGATGGCAATGCTTTTGGAAGACGCCCTCTAAATATGTTGTGTGTTCAGTCAGTAAGAGATGACTTGCTTGATGCAGCTCTGCTCAGTTCTACAAACCTCATGCGGCTGGTGTGGCCATGCTGAACTCTCTAACTCATAAATGAGGTCCCTCTGGGAGGTGCAAACAGCCTCATTTTCACTTCTCATCAATGTCAGATTCCTTTCTAAGCATTCATTCATTAGTGCTCGTGAGTAAATCTCACCGCCTGCTGCTCTGGTAAAAATTGTCCTTCTCGGGGCTGGACTCTGAGTCTGAGTCCATAATGCATTTAGCAATCTGAATTGGAAGTTGTAATGAGGGGCAGGGATGTACCAAGGAAAGCAGAGTCCATTTGGAACACCTCAGTGGCCCTTCTCTGAATTTCACAGCTGATGGGCAGTCATGTGAGAAATTTTATCCTAAGAGAATCAAACTCAAAATATTTTTATTATGATTGAATTAAAAATAGGTTCTTATCATCTGGCAGAAATTCACCCACCAGTATCACCACCATTTCCAACCGTGTGCAAGGTATATGGCTGAATGGCACCTGCATCACCAGATGTGCTTGGTGGCCAAAGCCCTACTGGTCCCCAGTCACCCCTATCCTACTCTGCACTTTTCCTTTGCACTATCACTAAGTACCTGTTATACAAAACGACCAGCCCTGTGACTACAGAGGGCTTCCCCTGGGGAAATCCCATGGCCACAAACCACTACCAAATCCCTGACCTCTCTGAGCCCCATTCTATCCAGCCCATAGTTCTGGAAACCAAAGAAGACAAATCCTTGTTTTTGAAGCCACTCCTTGCTCAGGCACTAATTGTTCTAAGTGGCAGGGCACATTCTTCAGGCTTTCAGCAGGTAGATGGGTTTGACTCCTTTAATCTATGGAGATTTACAGGAGTCTGAGTGACAAGACCCTGGAGGAAATGCAGGTGTGGCTGTGGACACAGCTGGACCTTAAGCCAGTAACTTGGGGAGAATACGTTTTAAAGCCTGAGTAAGATGCTGCAGGAGCAGTTTAGAATAGGTGAGGCAGGAAAGAGTGGTTTAAGTGGTTTTGGCGTTAGATCATCCCAAATTCAAGTACTAATTGTTACTTGAACAAGTTGTCTAATCTCTCTAAGCTTCAGCTGTCTCCTCTGTAAACTTGGGAGGACAGTAATACCTACTTTACGGAATTGCTGTGCAAATTAAATAATGAAACTGAAACATTAAGTTGACTGTTGGGCCAAGAGTTATTGCTCAATAAATGATTTCTATCATTTCCATGTTCCTTTTCAAAGAAGGCTGAAGAATCTCAAGAAATAAAAACAAACATTTTAATGGTATCATCGTTAGCGTGTGACATTTAGAAGTACCCCAAATGATGGGAATCTCAGTTTTCTACATATAGTGTCTTCCAGTAGGACTTCAAAGGAGAAATAATTTCCATTCTCTGGCAACATCACATACCAAGAAATCTTCTAAATAACCATCCTTCTCTGATGAGTTATTCTAATCAATGCAAATTAGTCCCTGGGTTCTGGCCCTAAAGAAAACTAGACAGAGAAACTAGAATCAATTGACAATGCTACTAACTCCCACTTACTTTTTTTAAACAGCTTTTTTGAAGATTAATTTACATACATAAAATTCACCAATTTTATATGTATAATTTGATGAGTTTTAATAATGTATACACCCATGTATCTACCACCACCGTCAAGATAAGGAACAATTCCATCCCTCCAGACAGTTCCCTCATGCCTCTTTGCAGCTAATTCTCTCCAGCTCTCCTAACCCCTAAGAACCACTGAAATGCTTTCTATCAGTATAGTTTCACCTTGTCTAGAGTTTCTTTTAAGAGAAATCATACAATATGTGGTCTGTGTGCCTGGCTTCTTTCACATCGCATAATGCTTTTGAAATTCATCTATGTTGCCTAAATAAAATATAATTTAGGAAGGCTCATTTACCGGACAGATTTGCCTCAGTTCACTCCAGAGCAAAACGTCAACTTTCAGTTTTAATTGTCTGCTGTCTGTGATTATCCATGCCAATTGTCCCTGCTCTCTCTCACATTACTGAGAGACCCCATTATTTCTCTTACCTTGTTGCTGCTTAGAAAGATAGTAGGCAATAAGAAGCCTTCATTTCAGAGGCTTTATTTTCTCTGGTTTTGAAACAGTACAGGGGTAGAATGTAGCATTCTCCGCTGCTGCTGAAAAGGCAAACAACCAGCGGTGCCTGCAGACAGAGGAACACAGGAACACCTGCGCTCAACAGAGAACCCTGGAAAGGAGACCTTCTGCAGCAACGTTTCTCAAACTTTAACATGCACACACACCACCTGGGGGATGCAGGTTCTGATTCCATACATCTGCAGCAGGGACTGAGATTCTGCATTTCCGATGAGCTCCCAGGTGAAGCCAATGCTTCTGGTCCCCCCACCACACTTAAATAGTAAGGCTCTATAGGACATAGAGGCAGATTCTGTGAGTGAGGAAAGTCAAACCAAGAAGCCTGAAAACATGTACCTATCTGTGCCTGAGAAATACTACTCAGAGGCTTGGATTTTCATCATATGTAATGAAATACATGCATACATACATCATCAATCTCTGTGTTTTCAAATGGTGCCTCAATGTTCTCATCTGTAGAATGGGAATTATAATATCTATCTCTGTGATAGGTAGGCCTCTAATATGGTCCCCAGTGACCTCCACCTCCTGGTATGCATGCGTTTACATTATCGCCTCCCCTTGAGTATGAACTGGGCCTACCAACTTGCTTCTAACAAATAAAATATGGCAAAGGTGATATGCTGTCACTTCCAAAATCAGGTTATAAAAGCCTGTGGCTTTTATCTTGCTGGCACTCTCTCTCTCTCTCTAACCTGCTCACCTTAATGGAGCCACTTTCCATATTGTGAGATGCTCTATGGAAAGGTCTGTGTGGCAAGGAACTGGGAGGTCTCCAGCCAACGGCTTGTGAGGAATTGAATTCTGCCAGCACCACATTAGTGAGTCAGGACACACATCCTTTCAGGTCAAATCTTGTGAGAGACCCAGAGCCAGAGGACCCAGCTAGGCCATGCCTGGATTCCTGATCCACAGAAACTACAAGATAATAAATGTTGTGGTTTTAAGCCACTAAGTTTGGGGGTAATTTGTTACATGGCAATAGATAATTAACACATTTCAGAGTTGTCCTGAAGATTAAAGAAAACAAAAGAATTAATGTATGGGAAAGAACTTAGCACAGCCTGTCATAGAGTAGTTGTTTGGTAGTATCAAGTCAAATCTAAAAACAGCAGAGACACAAACATCACCAGGATTTGTAAACAGCAGCTGCAGCCACTAACCTAAGAATAATCCAAGTGTATAAAGTCTGCTAGTTTCACCTTGTCAGGAAGCCTTCAGACGAAAAAGTCTGACTTGTACAAATAAATACAAAGACACAACTAAGTGCCCATGTGTGCTTTACATAAATACGTAGACAATCCACTTTTTAAATGTAAGATTATTTCTTCCTTAGAGCTGGATCAAGTACCCCAGCAGGCACTCAGGCATTGGTGTTTATGGTGATAGTGATGGTGGTGGTGGTGATGGTGATGGAGATGATGGTGATGATGATGGTGATGATGGTGATGGTGATGGTGATGATGGTGATGGTGGTGATGGTGGTGATGGTGATGGTGATGGTGGTGATGATGGTGATGGTGATGGTGATGGTGGTTATGATGGTGATGGTGATGATGATGGTGGTGAAGGTGATGGTGATGATGGTGGTGATGATGGTGATGGTGATGGTGATGGTGGTGAAGGTGATGGTGGTGATGGTGGTGATGATGGTGATGGTGATGGTGATGGTGGTGAAGGTGATGGTGGTGATGGTGGTGATGATGGTGATGGTGATGGTGATGGTGGTAAAGGTGATGGTGGTGATGATGATGGTGATGGAGATGATGGTGATGATGATGGTGATGGTAGTGATGGTGATGATGGTGATGGTGATGATGAATGTGATGGTGATGGTGATGATGGTGGTGATGATGGTGATGGTGATGATGGTGATGATGGTGGTGATGATGGTGATGGTAATGGTGATGATGGTAGAAGGGAGCTTTCTCTGAGCCATGTTGTATAAAGTAGTGATCCCACTTTTTCTCCTCATTCTCTCTCTCCTACCTTCTAGTTTATTCAAAGATGCAAGTTCAATGACAAGCATCAAACCAAATGGAAACTATCAAGGAACATTTAAGGAAAGTCAGTTCCAGGCTCAGAGCTGCCACTCTCCTAACAGCTATCACAGCTCTTCACCGTCAACTGGAAAGACAAAAACCATGTTCAGCATTCAGACGCCTCTCATGGAAGCCCTGAAAGGGCCTGAAGAACCATGAGCCAAGCCTTTGCTTTTGCCTTTGCCTTTGTTTAGGTTTTGACAAATGCCACCACAAGTCACTCAAGGGCAGCTGGATCCGGCAAGGATGGCTAATGAGCTGGTACTGAAGGGGTGAAGAGTCACAGATGTGAGCACTGAAACTGATAGTTGAAACTGGTTCAGCACCACCAAAACCTGTATGAAAATAACTGTGGAAGCCTCTGAGACCAAATCCACTCTATGCAGCAGACATTTATTCAGTGTTTACTATGTGCAGGAAACTCAGCTGTGCTAGGAGATCCTGGGGAATCAAAAACAACTCAGGAACCACCAGCGGCAGAAACAGCCCACTCAAACTTGACTACAGTAGAGAAAACCCTGTGATAAATCATGATCAACTGATGCCTGCTCTGTTCTAGGCTTGGGAGTAGGGGCAGAGATATAAAGATGACCTCTTGACTTGGAAGATAAGACAGGTTTTGATGTGTTATAATAGAGATATAAATAAAGAGAAAAAGAAAATATAAAGGTGGCAAGAGTTCATTTTGACTAAGGGACCAGGAAAGGCTTCCTAGAGAAGGTGAATTAGGTCTTGAGGTATGAATCGGATCTCAACATGCAGGTCAGAGCATTCCAGATGGAGCGAGGGTGGGAGTAGCAAGACAAGGCAATAGGGGTAAAAATGCAAGGTGAGTCAAGAAACACCAGGAGAGCATCATGACAGGAGCATCAGCTGAATGGTGAAAGAGAAGGAGCAAAGTCTAGACTGGGCAAGATCATAAAAGGCCAGGAAGTTGCACAGAGGAGGCTGGGTTTCTCTGCAGGTAAAAGAAATGCATGAATAACTTTTAAGGAAAATAGTGATATGACCATGCATTAGTCAGGATGCTTGAGGTTGCCTGTGACTGAAACCCAATTCAAGCTGGCTTTAAGCAAAAAAGAACGCATTGGTTCATTTCACTGGGAAGTTTAGAGATGCATCTGGCTTCAGACTCAGCCAATGCCAAGGAATAAATGATGTCATCTGTCAACTGCACTTTCTCTTTCTTGATTTCTTTCTCAAGGGGATTCTCTCCGAAGATGTGGCAAAGATGATCGTCAACAGCTCAAGGCTTATATCCTAATCATTTAGGCTCCCTTGTGAGAAGAGACTGCCTTTTCCCCAACAGTACCATCAAGATCCCAGGGCTGAATCTCATTGGATAACTTGGGTCACACATTACAGATGTAAATGCTATGGCCTCCAGTGCCCAGCCTTGGAGGTGGAGAGGGGGGTCAGCACCACACAAACCCCATTCACTCATTCATTGGAGGGGGGTGGGGGACTCAAAGGAAAATCTAAGTGCTGTTTCCAGAAGAAGAAATGAGTGCAAAAAAAAAAAAAAACTGCCTATTACAAAATGGAAAATAATAATTATAGAGGCAGTCTGTTGGAGAAAATGAAAATGAGAGAGAGAGAGAAGAGTTGCCCAGAAGCAAGAAACCCTCTACAATAGAGTAGGCTGGAGATCAAATGGTGTGAGGCAGGCAGAATCACGAGTGTGGCGTGAACAAAGCTGTACAGGACCTCACATGGAGTATCCAGAGGTCAAGAGAGAAGACAAACTTTCAGAAGGAGATTTGAGAATGATCTGTGTAAAGAATATGATTTAGGGGGGCTTACGGTGCAAAGACAAAACTTAGACTATCATGTGTCCACCCACGTTACCTAAGTCCAGGTGACCTTGGTATGTTATCATGGTTTACTGGATATCACAGCAAGCCAGCCTAAGACAACTTGGGTTGAAGTTAAACATACACCATATACACAAGTATACTGAAAGAAAAAAACAATTAGTCATTCACATTTCTATAGACTCATATTTTTCTTCAATTTGCTTAAAAAATAAATGACTAACTTCATCACAAGAACCATAAAATCCATAGCCATATATGTGGTATAAGAACTTTATATTACACCCATAGCCCAGAAAAGAAGAACCCAGGAATCTACACTCTCTTTTCATCCAGAAGCAGAATGGAGTTGGAGAAAGAACCCAAGAGGTAGGGAATCCTAGTTCCACCCCATGGCAAGTCATGTCTGCCTCCCTGGGCTTCATGATTCTCATCTGGACAGGAAGAGGTGTAGCTGGACTCTGCAAAAAATTCCTTCCATATCTGCCATTTTATGATTCTAAGCTCCAAAGTCCCCCTACACCTGGGAGTCTCCCTCCCAGGGAAAAGTTTGAATCTCCTCAGCTCTGTTGCCCTGTCTGGCCAGCCTGCTGTGTGTCAGTTCTATAAAAATCCCCATTGATGCTCCCACCAGAAACCACCACATGATTAGGGAGTGGCGTTCCTGTGTGGGTCACCAGCCACACCCAGTGTGAGGGGCACAACCACATGCCCACCCCTCAAAGGCCAGTGCAGGAGCACACATGCCTGGTACCACAAGAGGGAAAGTCTAGCTCAGCACCAGCTTAGGCCAGAAATGGCAAGACCAGCAACCAGCAAGCCCGGACCATTTAGAAAGAAATGGGGTAAAAGCTGATCCTAGCAAGCTGGATGTTTCTTATGAGGGGCCTTTTGGTTGGAAGTAACAGAAAACCACTCTAACTTAAGAACAAAGTGGAATTTATTTTGAGGCTATAAATCTCTCTCACAGAACCTTGGATCAAAAAGTACACGCAGGCCGCCCAGGCGAAGAAACAAGAACTAGAAAGCCACCAAAAGTCCTTCCAGTCCCTCTTCTCTCTCTCTCCTCTGCTTTATCTGTCTCTGTGCATGCCTAAATCTCTCTCTCCTGGCATGCCTGCTTTCCTCCTTAGGGTTGAGTGGGTACTTAAGCATGGCTGCCTCTCAGCTCTCCTCTGATTTGATCATCTAGTTTAAACTTCCAGTATCTTTGTGTTCCAATTCAAATTGCTTTGGTTCAGCTTTGGTCAGACATCCACCTCAGGGTCAATCAGTTTATGGTCAGGGATGTGGGATCACAAGGTGGAAACAGGGCTGCCAGGATCTGCCTCTACTACACCGGAAACATGTAGGGTCACAGACCAAGTATCCAGAAATCTTCGGCCGTGAATGCATACATGTAGGTGTAGAAATATTTCAGCCAACTTTTCTGTGATTTTCTTGATCAAATATTTCCTTGCATGTTAAAAAATGTACATAAAGACATTTTCTGGTATTCACATTTTCTCCATGGCCTAATGTACAGAGAGTCTAACTGGGAAGACACAACTGCCCAACTGAACATCACTATCATTTGTTAGCAGCCATCACAATAAAAAGGGAGAAAAACAATTCACCCAAGAGGAGTTAATCCTCCCTATCTTTCACCCCACAAATGAACCCAGATCATTTAGTTCTTCCCAGCTGAGCATGAACTGACATTTAGTGAAGGAAGCATAAAAATGATTTGGGGGTATGTGGGTGTTGTTTCATGCAAACACTTTTCTTCAGCAGCTTCTGACTTCAAATGAGAACCCTAGGCATTAGCAGGCACGTTTAGTGCTAATAAAATTTAAAGAAAAAGAATAGAAGTTCTATGGTTTCCCTGGAAACCTTTTCTAAAGAACCGGCATGTGCACCTTCTCAAGAAGCAGATGCTGCAGCCTGGGGATTCTTCCCTGCCCTAGGTCGTCAATGAAAGGGTCCAGACCAGGGCTCCTCAGCTGTAGCTCCAGAAGCCAACAGTTGGGCTTATTTTGCTTAAGGTTATTCAGAAGGAAGGGGGGGAGGGAGGGAGAGAGGTCAAGAGAGGACAAGAGAAAAAGGAAGGAAGGAAGGAAGGAAGGAGAAAGAAAAAAAGAAAGAAGGATGGAGAGAGAGAGGAAGGAAGAAAGGAAGGAAAGACAAAGAGCTATCAAGTTTGCAGAATTTAGATTATTGATTCCTTGATTCCCAAAGTGTCAAGGGAGCTAGGTTGAGAATGATTCCTACCTGGCTTAAAGGGATATATTATGAACCACTAGGTGTACGTAAGTGCCTTAGTTCATTTGGGTTGCTATAACAAAATACCATAGGCTGGGTAACTTATAACAACAGAAATTTGATTCTTACAGCTCTGGAGGCTGTGAGTCCAAGTTCAAGGCACCAGCAGATTCAGTGTCTGGGGAGTTCTGTTTCCTTGTTCACAGACGGCACCTTCTCTCTGCCTGCTCACATGGCAGAAGGGGCAAGTGGTATCTCTTGGGCCTCTTTTATCTCATTGGGCCTTGTTGATCCCATTCAAGAAGGCTCCACCCTATGACCTAATCACCACCCAAGGCCCCACCTCCAAATATCATCACTTTGGGGATTAGGGTTTCAACATATGAATTTTGGGAGAATATAAACATTCAGACCACAGCCATAAGTAACCCCTTTTTCACCGCAACATTTCACAATCATTTTCCTGTTTCCTCCCCACTCCCATTTCCACAACAACCAGGGTTTTTATCAGGAAGATATCAATTTGCCTCTATGACCTTTACCTTTAATTTAAAGATGCTTATCGTGGGAGGTCCATGCTATTTCTTCCTTGAAAACTCTTGACATTTTAAGGCATCAGTCCTGTATCTTGGTATCAAGGTCTTCCCCAGGTCTAACATCAATAGAGCAGATGAAAATCAAGCAAATCACATAGGAAAAGGAGATATTGTTCTAAGATACAAAAGAGATTGCATGACTCTAATAGATCAGGACAGACAATACAAGTGCAACACTGGCAAGTCTAGGAGAGGCACAATAGAGAAATATTAGCCCAAACAGTGTTTATTCCAGACTCCCTTACTAATCAAGGCCTCCAAAATAGCATCCTCATTCTCACATGAAACCATCCTCGACACTTAGGATGCCATGGGGCCAAGGCTGAAAGTGCCCAATCTATTTTCAGGATAATGTCCCCTCTCTTTCAATATGGTTATTAAACGTTTATGTGCCAGTCAGCGTGTAAAATCTTTGGAATTCAGAATTAATAACACACAATTCCTTCAGAAACAGGGTAATTTCAGGTCTCCTCCCTGTATCTTTTCTGGGCTCAGTTTTAGGGAAATTTAATCATGTTCCCTAATTAAAATATTATTTAGGAAAGCTTTCTCGAATCAACTTGACTTTCCAAATTTTTCTAAAACACAACAGCTCATGTTCTTCAAATGTTTATCACTGATAAATGATGCTTATTCTTCCTAGCCTTTGCTTTTCATAGCACTAAAATGGAGCCAGCAATCCAAATTAACACAGGATTTTTCTGAGCAAGAGCTGCCATCAGCTCTCTTGCAAAGTTCACTTCATTTTGCTAGTGGCCCTGCCCTCTAACTTCAATCCTCTGTTTCTACAAATCACAAAAAAACATGTGTTGGTACCTAACTAAAAGCTGCATTCCCTTTTCCTCAAAATTCTCAGAGCTCTCTTAAAAGTTTATGTTTATCTTAGTAAAATATGTAGGGCATATTTTGAATATGCAGAATATTTTTTTTTTTTTTTAATTTTATTTTGTCGATATACATTGTAGCTGATTAATGCTCCCCATCACCAAAACCTCCCTCCCTTCTCCCTCCCCCCCTCCCCCCCAACAATGTCCTTTCTGTTTGCTTGTTGTATCAACTTCAAATAATTGTGGTTGTTATATCTTCTTCCCCCCCCCCCCGGTTTGTGTGTGTGTGTGTGTGTGTGTGTGTGTGTGTGTGTGTGTGAATTTATATATTAATTTTTAGCTCCCACCAATAAGTGAGAACATGTGGTATTTCTCTTTCTGTGCCTGACTTGTTTCACTTAATATAATTCTCTCAAGGTCCATCCATGTTGTTGCAAATGGCAGTATTTCATTCGTTTTTATAGCTGAGTAGTATTCCATTGTGTAGATGTACCACATTTTCCGTATCCACTCATCTGATGATGGGCATTTGGGCTGGTTCCAACTCTTGGCTATTGTAAAGAGTGCTGCGATGAACATTGGGGAACAGGTATACCTTCGACTTGATGATTTCCATTCCTCTGGGTATATTCCCAACAGTGGGATGGCTGGGTCGTATGGTAGATCTATTTGCAATTGTTTAAGGAACCTCCATACCATTTTCCATAGAGGCTGCACCATTTTGCAGTCCCACCAACAATGTATGAGAGTTTGCAGAATATTTTGTCTTCACCAAGTATGTCAATTGACTTGAGAATATTTTAAACTTACACACATCTGCATATAGAAACTGTAGAATAGAATGAAAAATTTCAGAATGTCTAATTAATTGGACTATACAATCTAATTATTGATATTATTGTGACAACTAGAATTACCAGGATCTAAATGCATGCAGCTTTTTAAAAATCTTTTCATTAACTATTCTGAGACAGCCACAAAGTGTACCATGTTAGATGTTGCAGATCTAACAGCCACAAGTTCAACTATTGAAGAGCAGCTCTGAAGGACCATGGTAAGAATTAACTGATCATTTTTTGTAGGAAACCAACTTTGAATCCAGGCTTTGAGGCTGATGTGAGGGTTGATGCATATAGCTAATAAGTGGTTGCCTAGGCCTGGGGTTGGGGGTGGTTGGGAGGAAATGGGGACAGATCATTAAATGGTTATGGCATTTGTTTTGGGCATGATACAAATGTTCTAAAATTGATTGTAATGTTCACACAATTCTGTGAATATACTAAAACTATAAACTTTCAATGGGTAAATTGTATGGTACCTAAATTATATCTTAATAAAATTTTTCCATTTAAAAAAAGTAAGTTAGAGACAATACTAGGAAACATCAGTGCTCCTATAGCTGAACCTTAAGATCAAAGAGTAACAGGGAATTTAAGCCGACTTATACATCTTGCTTTTAGGTACAACCTCTGTGTAGTAACACTGGATGAAAATCTGTTCTGTTTTTAGGCTCTTAAGAAAAATAGCATCCCTCAGGTACTTCAGTAAACCATTCTAATTCTGACAACTCCCTGAATCAATACAGTCTTCCCTAAGACCATCCTCATGTTAGCTTTTAGGACACGATTAATCACCCTTGAGGAGAAAAGATTAATATAGTAATTACTGTGTTTCCTATTTTTCTGAGTATTTCTCTTTCTATTCTAAAACCAAGACTCCGGTACTAATATAGTATGCCTCTGCTCTACCGGTCTCATCTCAGGCTTGGTCCCTTAATGAAAATATGGAGTAGAAATCTCCTATCTTAATTTAAGACTAGCGATGCTGTACAAATGAGCCTATTTCTCACTCTTTCATCTCTGCCTATTGTTATTTCTAAAATGAGGTCACCTGATCTTATCAATTGTACAGTATGCTCTGTGGCAAATGAGCTCAAATACAAAAAGAAAAGTATTACTCAATATCAATTTTTTTTTTTCAAAAATTGTATGGTATTGATTACCATTTCACGATATTGCCAGATCCAGAAAGTCCTTCTTTTCACAGGTGCTTTTAAGTGCCTTAATTTGAGGTTATTAATTTCTCTTTGCCTGACGCCTCAGGCACTTTAGTATCAGCAGATTTCAAAACACCACAGCCTTCTGCAATTCTAAAACCAGTGACTGGAAGGTGGGAGGATAGGGCTGCAAACAACTTTTGCAGGGGGAGAGCAGCTCTCCAAGAAGACAGAAAGGAGGAAGAGAAGAGTGGAGGATAAAAACTAGCATATGACTTTTTAATTGGGGTTCTATTTTTTTTTTCTCTCGTCTACCCAGCATACTTAGACGGTAGCATGCCCTTAGGTTACACATTATGTTAGATTGTCTCAAAAGCTCTTCCAGACAGTTCTGTACAATAATGAATAATAGAGTAATTATGTATTATTCTAATGCGATAAAAGCTTGTCACCCTAACATAGGCTTTTCCCCAGATTATATTTTGTTTCATTTGTGCTATTTTCACATTTCTATGCTGATGGGATCCCTGTCTTCTTAAGATAGTAAAATTTTTATTTTTAGTGAAATTCCATTTTGGCACAATGATTATTGAATACTCTGTGAAGTGCTTGAGGTTAAGAAGATGATTTTGATACAACTCTCAAGGATCTTAGAGTCTAATGAAGGGATAAAAGGTACAAATAACTTTGACACAAGGCAGCACGACAAGTGCCATCCATCAGCACCAGTATTTAGTTGATGATTTCCCAAAGCTTTCCTTCAGTGTTTAATATTCCCAGTAACTCCTAAGAATTCGAATAAAATGCAAATATTAAAGTCGTCCACATAAGAAGTCTTTTACTCACTGTTCTTTATTGTTTCCTCTAGTTTCCTGACTCAACAAAAACAACATTCAAGATTTAAACAACATTTAAATCTCTCTTCAATGGGAGATTTGTATCTTCTAAAAGAAAGAACAGTGAAAAGCCAAAAAGCAGAAGAAGATTTGAAAAGTAAGCCAGAAATTGATGAAAAACTATTTAACTCTTTTTTATCTTAAAAGATGCAGGTGTTTTTAGAGTCCCTCAACAATTGGATTTTTCTTTAGATATTTCTCCCAAAAACACATGCAATGCCAAACCTTACAATCCACCAATACATAAATATTTGAGACATTCACAGATAAATGCAGAACTCCAACTCCCTTTCTGCACCACAGAATCAATGTAGTGTTCTCTTAAAGCAATCAATGTGGTTTCTCTATGGCCGAGTTACAAAAAAACATTTTCTCTTAGAAGATGATTATAAAGACTTAATTCTCTGGCTATGAATGCCATTCATTTTCAGTAATGTCATATCAATTATAGTTTCTCATTTTCCTCTAATGTTTCAACTACTTACCCTAATATTATGCTCACTTTTAAAGCTGAAAGTTCAGTCTTTCAGGCCAAACAGATAAAGCTCACTGGTAAGTTTGACTGTCCAGAAAATCTAGTGAACCTTTCAAATATTTTTTAGTTGCACTGATATGGCAAAAATCCCTGATCTGTTATGAATTAAACTGTCTTTTATGACAGGTTGATTCTGCCCCAAGGAGTCACATTGAAGTTCATTTGCTCATAATCAGAACCTCAAAGTAGGCATGAGGTTCTTTTCCAACAGCAAGCATTAAAGGAAATCACTGCCTACATGATGTAATTCAGGAGATGTACCAAATACATCAGCCATGGTGCAGGTGCCACCACAGTCCAAGCTAAGTAGCTATGCTCTGTTCCACCTGACTGTAGCTGAATATGAGCCAATCCATAGCTTGGCTAATGACCTATGACATACCCTGACATATCTAGTGACCTATGACATGTGGTAAGTTGATGAGCCCTCGTCTTGGAAATTTAAACTAAGAAACATTGAGAAGATAAGAGAATAAGCACCTCACTCTATCCGTTTCTTGTGTCCATAATGTGATTGAGAAATTAAATTAATCAGTAATGTCAAAGAACAATAACAAAGACTAGCACTTAATAAGCATATGATAAGTGCATTACTATTATCATCACCATCATTATTTTGAGTAGTTGTCTTCTGTCCAAAACCCTTCATGAGAATACATGTGTGATAATATATATGTAATAAGTAGAAAAATGAAAGTGATGAGGGATGACTAACCCCATCAGACATGAAAATAAAAAATAAAGCCACTTTAAGTAAAATGATATGAGGCTCTGCAGAAAGAGGCAGACAAATTGTTTCTGAAATTGACCCAAGTATACATGGGAATTCAGTGTATGATAAAGGCAGCATTTCAAATTAGTGAAGGAAAGATGTATTATTAAATTATTAATAACTATTATTTTTGGAACAATTTGTAAGCTATTTGGAAAAATAAAATAAAATGGAATCTCTAACATCAAAATAAATTCTGAGTGGAACAAAGATTTAAGTCTAAAACATGAAAGAATAGAAGAAAAACAGGATTAACTGTTTTATAATATTGGGAGATATTTTTCTTGCATAAGAAAAGATTATGAAACCACTAAAAATTGCAAACTGCAATTACCTAAAAATTGATAGCCAGTGTTTGGGGGGAAAATCATGAAAACAAAAGGCAAATAAGAAATAGGGAGAAATATCTGCAACACAAATTAAAATCTGTGGACTAATTGGCATAAAATACAAAGAACTCTTAAAAATCAGTAAGAAAAGAGCTGATCCTTCAATATTGGACAAAGGACATACAAATGACTAATAAATATATGAAAATATTTAATTTATTTATAATTAAATAAAAATAAATTTTAAACAATAATTAAATACTTTGCAACTACCAGATTAACTAACACTTAAATTATAACAATCAGTTCTGGTGAGGATGAGGGAGAAACAGTTTGATTCACTGTTAGTGGGAACACAGACTGGTGCAGTGGTTTTGGAAGGCAATTTGATAACTTTTTTTCAATTAGGAATACATTCCCTTTTACCCAGCAATTCTATTTCTAGATACTTAGGCAAAAATGCATGATTACTTATAAAGATGTTCTTTGCAACAATAGGAACAAACTATTGGAATAGTCTAAATGCCCATTAATATGGAACTGGTTAAATAAATTCTATACACTAGAATACCATACACCTATTAAAAAGGTTAAGGTAGATTATATATTTACATGTACTGACATGGACAATAGCCAAGATGTATTTTTAGTGGAAACGATAAAATTATGGAGAGAATGCTTAATATGAACCCATTGAAGTATTTTAATGTAGATATAAATATGCACAATATGGCCCCATTTATACATTTATATGTGCTTCATATATTGTACATATATATTAAAATGCATAAATGGGGTCATGGTACACATATATAGATAATAAACTAGCCATACACATAGCAGCATGTGTGTGCACACGCATGTGCATGTGTGTGTGTTGTTTTTACATACCTGGAGTGTCTGCATGGGATAGCCCAAACTGATAACCTCTGGGGAATGGGATGGGAGGGGAGGTGGTCTGGAAGGAAATTAAGAAATTTTACTTTTTACTATTATATTATGCATTTATGTACTGTTAGAATATTTTTATAATGACTATATTATTTTTATAATTTAAAAAAACTAATAAAAGCTAATTTTTTAAAAATCTGTTATGGCTCTCTGTGGCCGAAAAATAAAGCCCAAACTCCTTAGCCACTAAAGGCTGTTCTGATTTGTTTCCAATGCGTCCCTCCCTTCCAGCCTCTTCTGTAATCTGAACCGCCCTGCCCTCTCTCTTTTGCTCCTCTCACCCCTTTCTCCCCTTGCTCTCAGATCCACTCCCTGCCATTCTCCCTTTGCTCTATGTCATGAAAAACTACATTTCCCAAGTTCCTTTGCCCTCCAGCTTCTGGGTAGGGCTGGCCAGTGGGAGCCCTATCAGAAAGCTGAAAGGCCCGAGTTGGGGAGAAGCCATGGTATTTCGCCTCCTCTCGCTGCTTCAGGTCAGCGTCTCTAACACTGACTGTATCCCCTCCTTGTTTCCAGCTCCCACGGAACATGCTCTTTTTTCATGGACCTAGCTCCCATAGGGCAGGTCTACTGTGATTCCTGCTTCCACAAGATGGTCCCAGATCCTGGGCTCTGGTAACACAACCCTTTGTCCCTCCAGCCCTGGAGGAAGTAGCAGCTTTCTGCTGTTGGTAAACTCTGAGCTGCCTCACCACCTCTGTCTGACTTCTTAGCTCTTCTATCACCTATATGAGCAAATCTCTGCTTTAAATTTTCTCTTTGAAATACCTAAAGTGCTGTGTGTTTTCTTGCTAAACTGAGAATGATTCCCTCTTCCCATAGTGACAAACAAGCTAACACAGTCTACTCTACGGTGCTTCAATAAACAAGTGATATACTTCAATACCTCTAGGCTTTTGTTCAAGTTGCTCCCTCGGCTGAGTATCATTCCTTCCCTTGTCTGTCTGTCAAAACCTAACTCGTCCCCTAAGGCTCAGCTCAAAGCCTACCTTCTCCAGGAATCCTCCTCTAATTCTCACACATATTCACCCCCGGTCTGCATTCCAATCACTTCTAGAGAGCAAACAGACTATCCCAATGCACTTTGTATGAAGTATTGAATAATATACTGCAGGGACAAGCAATGTCTTTGACAGTCAACTAATTAATACCTTACTGGTGATTGGGTGGTTTTTTTGTTGTTTTTTTTTTATATTTTGAAAAGCTGAAAGTCCCTCATCATAGAGCCTTCCCTGGCCTCCCTGTATCTTTATTTCCCTCCTTTCCCATCTCCCACCCCACCACTGTCTCCTTCCATCCCCTCACCCAGCTTTCATATCAAGCATCATGAAAGACAATAATTAAATCTATGTCCTGGTGTTTACTAGAACGGAAGAGCCCTGTGAGCAGGAATTGTGTCTGTGCGGTTCCCTGTCCTATTTTGAGCACCTGGAGAAATGCACATTGAATGGATAAGTAGATGAACGACCGTGCACTGTGAGGGTCATGGAAGGTGGGGAGAGGGACTACAATTACAGGTGGGAGGATACAATGAGGCTCTTTCCAGCCTCATCTCACTTTCTCTCCCTCTGGCTTCCAAAGCTTCAGCTGGCCTTTTACAGATTCTTAGACCCACTAAGATCTTTCCCAGATCAAGCTCCCTTTCATTGTTAGGGCCCAGCTTAAATGTTTCCCGCTTTTCTCTCTCCCTCATTTGTTCCTTCACAGTGATCATCAGAACGTGTAGTCATTTATTTGGCTCCCTCATTAGAATATTAGTTTCATTAGGATTAGGGCCACTTATCTCTCCTGCCTATTCCTGGCACATAATAGTTGCTCACTTTTTAAAAAAAAAGCTTGGAAGAATGTTGCTGAATGAAACAAGGACAAATTTTGCTTCACAGTGTTGATTAAGGTCTATTGGGCTGTCCATCATTTAATTCCTGGTGTCAGACCAGAAAACAAAATATTCCCCAGCAGAACTACTCAAAGGCTTATACTTGCCACCACTGAATTCAGACTAGAAAGTTCCCCCACCCATACCCTATTTGCACAAATGAAACCCTATTCATCAAATGCCACTACACAGTTCTATGCTGTATAGCCAGAATTGTTCTGTCAGCCAATGGCTGAAATTTGAAATAATAAGGATGCTCTCAGGCAAAGACCCGCTTTCACATGATCTGCATTTTGCATTGATATTAGAGATCTTCAGTAACTTCAACTCCAGATTTTTAATTTTATTTTGGAGACATGGCATTAGCAGCAATTTAATTCTCATTCTTTCACAAATCTAAAGATTAATCCTCTTGAGGGCATTAGGAGAAATGAGAAAAACATTGAATTCTTTGCAGCCTTAGTCCCATATTCTGAATCTTTTTTCATTCCCACACTTATTGCCCTTTTAAAATACAATCATAAGATTTCTACTTCTACTAAATCCATCTATTACCAATATAACGGCGTGTCCTGCCTTAGCGTGTTTAAGTAGATGCATTTGCAGAAACCAACCCCCAGGGGTCAGAATTAACAAACTAGAAGTGGCCTCAGGGGTTTAGTCATTATCTCAAGAACCCTCAACTCTATTTCTCTGGAGAGTAACTGTTTACCTGTTGTGAGAGAATTGGGTTTTTCCCCAAAGGATTTTTTTTTTTTTAATTTCTCTTCACCTAATGATATGGGAGAAGGTCTGGATGACAAAAAAATACAAGAAAATGTCAAAATCATTGTGAGTAGGCTAATGGACCTTTTGTATGTTGCACAAAAATGTTCCTGACTTGACAATTTTGATAAATATATTAAGGCTTTCCTAATCCTTTAGCAAGAAAGAGTGTGCTTTGCTGGTTTTCCAACCTAGACAAAGTAAGTTCTATATTTCACACTGACTTTAGTGGATTGAATTATGTCCCCCCAAAACTCCCTGAAGCTTGAATTGTGTCCTCCAAGTTTTATGTATTAGAAACTTAGCCCCCACTATGACTGTTAAGAGAGTGGGAAATCCTACTATGGTAATTGAAAGGTGGAGCCCTGAAGAGGTGATTGGATTGTAGGACCATGCAGTAGTGAATGGATTAAAAATGGTGGTCGGGGCATGGTTCTGAGGGCTTTAAAAGAAGAGGAGAATCTGTCTTTCTCTCTCTGATCTCTCTGCTTCCACCAGCTTATAATGTGAGACCCCAGGGTCACTGTTGCCACCACCAAATGGACTTTGAACTTCCCAGCCTCAGAAACTGTAAGCAATAAATGTTGTTTTTCTTTATAAAATACCCAATTCCATGTATTTTGTTATAAACAACACAAATAGACCAATACACTGACATAATTCTTCCTCCTTGTTTTGAAACCACTGTACATACTGTTTTAGAAAAAAAAATTATTTTTTAATTAGAGTTGACAAAAACTTTTAGAAGACCGTTTTCACAGAAGCACATCTGTATCTGACCTCGGCTCTACAGTGTGACCAAGGCAAAAATTTGAGAACTGGTTCTTGATTAAAATGCTTATGGCATTATAATGTCAGATTAACACTTAACTCAATACTCTCAGAGGATACTCCTATTAGAAAGGGCGTTGCTTCTCAATTCCTTGAACTTTTTAAGACAAGTGAACAAGATATGATGTAGGCGGGGAGGGGAACGGGTAAAGGGTCATGAAAATCGACTACAACGTATATTGAGAAGTTAAAATAATAAATAAATACATAAATACATAAAAAAGAAAGGGAATTGCTTCTTGAGATTACAGTAAAAATTACTCCGTCGGGAGGAAACAAATATCCCAGAGTTTCTTGCAGCCCAGTTGGCTTCACTTTTGCCCCATGGAAGGACAAAGAAAAGCAAAGGCCACCATGCATGTGTAATGACCAAACCTGATCACCGCATTCACCCGACTTTCATCAGAATTCCAGCAATCCTTCTGTCATTCTTGGACATTACCGACATTGCAGACCCCTAGGATCAGCTATCCTCTTCCCTATTCTGTTCTCAATATCCAATTTTTCACTATTCCTTCTTAAAACTTAATCTGGGTCACCCATTTGAGAGTAAACAAGCTGCTTTATTATTCTCAACCTGTTCAAAGAAGTTGCTTGTCTCCTAACTCTCTGTGCAGATCGGGAAACTGCTCTCCACCACTTCCCACCACTTTTCTTCAGTCCTCTGGGATAGAAGCTATTCTGTATCTTCAAGCTCTGCTTGTGTGTATTGCAGGGAAGGTTGCAGAATTCTCCCATTTTCACTTCCAAACCATTAATACTTCCTTTAGTCCCTTATTGTCATCCTCACCTCTGACCTCACATTCGCCACAAACTCAGCCACTTGGGCCACCACTTTCTCTGGAGGACTTTAATGTTCATGCATAAGTCACTTTAGTCTCATAGTAACTTCACCTCTCATGACCATACCTTGAGTCTAATTATTTCCTAGAATTGCTCCACCTCTGAAATCTTAAGACTCTTTTTTTTTTTCTTTTTGTGGCTGGCCAGTATTGGGATCTGAACTTGTTACCTTGGTGTTATAAGGCTGGACTCTAACTAACCAAGTTAACTGGCCAGCCCTTGGAATCTTAGACTGTAATACCCCCCACCCCCACCCCTGCATCCTGTTCTTTGAGATCACCACAGTGCAGCCAACATTCAACCAGATTCGTACCTTCAGTTCTGGATCCCACCGCTCTCCCAGCCTGTAAACCCATTTTGTGTTCCCTTTACTCTTCTTCCACCTAGACTTCATGCTCAGTTATTTCAGTCCCTTGCTTCTTACCTACCCTACCATCTCCAATTCTTCACCTATGTGGACTCCTTTTCCTTCTCCCAGCTGTTTCTTCTTCTGTTTTTATATTACATACTCTTCCTGAGAGACCTCATCTACTCCTACAGCTTTAACTGCTACTAATAAGTTGATGCTTGCCAAATCTCTATTTCCATCCACATCTTTTTCCTAAATTCCAGAGTCACATAAACAGGTGTCTAGTGGACATTTCCATAAGCACTTCAAACTCAGCCTGTCAAAACTGAATTACTCATCCCTCCCCCACAATGGGAGTGGAAATGTGAGCCTCCTCCAATATCCTTCATCTTAGTGAATGGTGCATCATCATCACCCAGCCTCTCAAATCTAAAAACCAAGACTTATTCTTGGCTCCTCTCCCTTAACCACTTGCAATCTTTCAATCACCAAGTTCCATCAGCTGTACTTATTCCTAAGTATCTGTGGAATGCATCGGTCCCATACGGACCCTATGCATTTTTTACTTTAATCTGGTATCATTTAGGATTCTTTGGTTGCAAATGACAGAAACTGGCTCTGGCTAATTTGTGATAAGGAATACATATATAGAAAGATACTGGGTAGTTTTCCAAAACTGAAAAAAAACTAACTAGACCTTTGAGAGGATAGGAACCAATGGCTTACCGAGGTAGGAAACTTTCTAAGGTATACCATTAGCTGATCAGCTCCAATCATCTTGTGTCCTTGTGTACCTCCTAACTAATCTCCCTATCTTAACCCTTCCCAAACCACTTTGACACTCCAGTCTACACACAGCAGCCAATATAATAGACTTTCTTTCTAAAATAGAAATCCAATCGTATCTCTCTCCTGCTTTAAAATCCTTCAATGGCTAATCAGAGCTTCCAGAATAAAAACTCTGAATCTCCAGGGTTTATGTACTGGCTTCTATTGGCCCCATTTCTGACCATTCCTCTGCCCTCCCTCCATCTAGCACCCTATTCCTGGGTCCTACTCAACTACATTCAGCTCCCTGCATGTGCAAAACTCACTCATGTTCTGGTGTCTGTATCAGTAATGGTGGTCCTGGCAGAAATAGAACTCATCTGAGATGATTCAAATAAAGATACTTCAATGAAAAAAAACACTTGCAAGGTGGGGGAAGAGCTCCATGAATCAACAAAAGAAGACCGAGCACCCACCTAGCAATGGCAGGAAGCCATTACCACTCTAGTGCTGAAGAGACAGGAAGTATAGTTGTTGGGAGATGCAACTACTGCCAGAGGATTAGAACATCCACATATATCCCCAGGTATTCCTGTGCTACCTTATTTAATCCTCTCTCCTGGCATGTTTCACCCTGTTGTAGCCGTTCGTTGGCTTGTCTGGCTTCCACATTAGCCTACAACTTCCAGAGGACAAACTTTCCTTGCCTCAGCATTTCCAAAGCATACATAGCACAATGTCTGGCACAGACAGACTGCTCAACAGATGTTTGCTGAATTAATGAACAAATAATTGATCCAACTGTTTTCACATTTTTCAGAGCAAAATCTGAAATAGATGGGTTTACAGTCAATATAAGAAAAGTGAAGTAAGCATTTCTACAGAGTTTGGGGGAAAGTTTATTGAGATAAGAAAGAGGCCTTCTATCTCCAGGATTAGGTCTCCCAAAAGAAAACATTATTAAATTAAAATGAAAATAACAGTTTTCTGAGTCTGACTTTTCATGGAAACAATGAGCAAGAACCCTACATTACCATAATACAGAAGGCGAGGTACAGCATCTGTCTTCTCTGGTGCAAGAAATGAAGAGTCCACAGGTATCAATGAGATTCCCAAAACAGTAGGATAATCAGAGCAAAGAGAGGAAAAGTCAAGCTTAACTGAGAGTAAACAAACCTCTCTTGGCCTTGTATATGGTGCATGGAAGTGACAATGAGATGTCCCATAAGAAACAGAAGTTGAGGGCCAGCCCATGGATCACTCGGGAGAGTGCGGTGCTGATAACACCAAGGCCACGGGTTCAGATCCTATATAGGTATGGCCGGTTAGCTCAGTGGCTGAGCGTGGTGTTGACAACACTAAGCCAGGGGTTAAGATCCCCTTACCAGTCATCTTTTTTTTTAAAAAAAAAGAAAGAAAGAAAGAAACAGAAGTTGCCTCTCTGAAAAGTAATCATAAATCAACACTTAATGGATGAGATTGGAGATATAAAATGTTGCTAACTCTTAGACCTACAAAATTCAACTGTAACATGATTAATTTATCTTAAGAAATGTGCAGCTTTGGAGCCTGGGCAGGGCATGTCAGCAATCAATGTCTGCTCACCTCTGGAAAACAGACAAGGCTGAGCCTGTTAGCCTTCAGGTCTGAGGACCACCAGCTTCCGAGCCAAAGTGGATTCACTATAATGTAAGATGTGTTGGAAGCCAGGCTGGTCTCTCCTAGACATACCCAATATCAACTTGGACTCTGTATTTGAACTTCTGTATTCTACTCTAAAACACTGGGTTTTCTTATGCAAAATCCAGAATCAGACTTGATGGCCACAACTTGAAGTCAGATGACTCTTGACGAGCCCAACTCTGTGACCCTGCATATCCTCCTTTGTAAAATGAGGATGATAATTCCCATTCTGCTAGCCTCACTTCGTTGTTGTGACAATCAAATGCATGAGAACTCTGCAAACCTGGAAGTGCCAGGACATGCCAGCATCACATGATCAGGTCCCTATACCTCTTTAGCCCAAAAGGGAGCTGCATATTCTGAACGTTGGCCCCTAGCTTTCTTTTTTAACCAGAACGAAGGGCTGTTATAATTTCTGGTTGGAATAATTAAATGGGGAAGGATAAGAAGCAGAAGGAAAATTTCAGGCAGATGCAGGGGGAGTCTCAAGTCAGTCCAGGAGGAAAACTTGGAAAAACCGAGACGGGGAAAGGAAGAAAAAGACAAATATGCAGCTTTAAAAAGAAAAAGAGCCAAAAAGCTAAGGAACTTTGGGTTCTTTTCCAATGGCAACAGTCCATCCCAAAACCAAATGCCTCTTCCAAGGGGAAGAGAGAGAGCTTTTCAAAGGATAGCATCTTCTGTGGCCGTGGGGGCGGTGAGGACAAGGGGACTGTGTATGCCAAGTCCAAGGGAAGACAAATCACTTGCATTGAGTACGGGTAAAAATGGAAGAAACAATGAGAGGAAAAGGGCTAGCAGCCTGAACTCAGACAAGTAAATTCCGTCTAACATGATTAAACATACACAAAGCATAGAGAAAAAGCAGGAGCTCAAGTTCACACATCAGCCAAAGCCCAGCCTCTCACCAGAGGAGCCAAGGCGCAAAAGTGCTCACACTGTGAGCTTGATGAAGGCTGCCGAGCTGCGGGGCCTGGAAACGTCCAGAACGCCCTAGAGAGACAGAGGTAAACGTGAGCAACACCAACAACTAAACGGCAGCGCCTGTGTTCCCCCTGCAGCTCCACCACGCACAAGTCCAGACGCTTCGATGATTCATTTCACCTTTGTGAACCCCAGTTTTCTCTTCTATAAAATGGGGTTGGTAATCCTGGCTTGACTTGCCTCGTGGCCTTGCTGTGAGAATCAAAAGTGTTATAAGATAAAGGATTTTATATATGGGAAGGAGGCGTACAAACGGGCGGCATTCCGGGCGGGACTTCGGCAAAGCCCCATCCCCAACGGCAGTGCGCATGCGGGCTAGACGGGCTAGACGCGGTGGCCCGGGGCCCCAGCTCTGCTCCTCCTGAGCTTGAGGCACGCCCAGCTGTGGCAGCAGTGAAGACAGGAGTGACGCCCAGGGCTGTGCTTCTCTCTCCTTCCTCTCTTTTCTCAGAACCCTGACCAGCAAGAGCAAAATACAAATCCTCTAGACTCCTGCCCTCCCTACCCAGTTCCTCCTGCTCAGATTCCTCATCTCCCCACTTCCCCATAAATGCCATTACTCATGAACAACCGGCCTGGGGCAGAGTCTGCAACATACTCCACCCGTTTCTGCCTTTGAGTGCAGTGGTGATCTAGACAAGCAGGCAGGGGCTGTTAGGGAACTTTTGGGCACCCACTGGGAGCTCCCTTAGGGGCACAAAGGAAGCTGGGTTGTTAGCAATATCTCAGGGGAGGCCTAGTTCTGTCTTGAGTTTCCCCTCCACCCACTTAAGTTGCAGGCTCCCCTCCACCCTGCCACCCCACCCCACCTTGGAGAGGCTCTCCCCAGTCCCTGGCCTCTCATGGGCTCCAATGCACTCACCAGTGCCCCACTGGCTTAGGTTTCCCTGGCCTCTTACTCTCCAACCTTGACAGCCCAAATAGAAGCCCAGGACTCCAATGAATTCAGTCATGCATGTTTTCTTTCTTTTTTCCCCTTTGTTGGAAAAAAGATTTCACTCTGTACTCACCATCCAATTTGGCAGCATGGTGTTTACAAGGTTTACTCACCAAATAGGTTTGCTCCTGACTGTTTTTGAGCCCCAACTCCCCTCCGGGACAGCGATGGGTTCAATGCACTGGCTAGATGTTTAAGCACTCAAGAGAAAAGGGGGATTTGAGGCCACTCTGAAACAATATAGTGAATGTTTGTATCGCACTTCACAATTTACAACGCCCTTTCATGAACATGTTATTTTATTGGCACCTCAGCCTTGTTAGGCAGGTTGTTCAGATTAGAAATAGGAACTCGCAAAGATCGAATAACTTGCCCATCAAACACTTGAGCTCATCAGGGGTGGTCCTGGAGCCTAAGCCAACTTTTTCTGACTACTTCCCCTCACCACACTGCTTTTCTGTATCTCTAGCTGCCTTCCTTCCCGTGCCTTCTGCCCCCCACCCTAGAACCCAGGATTGCTCTGGGGAGCAGACTCTGCCTGCCCCAGGAGTGGCTGTCAGTAACCACAAAACCCTATGAGCAGTGATGGAGTTGGGATGTATTGTCCTCCCAGAACTCATGTGGAAATCTGATCCCCAGTGTGACAGTTTGAGTCCTCGGGGCAGATCCCTCATGAATGGATTAGTACTCTGCCTAGGGGAGGTAGTAATGAGTGAGTTCTCGCTCTATTAGTTCCCACAAGAGCTGGTTGTTTAAAAGACCCTGGCACCTCCTCTCTCTCTCTCTATTGCTTCCTCTCTCTCCATGTGATCTGCTTGTACCTGCTGGCTGCCTGCCACTTTCCGCCATGAGTAGAAGCAGCCTGAGGCCCATGCCAGATGCAGCTGTCCCAGAATCGTAAGCCAAATAAACCTCTGTTCTTTATAAATTACCCAGTCTCAGGTAATTCTGTTACAGCAACACAAAACAGACTAAAACAAGCAATAATGGCAGCCATCAGAGTGAGTATGATGTCTCATGGATGCCCCTGATGAACGTCCCCTGGATCAGGGATGGCCTCCACTCTGAAAACAAGCTGCTATGGTCTTAATAGTGTGTGTTCCACTCCTAAACCCCCAACCCTTTGTCCCAAATTCCTATGTTGAAACTTAACTCCCAAGGTGATAATATTAAAATGTGGGGCCTCTGGGAGGGATTAGAGCCTTTTAAAAAAAGGTTGAAGGGAGCTGTCTTCCCTGCTCTACCACATGAGGACACAATGAGAAGTCACCATCAGAGAATAGGACTTCACCAGACACTGAATATGCCAGTACCTAGATTTTGGACTTCCTGGCCTCCAGAACTGTGAGCAATGAATTTCTGTTGTTTATAAATTACCCATTCTAAAGTATTTTGTTATAGCAGCCTGAATGGACTAAGACAGGCTTTCCCCAAAATGTACAGAAAACTGTATCTTGCTGGCTGTTGTATAACAGCTTATAGGACGTGTCCTCAGAGGTAAGTGAGAGGTGACCCCAACTCAGTGCTCCCCAACCTCATGCACATTAAAATCACCTCAAGACCTTATTAGAAATATTGATTGCCCAGACCCCACCCCAGACTACTGGAACCATAATTGCTTAGGGAGGGGCCTACGCATCTCTATCTTTTAAGGTTCCCCAGAAGCTTCAGCTGCATGAGGATGACTTGGAACTACTGCTCCAAGTGCTCAGAATGAGTGAGACATAGTCCTGAGTTGATAAGTGTAGTGGATTGAATTATGTCCCCCAAAAACTCCCTGAAGCTTGAGTTGTGCCCCCCAAGTTTTATGTATTAGAAACTTAGCCCCTCTGTGACCGTAAAGGGGGTGTGAAATCCTATTATGGTAATTGTAAGGGGGGGCCTGAGTGAGATCTCTCTCTATTAGTTCCTGCAAGAGCTAGTTGTTTAAAAGACCTGGTACCTCCCCTCTCTCTCTCTTGCTCTCTCTCTGCTCTCTCTGCTTCCACCATCTTGCAGTGTAAGACATCTGGATCACTGTCGCCACCACCAGATGGTCTTTGGACTTCCCAGCCTCAGAAACTGTAAGCAATAAATTTCATTTTCTTTATAAATAGTCTCAGGTATTCTGTTATAGCAACACAAAATGGACTAATACAGAAAATTGGTACCAGAGAAGTAGAGTGTTGCTTATAACAAATACTTGAAAATGTGGAAGCAGCATTGGAACTGGGTGTTAGGCAAAGATTGGAGGAGTCTGGAGGACTCAGAAGAAGACAAAAAGATGAGGGAAAGTTTGGAATGTCTTAGAGACTGGTTACGTGGTGGCAAGCAGAATGCTGATAGAAATATGGACTGTAAAGACCATTCTAAGGAGGTCTCAGATAGAAATCAGAAGGAGTTTTTTGGAAACTGGGGCAAAGATCACCCTTGCTGTGAACTGGCAAGGAACGTGGCTGCATTGTGCATGCCCTAGGACTTTGTGGAAGTTGGAACTTAGAAGTTGTGAACAGAGCATTTGGCCAAAGAAAATTTCAAAGCAGCAAAGCACTAAGGAAGCTACATGGCTACTTGCAACAGCCTATGCTGAGTTATGGTGTCAAAGGCCTGACATAAAGCCAGAATTTAAAAGGGAAGCAGAGTGTAAAAATTTAGAAAATTTGCAGCCTGGGCTGGCCCATGGCTGACTTGGGAGAGTGTGGTGCTGACAACACCAAGTCAAGGGTTAAGATCCCCTTGCCAGTCATCTTTACAAAAGAAAGAAAGAAATTTGCAGCCTTGTCATGTAGTAGAGAAGCAGAGAGCATGCAATAGAGTGGCCCAACAAACATTAGCTAAGAGGATTAGTGCGAAGAAAGGGGATTATCAAGAGAAGGAGAAAAGGGCCCTGAAGGCATTGTAGAAGACTCTAAGGCCAATCCTTCCATTCCATGTCCAAAGACCTAGGGAGACAAAATGGCCTTGGGGAACAGGCCTGAGGTACCCTCCACAGGCTCACTGCTCAGAGCCACCTTGAGAAGCTGCTTCCAGCACCAGCACTCCAGCTGCTTTGGCTGCCTCAGCTGTGGCTAAATTGGCCCCAGGTGTGGCTGGACCCACAGCTTTGGAAAATACAAACCAGAAGCCTTGGAGATGTCCACGTGGTGTTAGGTCTGCAGGCTTGCAGAATGCTAGAGCTGTGGAGGCTTGGGAGCCTCCACCCTGATTTCAGAGGATGTATGGAAAAGTCTGGGGGCCCAAGAAGAGATCTGTCACAGGGGCGGAGTCACCGCAGACAACTTTTGCTAGAGCAATATCTAGTGGAAACGTGGGGTCAGAGTTGCAGCAGAGAAACCCCATCAGTGCCATGTCTAGTGGAGCCGTGAGAGTGGGACTGCCATGGAGACCCCAGATCTGTGGAACTACCAGCATGCAACGCCAGCCTGTGAGTAAAGCATCACCTGAGACCAAGAAAGTCATAGGAGCAGAGCTGCCCAAGAACTTGGGGACCCAACCCCTATACCAGCATGCAGAGGAGGTCAAACATGGAGTCAAGGCACCTCATTCTCCAGCACAGAGATTTAATGCCTGCCCTGCTGGGTTTCAGACTTGTTTGGGAGCTGTTACCCCTTTCTTTTGGCCTATTCCTCCCTTTTGGAATGGGAATATGTAACCTATGTTTGTCCCACAATTCTATCTCAGAAGTACATAACTTGTATTGATTTCATAGACGGGACTTTGAACTTTGGACTCTTGAGTTGAAACAAGTTAAGACTTTGGGGATGAAATTAATGTATTTGCATGTGAAAAGGACATGAGTTTTGGGGGGCCAGGGGCAGAAGGTAGTGGATTGAATTATGTCCCCCCAAAACCCCCTGAAGCCTGAGTTGTGTCCCCCAAGTTTTATGTGTTAGGAATTTAGCCCCCACTGGGGGGAAATCCTACTATGGTAATTGTAAGGGGGGGGCCTGAGTGAGATCACACTCTATTAGTTC